>NC_137735.1:9530170-9925170 GCF_963264785.1 Psittacula echo
TCTACAATTACTTCAAGTAATCTTTTTCAAATAGCATTTCTTTGAAGAACCTTTGCTGATTCATTTTTGTGAACTGATTCACCCTAAGCATGAACAACCACAGTCCAAGTGAGGGCTGTGTAGAACCAGTGCACCTCACCAGGGCACAGCGCTTCTGCTGCTCAGCAAGTGAAATGAAATTCAGTTTTCTGACCTACTCCCAGGATACAATCCTCTAGTTTCAAATGATGCTTTCTTTGCATCTATGACTTGAAATAGCTACCAACTATATTCTGCCACAGTCAGGGAGACAATAGCTGCAACTCCTTACAGTAGTCACACCCATGGGTTGCTTAGCTTTGTTTGGGTTTTTTAAATCATTGCTACACTATAAATACAAGAAACGATGCATGAGAAACACTTAAAAAGAGCAAGATGAAAATGCTTTCCACAAAAGTAAATGTATTAGTCACAATGACAATTTCTTATTTAGTCCATTTTAAAAGCTTAATCTAAAACAGAACTCACAGAAACACACCTCTGAGCCACAAACCAAGTTTGACAGCAGTCACATTTGTATTTGAATAGTTGACCGGTTGTTTCACAGTTTTGGTTTTTGTTTTAAATAGCCAAAAGAACTGTTTTTCTCAATCACTTTACATTTTATCACTGCCCAGTTTCTGTCCCTCCATAAAAAGCCTAAAAGGCATAGTTAAGCTTTAAATAAAATAAAAATCAGACCCTGTTACAGGGCAGCATCCCCTTACATCATACAAGCATTTCTTTCTTTTACTGATCACATTATTTGTTCCTAATTCATCACTTGCATATTGAAGTTTCACTGCAAGGCAACTGCAAAACAACTAAGGTTTTCTGAAACATGACAGAAAGATGGGCAAGATGAGCAAGAAAAGCCAAGTTAAGATTTTCATACTGAATTCCTACCTACACTTTCAGACACTGTATTAAACACTTATTTCAAATAGTAGGATTCGAACTTCTTTTTTGTCACTGAAGTATCACATTTAAGTACAAAAAACACTATCCCTTCCGAAAAACTAAATACAGTTATACAAAGTCAAATTATACAGTGCAGACAACTAAAACCATTTGCCTATTTCTAGGCAGGAAAATATGATGATACACTGAAACAGTTGTCACCAATTGCATTACAAATTCTTTTGTGAAATTATGTTGAGTCCATACTTATTGTAATATTTGAAAATGTTCATAGAAGTTTAAGATCCAAAACTGCTCATGGCTTATTTTGTAAAGCATGCCTTACAACTTTTTACCACGTAGCCAATGATCTGACTGCAGTAGTCTCATCAGTTACCAACTAGAACACTAAAGAATTGAAGTTGCATCAAAAATCTCTGGCATTCTCTTTTAATTAAAAAAAAAAAAAAAAAAAAAAAAACAACTAAATTTTGGGAAAAAAATATATATAAAAGGAGACATAACCAGTCAAAATAATCTTCAAGCCAGACATACTAACCATAGCTTTCTTGGCAGCCAAGCTACCACAATAAATCCTGCACAAAGCTTTATTTTGTTCATGTATTCCTCAGATCAACAAATGCAAAACACCTCAAACCAAGCAAAACCAAAAAAAACCCCAAAACAACATCTTCAGGATTTAAGAATAAAATTGTTCAGAACACTTGGAAAATGTAATAAATCTCATAGCCACTTGCTTTGACTTCCCAGATAAACACAGTATTTTGAATTTGCTTACTTTATTTCCCCCCTCCCTGTCTCCTCATTGCATTTTGATTAGGTGATTTGCTCCTTTGAAAGCATAGGAGAGCTTAGCAAATATAAACTAATTTGAACTTTCACATTTCACAGTCTTCTGTCAATATAATTTCTACGTCTGTTGTCAACTTTTAAATGTTGAAGTAAAAAATTTTCCAGATTAAAATCAAAATTAAGAAAGGAAACACACATTTTATGTAAAACAGTATCTTAGACATTTCCCAAATAAAGATCTGGTAAAGCCTTTAAGATATCTGAAACTATTCTAGTAGCTGGTCAGTCACACATGATGCAGTTCTAAGCACAGGCTCAAACATGAGCTCCATTAGGTGCTTTGAAATACAAATCCCCACAAGCTGTTTCATGCTGCATACACAGCTCCTATAAACTGTGCAAAAAACACAGCCCATTACTAAATTGTAGCTAATTACCAGGTTCTGAATGTGCTCCACAAAAAGATCACAGAAATATCACCTGACCTTTAAACTAGAAGGAAATGGAATCATGAATGAGAATACTGTAATAATTTTCTTCACTGTCAAAGTAAAATACTCATGCCTTTGAATAGGTTCCTGTGGGTTTGACCCCCCAAAGCAAATGCCTAAGCTGAAATTCAACCAGTTCGAAGAATAACAGCTTTGATAATGCTGTGAAAGTTCTCAGCGGTTCTAATTTAATAATATCAACTTTTTTGTGCAACATCAACAGCCAGAAACTTTAATTACTAATTACAGAGAGTACCAAAAAGAACAAAGTCAGAAAGCGTCAGGGGGAAAAATATTGTACCTGCATGGCTCAATTTTCTTTTCTCCTGTTGAAACTTATTCTGTAAAAATGTTTTGTATCAGTTTTACTCAGTGGTAGGATTCCTCTCTATTCATTAGTTAGTACATATTTAAGAAAGGGAGGTCTTGCTTCTGGGGTTATGTTTCTCACAGAAACTTTTAGAATTAGGAGAGAAGTCCAAACAACTCTTCTGGTTTGGGTTTTCAGTTGACTATTTTCCCTTAAGTGCTTTATCATCATCCCCATAAAGGTGTTGGAGATTTTGTGTGACTCACCTAGAAAAAGTAAAACCTGTTACAAAACCCAAGACTTACAGAATTCCTGGTTTCTACTCCACGCACAAATTCAGTAGTTTTAAACCACAGCTCAGCAGTAGCTTTAGCTCTTTCCTTGAGAAAACAAAAGAGCGTAAAAGACCCCACATTGAAGAACACACTCTACCTTTAAAAAGAAACTACAAATCCTTTCAAGCCCTCTAGTATTTACATAGCAATCAGACTCATAGTAAAGCATTTTTTCCTAATGTCTAATCTGACACAAGGTAAATTTCCATCAGACATGAGGAAAGAGTTCTTTACTAGGAGGATGATGAGGCACAGGCATAGGTTGCCCCAAGAAGCTGTGGCTGCCCTATCCCTGGCAGTGTCCAAGGCCAGGTTGGACAGTGCTTGGAGCAACCTGATCTAGTGGAATGCATCCCTCACGTTGTTGGGTTGGAACTAGATGAGCTTTGAGGTCCCTTCCAACACAAACCATTCTATGATTCTATATTATACAGAAAAGCTGTTGATACCAGAACCTCTTGTAGCATTTCCAGCTAGATTTCAGAGGGATTGCCCACCTGTAGTTACCAACAGCAACAAAAACCTGTTTAGTAATTAACACAAACCAGTGTGTATTTCAACAGAAGATGCAAACTGTCTAAATAGAAGATGAAATGTTTCTTCCAGCAAAAAAAACACTGGCATTCAGTGAACAGAACCACGTATTAGCAGCTTTTGCTTATTACATGCATTTCACATGACAGACCTCACTGTGACCAAGTCACTTTTAAGTGGCAAGATGGATGCATCAATGGTCTATCACCACATTTGCTACAAGTTACACAATGTCTGTATAGTTCAAAATTCCAGGCATACTGCAGTCCCTCAAATATCAGAGAAAAAAGTCCAATTTTAGTCATCTGTGATCACACATCTGTCGGGGCAACAAGTTTTTTGGGCTTGGCAACCCAGTCAGGTCTATAATAAAGCTTCGTAGAGCTTGGCTGGAAGACTCAGGAGCTATCAACAACTTATATTTTACTTCTCCAAAGGAGAACAATAAGGGAGAAAAGACATTGCAATTGAAGGATTTGGGGCAGTGGAATGCTGATGTTTTGATTTCTTTACTTTGATTATAAAACCCCAATCATGCAGGATAAGAAGGTAACATACAAAAATACATCCACATAGCCTGACCTCATTAACAAGTGGCCTTCAGCTCTGTGCATGTATCAGTAGATTCTAACCAGCTATAAAAATGTGCTGCTTATTTGAATAGATGGGGAAAAAATAGAAAAAAAGAAAAGACAATTTATGAGTACTCTTTATCTCCATCTGCTGCTCAGCTAAACATTTCAGAGAAGAATAATAATTCCAGAAGATATTAGTAGAAATCAGTTTCATCCTAAGTTTATATATCTACAAACCTTAATTTACCCAATTCTTCTACACACTGTTTAAGCAATGCAGTATATACTGATTATAATTTGCTAGGTTATTCTGCTTATTCAGTTCTCACCCACAACCATCTCTATACCCGTGAATATATAGTATTAAAACAGGTAATACACACACACCAAACCTGGTAAAGCCTCATAGGCAACAAAAGAATCTACACCCAGTTCCCTGCAGTCTTTGCTACCTGTACTAACTCCAAGCAAAAACAGCTTCATGCAGATATTCAAGCTGCTGGAAACACTTCAAAGAAATCAAAATTGGGAACTCCACCCCACCCCACCCCCATACACACACAGTTAAACTGATTCTCAGCGAGGTTGTTCTAAAACTCTGTGTTGGTTTATAGCGCCTAGTAACAGACTTCTGCTGCTAAAACACAAAAGTGACATTCAAGTTTCTACCTGTTGTATTATACCTGCATTAAAACAGTTAAAACACATTCCTAAAGCCTACTAAAATCCACACTTAAAATGCTAAATCATGACTGGAAAAAGTGGTTTAAGAGTGTATTTTCAGCTGTGTTTCCAAAAGTTACCTGGTTCCCCCTGGTGCATGTTTGGATGTATATAATTTCTTCCAATATTTCTAGTAAGTGAAAATCCGTATGAAAATTGACATGTTGCAATTAGAAACCATTTTTTGCGGTTTTTTATAAGTTAAGAAACAGCACATGCTAATTATTAAACTGTTGTTAGACATCCAAATGTTTGTTTTATAAGTTATCACAGAATGGTTATGTTGGAAAGGACCTAAAGATCATCTAGTTACGAAAGTTTCTTTGTGGAAAAATTTGTTCAGACAACTAGTGACAGGCAACAGTGCTTTTCAGCTAGCAATGACATACTACAGATAGTAAGGGAACAGTGAGAATATTTGATTAGAAGCATCAATCCCTGCTGAACTAGTTCAGAAGTATTTCATGTCTGGTTGTCAACACATACGTGCAGAGTCACCTCCACTTAAAATGTGCATCCAGTTTGTGTACTAAGTGCTTTTGAAAATTAATTACTATATTGGACACTAATTACTGAAGGAGATTTACATGGCTAACTATTAGAAAACACCTTTGAGAATAGCTAAAGCTGTTCGACCTCACTGCTGGAGTTTAGAGAATCTGTTTCTGCACATCACAGCAACTCCAGCTGATGCTGCAGAATTGAAAATACTTCAATTGGCTGTACCAAAGCTATGAGCTGTGTGAGGGATGCCATGTAAGGTATAGAAAAGTTACTGACAGCTCAGTCCCTGGGCAGGTCGAGCATACAATTGTATTTATTTCTTTTTAAAGAAAGAAAACAATAACTAGGCATGCCTGTGGCAAAATAAAGGAAAAGATAAATAACTACATTTCCAGGCATTGTGTCCCGTTACTGATCTTTTTCTAGTCATATTGGAGAAAGTTTGGTCAGAGGAAAAAAGCATTATGTAGAATCATAGAATAGTTAGGGTAGGAAAGCACCTTAAGATCATCCAGTTCCAACCCCACTGCCATGGGTAGGGACACCCCACACTAAACCATGCCACCTAAGCCTCTGTCCAACCTGGCCTTGAACACCGCCAGGAATGGAGCATTCACAGCTTCCCTGGGCAGCCCATTCCAGTGCCTCACCACCCTCACAGTAAAGAATTTCTTCCTTATGTCCAATCTAAACTCCCCTGTTTCAGTTTGAACCCGTTACCCCTTGTCCTGTCACTACAGTCCCTATATCTATCC
The DNA here is from genome assembly GCF_963264785.1 of Psittacula echo. Taxonomy (NCBI): domain Eukaryota; kingdom Metazoa; phylum Chordata; class Aves; order Psittaciformes; family Psittacidae; genus Psittacula; species Psittacula echo. The sequence goes on from NC_137735.1 coordinate 9,536,129, forward strand.
CAAAGTCTTAGCCAGCTCATACCTTCCAAAAGCTGGGCATGAAGTTTTTTACCACCAGTGAAGTAAAACAGAGTTCCCTTTGACTTGGGAGAGGACTAAGATAACACTCTGACTGAATATGTATTTCTTCATTTGTTTAGCACAATTTAGAGCTGAATTATGGCACATCTAGTCTTGTTCAAAGAAAGGAATAAGGCATGATTCCTACGAAATCTGATTTATTGAAAAGGCTGATCTGACCATTTTAATGCAGTTCAGAAGAAAATTAAACTTATGAAAAGGGCAGACAAAAAGACATGCCTAAACAAAAAACAAAACCAAAAACCAAAACCACTGAAAAACAAAAAAAAAACCCAAAACCACAAAACCACTAAAAAACAAAAAGAAACAAAAAAAAAATCAAACAAAAACACACCAAAAAAGGAAAAAAAAAATAAAAAACAACCCCCCAAAAAAAAAACAAACCAACAAAAAAAAATTAAAAAAAAAAAACAAACAAACAAACAAACAAACAAACCAAAACACACAGGAACTACATTTTACCCTAAATTCATTGAAGGGAAAAGTAGAAGTGAAGTGGAACTCATAAGTATTCAAATTCGGGATTAGTAATCTGTAATCAGACCAGTTCAGATCTGAGAGGCAAACTTTAGCATTTTTCATATGACAAATTGAGGTCTCTGCCATACCATGTTGTCAATTCAAGTTGTAACTTGAGACATGTCCCATTCTCAGAAGACTTTTTGCCTGATTTCACCAATTCTTTAGAAAAAGCTGCTAGAAATCTCAGTTAAAACTCAGATACAGTTGATGTTCTAGAAGAGTGAGGCAACGGGGATACAACAGGGGCTAATCCAGCCACTTTGCATCATGTGATTTATTCCCCACAGTGGTTACTTTACCTTCCAGGTTTACAAGTTAATACATGAATGCAAAGTACTGTAAAACACTGAAATCAAAACAACTTCAGTACACTTTGTTTTTAGGAAAAGGCCTAAGTTGTACAGGAGTCTTGAGCTGGCCATGTATAAAAGGAACTTTTATGTGACATTCACCTACACAGATGATGATCATAAAGATAAGTGTCATAGATTGGTGGACCCTTGCTAGCTTTGGCCAAACTGACACAGGCAATGGAAATGAAGATATTGAGGAACAGAAACCCCAAGAGAAGACAAACAATACTCTGGAAACAATCTCCAGGTGTATGAACACCAAGAAAAGTCACCAGGAGTAATAAGCCTGGATTCAACCAAGGGGAAGCAATCTTTGATCCACTTGATGAATTCCTACAGTTAAAGTGACCAGCCTGATTGGCAAGGGGACAGCAGTGGATGTTGTCTGCCTGGACTCCAGTAAGGCCTTTGACACTGTCCCCTAAGAGCCTAACAAGCTGTTGATGGATGGCCTAGATGAGCAGACAGAGAGGTGGATGGAAAGCTGACAGCAGCTGGGCCCAGAGGATGATGGTCAGTGGTGCATTCTAGTTGGAAGCCAGTGTTGTACCCCAGGGGTCAACAGCTGGTGCAGTCCTGTTTAACACAGAATGGTTTGAGTTGGAAGGAACTTCAAAGATGACCTAGTTCCAACCCTCCTTGCCATAGGCACCTTCTACTAGACCAGGCACCAACAAAAAACTCCATTTATAAACCAAATTATGTCAAAATTTACTGAAAAAGCTCTTCTACCAAATCTTTTATTTTTATTGTTGAAAGCCAGAACATCCTTAAAGCAATGGTTTATGGTAGCTGATGCTGTTCTCATGAGATAAAAGGACTAAGTCAGAAGAGAAAAACAGACTAAGATAACAAGATCTAATGGTCAGACACTGGCACAGGGTGCCCAGAGAAGCTGTGGCTGCCCCATCCCTGGCAGTGTTCAAGGCCAGGTTGGATGGGGCTTTGACCAACCAGGTTTAGTGGAAGGCATCCCTGCCCATGGCAGGCGGTTGGAACTGGATGAGCTTTGAGGTCCCTTCCAATGCAAACCATTCTGTGATTTTATGATCAGTATTATGAATATTCTCTACTGTCAGGCTTATTTGAGTTTTCTTCTTACAAAACAACATGACTTTAGGAAAAGTCAGAAATTGGAAGAATCCCATATCGCATGCACAAACAAATTATTGCTATGATGCATATCCATTCTCTGATGTCTCTACAACTTTAAATAAAACAATTATTTTATGTGCAAAACCCAAAAGTACCTCTTATGGAGAAAATAATCCTACTTCAAATGCTGAGAGCCAGCTCCTCATCTCACTTCAGCAACTCCAAGAGGAGTATTCACAGAAACTAGACTTGCAGGAACGTGACTTGCCCTGCTTAGAAGTCAGCAGAGAATAGGAGACAAGAGCTCTTCTAGGTGGCAAGTCACACGAAAAATTAACTACAGATGCTACAGACTGTCTCCCACAGAAGTGTCTTTCACTTCCTTGATGTGGGAAGCAGACTAGCTTCACTAGGCTAAAGTTAGCTTTTGAGTAGCTTTGCAATACCTCTTCCCTTAGGAAAAGGAGGCAATGTTTCTCCTTCTCTTCAACTCTTGTAAAGCCTACATAATTGCAAATACTCTCAGACTGTTTGCAAATGGAAAAGGTAGAAAACAACAATATAGTTTTGTTCTATAGCTTTATGGTTTTAGAAAATAAGGTGTGCTCTCTGACAGCAGCACACAGACATTAAACAGGAGCCCGGCAGAAGCTGCAGCAACCCTGCCCCAGGCTCGTCTCACATGCAAACATCTCCAAAGAACTACCTACAAAAAAGGTGGAACACTTGAATTCCTTCTTCATTAACTTATGGGTACCTTGTGGAAACTTCTGCTACCATACTACACATGAATAAACAGCTCAAGTCTGGACTTCAGCTACTTTCATTATAGAAAGTAGAAAGCAAACCATAACTTTCTCTTCAGGGAAAACTTCCTTTTTAGAGACTCTTCTAAGAATAGCCTAAAGCCTATTCAACTTCTCTTGAAAAGGAAACATTTCAGTATGTCACAATACATATTTTAGAAGCCAAAGCAGACCACAAACTAGATCAGCAAACGTAGCTATATTCAAAGTATCCAGAGTCACAGCTTCTGTGTAAAAAAACCTAACTGTTTTCCCCGAGGAATTTTCCCCACCAAAACTGATAATTCTTCATTTAAAAACCCTATACCATGTATGCACACAGAAATCTGGCAAGACTTAGAATGAAACAGAATTAACACTTTTGCAAGGTGTACAGTCTAGTAATCAAGTATCAGCCACTGAATATGAGGAGTTACCTGTCAAAACCTGTCCTTCCTCAACAAAGGATAAAAAAGAAAAATAAAAGAAATGCTTCACCTTTTTGACATTTTTAAAAAGAAAAAATAAAGTGCATTAATTTTATCATCTCATTCAATAGCTTTGGTTACTTCAAGTGTATTTAAGGTCTCTCTCAGGTCTTCATTCATCTGCTTTTGGCCTGAGGCAACCTCACTCAATATGGAAGAAAGCAAGAGTTTTAGTTGTGCTTTATAAGAAAGTAATGAATCCATAAGCTTGGAAACATTCATTTATAATGGACTCAATTTCACTGATAAGCTTTAATGATTTGCTGTTGCCAGAAGAGTAATCCCATTTCTGAACCCTTGCCCTGCATCCCTGAATACCTAGCTGCAGTGGACAGCATGTTTCCAGCAGGTCAAGGGAGGTGATTCTTTATTTCCAGTCAGCACTAGTGAGACATCTGGAGCACTGGGTTCAGTTCTGGAATTCCTAGTAAAAGACAAGCATGAACATACTGGCAAGAGTCCAGCAAAGGGCCACAGAGATGATTCAGGCCTCAGAATACTTGTCATACTGAGATAGAACCAGAACAGCTCAGCATGGAGAAGAGAAAGCTCAGAGTAGATGTTATCAATGTGAATAAATATCTGATGGGAGAGTGCAAAGGAGACTGAGACAGACTTGTCTTGGTGATACCCAGTCAGAGCAAAAGAGGTAATGAATACAAATTGAAATACAGGAAGTTTCATCTGAACATCAGGAAACACTTTTCTAATGTAAGCATAACTGAGCACTGGCAGAGGTTGCCCAGAGAGGTTGGGGGAGTCTCCATCCTTGGAGGCATTCAAAACATGACTAGACATGGTCCTGAAAAGCTGAGGGGGATGGACTGGACAGTCTCCACAGGTCCTTTCCAACCTCTCATCGCTTCTACAATTCTGTGATTTTTGCAGAGCTGCAAATCCATCTATGGATATATCATAACTTTATGATACGCTAAAATCAACAGCATTACCCAAAGCTACACACTTCTACAAGGACACAGCAGAAGAAACTCCCAAATGCTTCATTAGTGTCACTAGTTATCATTACAGTATTTTGAACAAATCCCTTAAAGACATTGAAGACATACAAAGAAGGCTTGACATACTAAAAAGAATTATCATTGTACATCAAGAACAGTATTCACCTATGAAAACAAATCACAAGTTGTTTATGGCTCAGTTGTGCAGTCTTAAGTGCCTGCAACACACTATTCCGCAACCTGCTGTGGCTCATAAATTAAGGAAGGTCAGACTTTATCAGCAGATGAGAAGTAACCCAAATGTTCACAAACAGCCCACAGCATTGGAAATAAAATTGGCCACACGGTTTTCCAACCTGACCTGAACCAGTGTCCCAGCATGACACCAGTAATTAGTCTGTGGCTGAAGATGAAGCCCCCAGATGACTCCTAGGTAACCAGATCCTGGAAACTGGTGATCATAAGGCAATAAACTGGCAGTTCCAAAGAGGAATAGTCCTTCAGCTTTTCTCCCCAGTTTATTAAACAGCATTATCATTTGCTTATCATACAGAACTAATTCTCACACAATTCCAACTTTTCAGCCTGAACTTCAGTGAACTTACAGCAACTGCTGAGAGTTTCCTTTTCAGGAGAGGTACAGTAGGATAATAGATATAAAAGGATAGATACAAATAGATACTGCTTTCCCTAAGGATCTACCATTCTATTTTGATGGGCCTGTAGAGCAGTATAAAGCACTTGGATACTTAATTTTCCTTTTTGGATATTCATACCATTAATCTATCACCAGAAACGTACAAAGCTCATTTAAATATTATTATGTGGCTGCAGAGGGTGCTCCAACACTGCTTATAGACAGTTTCTATTCAATCCCCACATTCCTCAACAAATCCATCACCGATTTTCCAGAAGTAATTAAAATTTGGAAGTAACTTTGAAGGCAGGTTAGAGCTCACCCAACACCTTGTTTTATCCAGAAAGGTGACAAGAATTGCACAAAAGTCTTTTCACCCCACCAACAGAAAGTGTTCTGAGCGGGAATAACATTTAGGAACACTGCCTTTTCCTGCACCCAAGTTGTGAAATACCTACTTGCTCCACACGGATCCAATGGACTGGAAATGGGGAAGTGGGCACATAGATATGGAAACATACTTAAGTATCATCATTCATATTACTCTTAAGACGCTAAAGCAAATAGCCTCCCTAGAAGAAACTTATGGTGCTTTAAGAGCAGCAATGCTTTTAGCTCTTTTTGTGACCACTCAACACCACAGTAAAGCTCTCTCAGCACAGAATGCAGTGACTTACAGAGACTTTGGCTGATGGTGCTTTACTCTGTGTAGTGTGGGAAGAGGAATCCACAAAATAAAAGTGCCTCTACTTGTGTATCCCAGATCTTACTTTTCTATTGAGCAGTGCAGAAGTTTTGTTTGCTGGCTTTCAACTAATCAAAGTGTACATAAAAAAAAAATATGTAACTTCAGCTAAAACTAATACCAGAATGTGTACTTCTTTCCTTACTTACAGTTCTTCAATCTCATTCCAACAGGCACACAGTGAAAAACGTTACGCTATCTGAAAATGTGCTGAGTTTGTATGGCAAGGTTTTGGTAGTGGGGGCTATGGGGTGGGTTTTGTGAGAGCTGCCAAAACTTCCTCTGTGTCCCATAGAGCCAATGCCAGCTGGCTGCAAGACATACCCACCGCTGGCCAAGGCTGAGCCCATCAGCAATGGTGGTAGCACCTCTGCAATAACATAGTTAAGAAGGGGGAAAGTAAGTTGCTGCATGACAGCAATTTAAGCCAGAGAAAGAGTGAGAATATGCAAGAGAAACAGCCCTGCAGACACACAGGTCTGTGCAGGAGGGCAAGAGGTGCTTTCAGGCACCAGATTCCCCTGGGAAGGACTCACGCTGGAGCAGTGTGTGAAGGACTGTCTCCTGTAGCAGGGACCCCAGCTGGAGCAGGGGAAGAGTGTGAGGAGTCCTCCCCTGAGGCTGAAGGAGCAGCAGGAACAACATCGGATGAACTGATCACAACCCCCATTCCCAGTTCCCTGTGCTTCTAGGAAGGAGGTATTAAAGTTAAGCCTGGGAAGAGGGGAGGGTTGGGGGGTGAGTAGTGATCTCTCCCTGTCCTTATCTCAGCTCACCAGGCTTTCACTGTATTTTCTTTTCCCTGTCCAGCTGAGGAGGGGGAGTGATAGAACAGCTTTGCTGGGTACCTGGCTTCTAGCCAGGGTCAACCCACCACAACTGCCATTTAAATATATTAATTCTGAGCCAGCTGATGAAAATTAAATAGACAGAAGGCTTTTAAGGCTTTGAAATTAATACATTCCAATAGTGTAATTAGCTGATCTTTACTTTACTGGCTCCAAGCCCCAAATTAGCAAGTTCTAGTTTTGACAATTCACGTATATTGAACTTGAAACAGAGCACACAATAGTGCATTAACCAAATGCCTGCACAATTCTTTCTGGAAAGAACAGCTAGCTCAAAGCATCAGGTAGTTCAGGAGTGAAACCCCTGCCCTTTACATAGTTCGCTGCCTTGTCTCACTACTTCTGCAGAACTTGGCTTCCAGCAAATATTATCTGTGCCTTTGTCACTGCAAGATTACTTGCATTAACATTTTATACAAGGTCTGCACCTTAACATCACCTAAAAATACCTTTGGGTCAGCCTGTTTTATGGTAAAGAATTGAATCAAAAGTACAAGTCTCAGTTCCACATGACCTCCCCTGGGCTTTCAACTGCTCTTTGCATTACAGAAACTAACATGTTTCATACAAAAGAAAGAGCAATAGAATAGGTGCAATTTGAATTAGGTTTTCATTGTACCAGTGTTGATAATTATGAATACAACATAAACCAGAAGCTCTAGAGACACTGAAGATGCAACTCCATCATTGGTACAAGGCAATATACAGACTATAGTGACACCAAAACAGGAGTAAATGCAGCCCCTCTCCCCAGGTAAGCTGAAAACTGCAATATTAACATGAACAAAGTAAGCAGGTTTCCACCTGTGTTTGAAAGCTGAACCAATGCAAAACATGGCCACACAACATCCAGCACTAACAGTGGCGATTTAAGACAGGAGCACATGGCTGTAGAGTTAAGCATTTCTGCACTTTCTGTACTGTGTTGGTTGACTTAAAATTCACAAGGAGAATGCACAAAGATTCTTGGTAGGAGTCATATGCTGTGACCAGAGGAGAAAAGTCAATACATCTCTCTCTGCTCTGAAGGAATCATTACTGCACTAATATATTCCATCATATCTTACTTTTTAGAAGATTTAGATTGTTACAATAGTAAAGTTACCTAATAAGCAGCAAAAGACAGGAGTCATAAACAATATATGGTAACAGAGTTAGTTACCAGAGTTGCAATATGGAGTAACTAAAACATATTCTATCAGAAGAGCTGGCAGCAAACAGGTTCAAAGGTTAAGTTTAGTAATTACTGATAAAACTTTTATCCACCACTGTAAACATTATATACATCATAGATGCCACTGTGACTTAAGAGACATTTAAGAGAAACTTCTAATTCCTCTTGTATTATGTGGCATTTATCACATCATCAACTTCAATTTACGCAAACCGAACATGCTGCAAGCAAAACACTCCACCTCAATAAAATGGATTTTCTGTACTTTGCACTTTGGTCTCACGGACAGCTATTGACCTGGAAGACATTCCCCATCCTCCCAGTCACAACAGCCTTTCAGTAGATGAAAACCCGTTTTTTCCCCCTTTGGAAGCTTTGCGTGTCAGTATAAACCACTGAAGGCACCACAAGGGGGAGATGAGACAAGCAGACCTGACTGGAGGCATGGTTAGTGCTGCATTGGTTTAAACATGACTAACAGTTGAAAATCACCATTACCTATCTCCCATATGTTCTCATTTGTAAGCAAGAGTTGGACAGTGAATCTTAACATATGGCAACAGTAAGTTTCACTCCAATATTCGAATAGCAAAGTACATAAAATCTGGTCCACTGCTTCATCTGAAAATGTTACTGCACAAAAACCTAAACTGAAAAATAATCTTGTATAAAGTAGTGGACGGGGAGAAGCTGTGAATAAGGAATAAAATGGTTAATAAACTCCCAAATTAAGCTCTTCCAGCTAGTTTAGCTATTGGTTTCCATTTAAGGGCACTGAATAATCTCATCTCATCTTCATGCCTCAGTCCCCCATTTGAAAGCTAAGAAGAATAAGTATTTGAAAGATGCACAGATGATACACACATTTTGGACCACACACAACACACAGGCACACAGATACACACACACACACATATATATATATACACACACACACAATAGGAGAGAAAGGAAGAGAAATAACTATAAAAAGAGCTAGAACCAACCTCACAGCATTTCATTGCTTGACCTGACTGATAACAAATGACTCCAGGCTTAAGCAAAAATGACGCTTAGCTTTCTTATGCCACAACTAATGTTTCCAGTAAAAAGGCTGCCACCTATTAACTCTTCAGGAGCACTCATGAAGTATTATTTATGACAGTCTTACACAGTTCATATTTTTTCAAAAAGCATTAGTATCTATCACATACATATTTTTTTCTAAACTAATCAAAAAACTTATTAAGCACAGATGGAGTCAGGTCAATTTAAACAATGGACTACCTTTGTTACATGTAGGAAACAAAAGCAACTAGGAACCTTCAATTCACCTATATTTATTTCTTAATACACAGAATATAATTTGTTAATACACTATGTAATAGAAATCAGAACCGTAGGTTACATATGTGGGTGTGTATCTGTACATATAGATTGATATACACATAAGCACATCAACAAGTTAACAGAACATTTGTAATGTAGAATAAAAATTCTTTTGAGTATTTTATACTCAGATGTCATGGTTTTTTAAAGATGTGTTTATTTTTCAAAAAGATGCAACTTGATTCCATATCTAAAACCACTTTAAAATGCAGAGGTATGGTTATTTTAATACTAACTTACAGGTTTCTTGTTATCAACTATACCCATCACTGTCTACTATGAAAACACCAAACAGTAATACTCAAAAGTTCAATAGCAAAAGAAGAAATCAACTGAAAAAAACCAGATACAGCTGAAGACTAAGGCTTATTTAAAGGAACTGTCAAAGGAAACACTGTGGCTGATTAATCAAGAAAATAGTCCTTTAAAAATAACCAGACAAAAAGCGTCAAGGAATATATGCTCCGAAATAAAGACAAATGCCCAGTAACAAGCCTTGCCGCCTTGCCTCTTCTAGTGAGAGAAGTGGAGAGAAAAAAAAGCCTACTGCCTTTCTGCTTCAGTACCTGTCTTCCTACTGTCACCACTACTGTCAGGTATAATATTTGTCAAGTATTCTGACTGAAATCAAGATGGCAAAAAAAAAATTGTAGCAAGTCTGCAATGATGTACAAAACAACCCCCCCCAAAAAAAAAAATCTAGGGGGAAGTAATGTTTTTGTTAGGGAAACAAACTATTGAAAACAGCGAACAAAACTGTCACATACAGAGAGGTATAACATAAACTAATTAAAATTATTAAAAACCCCAACAAAACAAAATCCACAAATGAAACCCCACAAAAATCAAAAGTCAGTCTTACTGGAGCCTATTTGCTCTGGATAGAATCTATCTTCTTCAAATACACTCAATTCACTGCTTAGACAAAACAGTTACCAAAAAAAATGATCAAAATACAGTTAAACTCCAAAAATGCCCTTCCATAAAACGTCTCCAACACCCCCATCTGAAATCTGAAACCAGATTTTCCAACGTAAACACATCTGTTCTGAAGAAAATGCTCAATAATCACTTCAATATAAAGAAAATATTAACCAAATCGGCAGTTACACCAGTGAATACCTGCCAGAAAACAATACGTACTTTTTAACACAAGGTACATCAAACAAGCTGCTCTCTTCCAATGATTTGCTGCTGATAATGACATAACATGCTTATGCTCACTTTTACACAAAAATTTTAAGACAGCTATAAAGTAAAAGAACCCTCTGCTACCTATAGTCTTCAAAAGAGACTTCCAGAACTGGCCACACTCACCAGCAGAAGCTGACATGTCAAATAGAAACACACACACTAAAAACCACAAACAACAGAACGCTTTTCAATCCTCTTTACAACCACCCAATATAACCTATGTACACACTTGCAAAAATGCAATATAGTTCACTCATGGCACTATATATCCTTACAGGATCTACTAATGTAAACATGCAACCAACCATTTTTAAGGTTGAACATCCACCAGTCATTACCAAGGGACACTGGAAAACCTAGTTTCCATTTCCACTTCATCTCACATGCCTCAGTGAGGACATGCAAGATTATTTAAAATACAAAGCAAAATAAATCATGGGTTCAAGATGAGATTTGTTTGATGACCCTTTGCATTTTTTTTCCTGCTCATTACATATTAACCTTGCTTTACTCTACAAGATTCTTCCATCCATTTTGCACCATAAAATGACATCACGTTAACTGCATCAAGGTATTTTTGTATGGCTGTCAACTAGATTGGGTGTACTTGTCCAGCTTTACAAAAGAATACTTTACAAAGACATTAAATATTATGTTCAGTAGTGCAGGCACTCTCTATATATATGAATCTTGAAGATAAAGTAAAAGCAAATAGTGCTTTGACAGGATTTGGAGGGTTTTACGGGAAGCATGCTGATACATTATCATTTATATGGTAAGAGCACACAAAGTCCAGTGGCTGGACTAAGACAGCAAGGTGAAATTTCCATCAGGAAATTGATGCTTACAGAAGTAGAGAAAGGAGCACTGATATGAGAGCTCATACCATTCCTAGGAAACATTCCTATCTGACAAACATCCAAAAGTCTCTTAGAGTCAAACATACAAGACTCTTTTCACACTCAGTTCCTTTCATGGAAGGAAACAATAACATGGATAAAGTAGGGGTCTGAACATCTGGTGAACTTCAGAATGTCAGGAAACATTTCGTACGTTGAAAGGTTTACAAGGAAGGTGAGAATTAGAAGAATGCAAAGCAGAAATGCAGAACACCCTGAGCATCTGGTTAGTTTAGCTTCAACCACCCATAATTCTCAAAGATCAAAGTACCAGTCAATGGGAGGAATTAACACATTCCACCATAAATATCACCGAATTTAAATTGACCTGTGTCCCATTTGAAAATAAAGAGCACATGTTTTTAAATAGTAGGAGAGTAAGAACCTCAAACTATTTTTTTTGCATTTTTATGCAAGGCATTTTCTTCCATCCTATCTTCTTCACATCTCACCCCTTCAGTGTCCTCTTCCCCATTTGCTTTCCTTTCATGCATTCACCCAGGGAGGACAGAGTGGCGAATGCAGAAGAATCAGAATAAGAACCCCCACCGATGGGATCAAAAAGATCAGGAATTGCCAGGCTAGAGGCTGGAGGAAGTAACACAAAAAAAGTCACTGACTACTAGAGAAGGCAAGCCCTACAGCTTGCAGGGCAGACCAGAAACACACAGATGGGATGTAGTAAGTAAGTCTGATCCTCGTCACCAAAATAAGTAAATAAGAACAAGATCTTTCAGTTATGGCAGCAAGGCATACTGAGACAGAAAGGCATACTGAGACAGAAAGGCATACTGAGACAGAAAGGCTGTACCTTTATGTTGTTCATCTCCCCAAAACTCTTTCCCATATCCTAAATCTAGACTTCTATGAAATGCATTACAACTTATATATCACTCACCTGTTCTCAAATAGCAGGCAGCTGATATTGCCCTACAGAAAACCAAATCTTATTACACTGAGCCATCCACCAGCCCTTGGTTAAGTGCTTTAGCTGACTTAGGGATAGCTCAAGTTTATAGGATTCAACAGCTCCAGCTAGCATGGAACACAGCAATTCACTTCCTGAGTGCAAGCAGGGGCATCATGGCCATTATACCAAGATTCCCAGTTTGGAATGTTAGATACAATGAAGAGTTGTGATACTTTGTACTTTAATGATGGAAACAGTCTGAGCTCAAAAAAGGTAAAAGAGATTCCAATTTAGCAGCATCCTCCAGTAAAACGACCAAGCTGGAGAAACTTGCTCTTTCTTCCTGCACTATGAAGGTTGGTCAGTCTTCAAACATGAGCCAAACAAACATACTCAGCCTGCAATTAACTTATTTCTAACATCAATACTTAAAAATAGCTTTACTGAATTCATTTAAATGAATGTTGCTGGCAGAACCACCAGGAAAGCAGATCATGATAACTATTAAAGCAGTTAAATGAAGCACATCAAGATTATTTGCACTGTTTATTTTTCAGTTAGCTCAGTAAGGAAATACCATCTGTGGTCCAATGCTGAGGGTATTTTTGAGGGTTTTTTTGTTTTGTCACTCTTCTAAAATAACCTAGGAAAAATTAATTGTGATCTTTAAAAGTATTGTTCTCTAAATTCTATTAAGTACCACCACATGGGGAAGAGAGGAACAGAATCTAAACATTCAAATCAAGTTTCCAAGAGAAAGAATAGAAAATAGTCTAGAGGACGAGATGTATCAGGTCACACCAATGGCTGCTTGAAAAAGTTTATAAAGAAAACACCTCAATAGAATGAAACTCAGCTTTAAGCACTATGAAGCCATCATTATGGAGACCAGAAGTATAACTGAATTGAAAACTGATTAGACATTTTGAGAAAGAATGTTCACAAGCTATTGAATTATAAGAGTACAATCTGCAGCTCAGCAAACTTCTATGCTGCAGACTACCATAAGCTTAAAACAAAGCCCAGGGGAAATATCAGTTTCTATTCATCTCATCTTTTTTCCCTAGGCATGCGTTACAGGACACAGAAAAAGCTAACCACCAGACATCACACCAGGCTAGATGGACCTGTGATCTGATATACAATGACTCTGCTCACAGTAACCAACATCAAAAATAAGTTCATAAAGGTGTATGTATTTCTCTCACATCAGGATAATTAAGAACAGCTGAGCAATTCTCCCAGATAACTGCAATAGAATCACTTCCCTTCTTCAGATACAGGTAAAATGAAGGCTAAGAAACAACATGACTGTAGGTAATGGTCTTCAGTTAGCTGCAGAGCCAGAATAAAACAGCGAAGAATTATTAGTTTCCACACTTGTGTTCAAACCACTAGATGATGCTTCTAAAATGAAGCAGTTCAGTGTGCAAAACTCAAACTGAATAATGTATGGACTTAGAATCATAGATTTACAAGTTGTCTTCCTCAGGATTGTTACCAATAATGCTGATTATGGTGTTCAAACACTGCAGCCTCTGACCAGACACCAGCAACAAGAATAATTAAGCCAATAATTGAGATCAAAGAGCTGATCATGAAAATAGTGAAAATCTCCAAAATCTTCAGCAACTGCTGTTTCCCCAAGTAAGAAAAACTCCTCATTCTTCTGTCTGAAAATCATTAGATATTAATATAAATATTGCATTAAATAACAACTTTTGTTCATAAACTGCTGTGCCCAAAGGCTTTGATCTCTGTATGGCACCAATAAAAAGAAGCTTTATGCTACAAACAGCATTTACCTCTTCTTTCGCTCCTTATTCAAATAGTTTTCTCCAAGACATTTTTCCAACACCGAACTCACTCCTCTTCTTTGAAGAAGAAATCCTTCACTTTTAAGATTTGGAGATCATAGCTAAAATAAGATGCCAAATGCTTTCTACATATCATTGTAAAATCATCCTTCCTGTTTCGTTCACTCCCTCAAAACTAGTCTCAATAGTTGCTTGGCTATGTCACTAGCTTTGTCCTTTTTCATTTCTGAACATCTCCATCCATCAAAACACTGCTTAAAATAATTCTCCCTCTTCCTGCATCTCATTCTACCGACCCAACTTTGAAAATGCTCTTTACAATATGTTAAGCCAATAGTTGACTGTGTAATCTTTCTACTACTTTCCATTCTTCTAATGTTCAAAATTCTATTAATCATTAAAAATCCCTTCCTTTTCTACTTGCAATCAATTTGTCTTACAAATATTCCTGCAAACATGTTTTTTCTCTTCCTTTAAATAAAAAAAAAAAATTTTACTATTTCCTATTGTGTTTGCCATCTTTTACTCTGAGTCAGCTCTGCCACTAAGCAATGCCAACAATACTGCTGAGAAAGATGATTTTATGTGCAGCTTTTCCCGTTCACTCACCTCACCCAGGACTTGGTTTTTCTTTTTTAAACACTTCTTGTGCAAAGTAATGCAGAAGCTCCAGGAAGTCATTTGATTATTTATTTGTTGCCACTGGTTCTTGTTTTTCTACTTTACGGGGGTTGCTCTTGATCCCCTAGGAATGCTCTCTCTTACTTGCATGAGATCTTCTTCCAAGATATCCATTTACTGTTTCTTGGTTTAAGCCTCTCTTTAAATTAGCATACCTGTCCCTTTGTTCAAAGGCCTTTAACAACTACCATTAGTAACAATTACTTCCAGCTATGACTTGCTTTTGTAAAATGCAAGACAACCCTTAAAAAAATTAGAGAAAGGCGCTGTGCACAAACACAGTGCCTCTCCAGGACCTGCCACTCCATTTACCCCTAAATGTTATTTCTGATTAGACAGCATCATTGCAGAACCATGTTAACAGACAGCAAGAACCTCTTGGCTTGAGGTATCCAGCTGCAGAAAGTAATGACTGAATTTAAAAAAGAATCCAATGAGAATTACTTCAAAACAAATACCAGGAAGGTAGCAACAGCAATTCCGAGCATCTCCAAGCACTCCAGGGGGAGAAGATACATATCCTCTGAAGCACACGAAAGAGGTCTGCTGAGTACCTACTTCTCATAACCATTCACTCCTAGGCAGTAGTTGGGGTCATTTCCATAACCTGTCTTCACATCTCCATGCACGTTAGAACAGACACTTACACGCAGCTCCACCTTGGTCAGTCTTGGAGCAGAGGGCTATTAAAGAAAAAAACCCACATAAAACCTCCAGGTTTATGCAAGTCTTGTGAGCATCATTTAACTGGGACAAAGCATTCACAAAGCAATATATTTACTACCCATGACTATGAATTTTGTGTGGATTACAGAACAAATTCTTCAATGTTTACTGCAAGAAGTTTGCATTCTTCTACTAAGCAAAAAAAATGGAGTAAAAGACCAGGTTAGTGAAAGCACAACTGAAATAATTACCTAAAAAAGGTAAGGTTCCATGTTAATAAAAAACAACACAGAAAAGCCTAACCAAAACATATTCCTCAGCTTCTGTTCTCCAGGTAAAGATTTATTCAGCTTCACAAATGAAAACACAAAACAAGCAGAATTTTTAAACCACTAAAAATGTTAAAAATAAAGATACACTGAAGCAGTTTCAGTCTGTTCTGTTAAACAGATTGAAAACGTCTCAAAGTTGCAGTTAGAGGCAGGCTTTTTTTTCACCTGTCAAACACTAAACAGCTGTTTCAAACTATCAATAAACTCGAGCTCAATTCTGAAGAGCTGAGCTTGTTACCCAGCTTTTGTCAAGTTGGTCTCTAAATTTAAGCAGCACTATTCACAGGAATTATTCTGAATACTTTGGATATCAAATGTATTTCAAACTTCCACAAAAACAGTTCCATATTTTTACTGGATGCTCAGATCTGCCTGCAAGCGGATTCTGACCTGACACCTGTGGAATGCTCCAGCAGCAGAAGGTACAAGATAAATTCCTTGAAGAGACAGCAGAGATTTCTATTATATCTTTGCAGACAGACAAATATTTTGATTTAGAAGGGATCATCCTTTGTCTCAGCCTCCAATGTCCTGAGGAGGTCACACAGAGTAACTATTGTTCCAGTATGCTGCAATTCAACAACACTATTGCATCAAGTCACTCCTCTGCATTTTCTCCTGGTTCAAAAGCAAACACCAGTCTCCCTCAGAAAAACTTAGTGAACTGAATCTGCAGTCCCCAAAATGAAAACATATCTTACAGACAACATTTTCAAAACTAAGTAACAATCTATATGGCACAGGAGGCTGGAAACAATCTTGTCCCTGCTCCATCTCCAATACATCAGTTCAAAGTCTGCCTCCTAGCAGCTACACGGAGCACATCAACTGCTGTTCAGTTCATCCTCTGGTTACCTCTACCATCAGCACTTGATCCCATTTACTAAAATCCAGTACATCAGCATACCTGAAGAATAGGGCTGGACAGGAAGAGCACTGAGTGCACAGGGATCTAAGGAAGTCCTGCTGCTCTTGTGACATGCTCGCAACATTAGTCAAGACTTCCACTTCCTACGCCCACATTCCCTCTTCCCTCCTTGGTATGTTCAGAGATGCAGCAGTTACCAGGTAAATATCTCTGCCTAGATGCAGATCCCTGCATCTTACAGTAACTTTATGATTATTCTGATAGTTCAATTTAATTTCCTCATCTCCCCCATTTGCAAAGATTAACCTGAATTAATTTACATATTTTGGGATTGGGTTTTTTTCTTCGGAGGAATCATGAAATAGTTCCCCTGGGATTAAGCTAAAACATTACGCTGTAACTCTGAATTTGCTGCATTCTGATGTCATCCCCCCCCCGCCTTCAGAAGTAGCTCTGGCAGTCAAAGCCATAGGCCAAATGCCCAGTACCATCAAAATCTGCTGCCATGCAGAAATTCTATTTTATGGCAGTAGGATTTGGAATACTTCAGAAGCCTTCCCCATTATTGGTAGTAGCAAAATCTAGCTGAGAAAATGTACCTAGCACCCAGAATACCTGATGGAGGGTTATAACAGAGCACCATAAGTCACTAGTGATAATAGCCCCCACCAGAATAAATACCATAAAAATACAGAAAAGTCATCATCAAAACACATTATATTCAAACCAATTTCAAAATAGACTGTGAAACCACTAATCCTACAGATTCCCTGAAACAGGGAAGCAGGGATTCCTGTTCCCTGACAACCAGTAAAGGTACAGTCTGTAAATGTGAGCTCCTCCATCTGACTTTCTTCCAAAAAAGTGCTAATCAAACTTCTATGTATTTAATTATATTATCCATACCGATCCTATAGGCACATCAGGAAAAATACTTGCTTCTGAAGGAACACACACTATTACAGTTCACCAGTATTCATTTTGAATACAAGCACAAAAATGATACAGTAAGCTACTGAAACTAACAAAAAACTATTTGCAAAGTACAAATATACAATAAGAAGGACACAGTGCTGACTTTAAACTAACTGCATTAGATGCTACTGATTTGCGAGGCCCATTGCCATGCAACAGGCTTAGAAAGTTCCTTTATCACAGAAAAGTCCCAGAGAAATAGATGCATGCACTGTTTGATTCAGAGCCTGGATGCTGAACAGGCATCAGAGAAAAAGGAACAGTATATCAATAACTGAAATCTACCATAAAAAGATTAATTTTCCATTAGAAAATACATCAACATGAAATCTATTCAATTTTGATAAAAATAGTGACAAAGCTGTATTGGCAATTATTTCTTCCGTGTTTAAGATTGCCAGTATTTCTTTTTGTTTATTAACAGTTTCTTAGTTGTTCCTTGGCATAGAACACAAACAAGTAGCAAAGTTCACAGAAAACTACCTGTAATTTGTTACTGTATTTTCAGTTTCTTAATATCTACATTATTTTCCTATCAGTTAACTAGCAACAGTATCAGACAAGTGTGCGTTCTCCAACAGCACTCACCAAGGTTATGGCTACAGGCAAAACCCATAAAGCCAGCATAATCTGAACTTTTATTTTGCAGTATCACCGCACCTCTTCAAAGAAAACACACCAAAAAACCCCACAAAACATCAGCAATACTGGCTGTGATCCGGGAGAATGCACTCTGCAGGAGAGGCTTACAAAAGTAAGACTTAACACTATTACTTAAAACACAAGGAGAAATGGGGATTAGTAACAGACAGGGACAAAAATGAAATCAAATACTTCATAAAGTGAATAACTGGCTGCTGTAATGCCTGGGCAAAAAAAAGGGATGCTGTAGATGCTTAAAACGAGTGATGCCCTTGATATACGAGCCGAACGCCACATGTGAGACAAGATCACTCTCCAGACAGTTGTTATTTAACTCGTGCCACAGAACGATAATTTCATTACAAAGCAAGCTATGATTCCTGGATTCCTTCCAAGAATCTCAAAGCCAGAAGAAAAGGGCAGAAAAGACGCACCCACCGAGCACCATTCAACTACGTATTTAAGTTACGAAGTTCTCAGGTACAGGCGGGCAGCATTAACAGCAGACCGGGGACACCCGCACCGCCTGTCTCCGGAAGCAGACCGCCGGGACAGCCGCCCGCAGTACGGCTGCCGAGACCCGGGCGAGGAAGAAGCTGCCCCGGTGCCGCCGGAGGCTGCCGGGTGCCGCCGTGCCCCCCGGGCCGTGCTCTCGCCAGGTCCAGCCCGCACCACGGCACACGCTCTGCTTTGTCATCTCTCCCGCCGCAGCGGGCGAGCGCTTCGCGCACACCGGTACGAGCTGCGCGCCCGCCCCGCTGCCTCGCACACCCCCGCGGAGCCGCCACCGGCCGCGGTCAGCACGACCCGGCCAAGGCAACCGCACCGAGCCCCGCTCCGCGGCTCCCGGCTGAGCAAGGCACCGGTGCCAAACGACCCACGGCTGTGCGCCGGGTCCGCGCTTCGACATCCCGACCAAACGGGGCGAGGGTGATCCCGGGTGAGGCGGCTGAGGTAGCGCCGGGCAGCCACCACCTGGCGACTCCTCACAACTTACCTTGGGTTTGTAGAGCCACTTTCGGAACCTGTTCATCATCCCCGCGGCCACTGCCACCCCGCCGCCGCCTGCCGCTGCCACGGGGGCTACCGGCTCCCCGCCCGCGCCGCTCGGGGGACCGGAGCTAAGCCCTGCCCGTCTGCCGGGAGGGAGAGCTCGGACGGGTCGCAGCAGCAGCCACCGCCGCTGCCGCTCCAGCCGGTACGGGGCGCGCGCTCCCTCAGCGCAGACAGCGGCCGCCGGCACCGCGCGCTGCGCGCCCCGCTGACAGCCCCCAAAACATTGCGCGGCCGGCAGCGGCGCTACCCCTACCCCTCCCACTCCCACTCCACGCATGCGTGGCGCCAGACCCACGCTCAGCCTCCCCGCATCCTCTCGCGCCCGCCACCAATCGGACGGCGGCCAGGGGGAGGACCCCAGGTGGACTCGCCCCGCCCACTCGCGGTTCATTTGCGTAACAGGGGCAAGTTGGTGAGGAGACTACGTGTCCCAACATGCCTCGCTGCGCAGCCGGAGGCACCGTGCAGCGCGCCTTGGCGCGAGGCATGCCGGGATTTGTAGTCTTCTTCCCCCGCCCGCGCTGAGCGAGGTCGCTTCGGGACAAGAAGCCTCTGCTGGTGACAGCCAGCCCACCCGAGCCCGTGACCACAGGCTGAGGCATTCACAGCTGCTCTTGAGTGCAAAACCCGAGGCGGGGCGTAACGAATTGCCTGGCAACGGCGGCAAACAATCGCCACCATCTTTCTTCCCTCCCGGGTAGTTCTTTGCCCCCGATCGTGCCATCCAGGAACCCTGAGGCGGGCACGCGGTAAAACTACAGCTCCCAGAAGCCCGCGCGCCCCTTCGCAACAGCGGCGAGTCGGTCTGCGCCACGCCGCCCGCGGCCGCAGCGGGGTCTCTGCGGCTGGACGGTCCGCGCCGCCGCTGAGAAAGGGGTGCCGGGGCCCAGTGGGGCTGGCGGGGGCAGCCAGGTACGGAGTCGGGAGTGCAGGGCTGAGGGGCCGCTGCGCGCTCGAGGTTTACCTCAGGCCGCGGCGGCCGCCCTGCGCCCGTGGGATTGCACCGCTGCGGCCTCAGGGGCGCCGGTCCGTAGCAGGAGCGGCTGTAGCCGGCTGTGAGACCTCGAAACAAGGATGGGTGAAATGGGTGATGTGTGAAAGTGTCAGAAGCCCCGGGCAGGCTCTTCACTTGTTTATT
This sequence comes from Psittacula echo, assembly GCF_963264785.1. Classification (NCBI taxonomy): domain Eukaryota; kingdom Metazoa; phylum Chordata; class Aves; order Psittaciformes; family Psittacidae; genus Psittacula; species Psittacula echo. Next base: position 9,556,362 of record NC_137735.1, read on the forward strand.
GTGTGTTTATAAATACGACAGAAAAGGTCAACGGGGCCTGTGTCGGTCTTTGCTCCCAGAGCTCTCATTAGCTGTTGTGATTTCGGGCAGGCAGCCAGCCTTGGTGTCCTTTGGCTTACCGATCTCATAAATATAATACACTTTATTTGCAGAGGGTTTTGCACAATTAATATTTAATAGTAAAGTTCCACGAGATACCACATAAATACTGTGTCGAGTAAAATATTTGCAGTAGGTATGCAAAACCTACTTTGACATGCATGCAAATTAAAAATAAACTTAAGATCCAGGCCATAGCTCCTCAGGGTGAATGTTTTCCATCTGATGTTTTGCTGCCCTATGGGAGGAATCTGCTGAAAAGAGGACCTGTGCTCAGAACTGCTCCTTGCTACGCTCAGGTAGCAGTCAGCGATGCAGCAGAGTAAACCAGAATGGCAGCAGCCAGCCACTGGGACAGTTGTATCCTGTGCTCAGTGGTCCTTTTTCTAGCACACAGCTGGGTGAAATCCCTGTTCCATTTTGAGCAGTAGCGACTTGATCTGACTGAATTTGCAGGGAGGCTTAGTTCTTGTTAAGGACAGCTTTCATCAGAGGAAAGGCAATCAGAGTGTTTGTAGGCTAGGAGCACAGGAGCCAGTGTAAAACCTGAAAGCACCAGGTCATTGAAACCAATCCTTGCAATTATGGGCAAGCTCATCCTACGCAATTGCTTGCAAAATATCTCCAAGCTCCATTGTAGGATAAGCCTAAGTCAATGTCTTACCTCCTGTCAGTGAAATCCTACAGCTGATAATAGAAGAAATTTCTACCTTTTTATATAGTATAAATGATAATGTATAGTATAAATGATAGTATTAATATCATTTGTATACATAGGAATTAGAATATTCCCCTAAATGTCTGTGTGGAAATAAGGGTGCCTGTCGTAACATAAAGCATTTTATTCCTAATACGTATGTTTTAAAACACTGATTATAATAATAGCAGTTTGTTTAAATACAATCACAAGTGAGGTTCTTTTTATTGAGAACCCCATATGTCCAGAGTTCTCAAAGCATTAACATATGACTTAGTTTTCATATTCCAGTTTTATGGATGGGTTTAATGATTAATGAGGGGAGGGGTGAATATCAGCATTTATGGAGCATGAGAGCTCAAACTTATTTCTACTATGCCTTAAGAAGAAATGTTTGTCAGTGGTAGAGCTGCTGGAGCTTGAATTATGATTCAGCCTGAATGAGTACAGAGGTATTTCTCTCTCCCTTATCCAAAATCCCTTGTGTGTGTAAGAATTTTGACAGGTACAGAGAAACAGATCACGATTCTCAGAGGAGTGGAAAGATGGTGATTCCCTCTGTGACAGAGATGTGGTAGCACTTCTGGTTTTTATCTCCATCCCTTGGCATGATCCAGCCCTGTTTTGCTGGACTTTTTATTTTAATTAGACATTTTGTCTTGATCATACCAGGTAACTAAATGTCTGTATCAAACATAATCAGACAAACTCTTTTTTTCAGTGCTTTGAGGTTAATAACTAAAAGTGCTGTTAAGACAGTTATTATTGAGTATGATAGTGCTGAAAGGCAGAGTACAAAAACACTGTATCTGAAAATGTTATGATATCCTTTTAAAACAGGAAATGGATTCTCTTTACCACAGTGAGAATGAATCATCTTGATCAAGCATTCTTTTCTAACATCAAAATATGATGATATCTAAAATGTGAGAATGATTTTCAAAAATATATTTTTATTTTCACTATGGAAAATTACTTCTGTGCTTATTTTTTCCCATTGCTAAACCAGATTAATGAGTTTCAGCCCTGATTGTTACTATCATTGGTCTTTCATACACAACAACATGTACATGTATATGAACAAATGCATTGTAGTTCTTGTCGTAGGAACATTAAAATCAAGGTAGCCAGTTCTGCAAACTCTCATGCATACAAGTAAGACATCATTTAATATAGATGTAATCCAGTCATTTCACAAACAAAGCACCAAGCAGGAAAGGTACCCAACTGCTGGGCCTTCAACAACCTTGACAGTGACCTAGACTACTGATGTGTTGTGATTGCTGCCCAGCTGGCTGACCAACACTGATTGCTTCCTTATAATCCCTCTCTATTCCTATTCCTTTGTTGTTTTGGAAAATCAGGCTGCTAATAACAACATGTGATAAGATGTAAGACTAAACTTTTGCTTTCAGTTGCATCTCATTTGGAAGAGCAAGGTATTGAATAAGACCTTTATAGTACACATGAGAAAAATCATGCTTCTCTTATTAACTTTAATTATATTTCATCAAATAACCTTATTCAGAAACCATTTTAGGTACCATCCTAAAGATCATTTTGAGACACTTGCAGAATAAGAAATACGTAATTATGTCTACTATTTTATTGATGTTTGCACTGTATTCTCATTTCTCCAGTTAGCTGTTCCACATCACTGTGATTTTGAAAGCTTGACCTAAATGTTCTCTTCTACATTACTGCAGTATATCTTCTCTATGAGCCTATCAACATACATTATGCTACAACTGAAGGAAGCATGAAAAATTAATGATTTACTATATTTATAGGATTCTCCATGGTGAAGATGGTCAGCCATGGAAAACATATTGCAATAATAATCCAACAACTTGACCAATTTAACCCTGAAATTCAGAGCGTGGAGGATTTCTTGAATGAATCAGCTAAAATGTTGAAGGTATATTAAGTTTCACTTCATCTTACATAGCATACTTTAGTTTACTATGTGATTTTAAATATAAAGGTATCTGTTTCCTAACATGTTGTGGTAACTTCCATTGATTTCTCTTACAAGTTTTTTATGGTTATCACCAGAAAACAAGGAAGTAAAGATCAAAGGGGTTGAAAAACTGCTTGGGTAGCAATAAAAAGAAGGGAAAGCAACAACAGTCTAAAATGGATCTGACAGTGATGGGGAAAGTTTCTCGTCCACTTTGGACTAAGGACTAAGCTGTTTTATAGTTTCTTATCTCAGGTTTCTGTCAGCACCACCCATTTTTATGTATGAATGCGATCTAGAAGCTGGCTCAACAGATCAGATATTCTTGCTTTGAGGACATGAGTGACCATCAGAAGAGTGGGATAGAACACAAGTGACAGTAAATCAACTACCTGATTTTGATCTAATACTGCAAGTAACCAGACTAAGATTTGCCAATATGCAGCTATACTGGCTGAAGCAGTTCCCCTCTTTTCCTAACAGTAGCCTCTTCCTGTCTCTGTGTCTTCAGTGCCACCCTGACTTGGGCTGATACAGCTACTACATTGAATATGCTTTAGAAAATCATTAAGGGAACACAGTAGTATTACTTAGATTGCCTGTGCATGCCATGTATTATCAAACTACGTTGATGGAACTGTGATTCTACACTGCCATGTAGCTCTAGTGCTCACTTCCACTTCTGGCAATAAGGTCTAAAATTCTGCTGTTCCAGTTAGATAGTCTTTTACATTGATTTTGTGTATATATAAATGACTACAAGAATACAAAACTATGGAGGTGTGATATGAAAATCAGAGGCTGAGCCACATTTCTTGGGTCCTTACTTTCTTAAACAGTTTCCACTCAGGCCCCTAGTTTCTGCAACTGCCCTCCTGTCTTGTAGTACTGCATAACTCTGTGCATTCATATGCTGAATTACATCAAGGAACTGATCCAGGTTCAATGTAGTATTTTTTCACTAGGCAGAGAGCAGGTAAATTCAGCTACTTCTGCTGCCAAAATAAATATTTATAAAAAATTAGTATTCATAACATTGTTCTTCTCAGCCCAGGAAAGGTGATACAAAGACAAAAGAAGCAGTAACTCCATTAGAGAAACATGAATGTTAAGTTTCATAATAAACCCTTTCAAAACGGGGAGGGCAGGAAGGATAGCTGATGCCAAAGGTAATGCAGAAATCTTTCTCTGGGATACCTTCAGCTCACTTAGTACATAATATTTTTGCTGTGGATTTATCCAAGAAAGTAAAAAATAAGTTCTGTGGTTATCTAAAATTCAGCTTTGTTTCAGTACCAAATGGGTGGTTATAATTCATCACGGAAAATTCACTTTATTTCTTTCTTTTCTGTTTCATAATAGGCATATGATCCTAGAAATATTGTAGCACAATTTCCAGGTTTGGCCACTGACCAACCTGCCATTATTAACAGATCCATGCAAAAGCTTTCTCCAGTTTGCATCCTGATTAATGCTATCACTTTCAATCACAGACAAGATTCAAGCCTGTGTGTCTCATGCTAGCAGCATGACAAATAACAAACCTGGTGGTGTGTGCTACCGACCGGACAAAAATCAGGAGGATGAGATTCCAGGAGCATAAATCTAAATAACTGCAAGACACGTCTCTCTTGCTATCTATTTACTTACTCAGATATTCAGTATATCAGACTTGTCTTTTCTACAAGTTACCATCCTGTCTTCTATGAGACTTTTCTAATTAATTAGTTAATTAGTTTTACATCCCCCAAAAGTATAATCAGATCCCAATCGTTATCAACGCTGTACGTTTCATTCATATTATATATCTTCATTTTATTTGGACGTTTTAAAGTCTTTATAACCTTCTAATACGATATTTTACTTCACTAGGGACTGTAGTGATAGGACAACGGGTAATGGGTTAAAACTTAAACAGAAGTTTAGATTGGATATAAGGAGGAAGTTCTTTACTGTAAGGGTGGTGAGGCACTGGAATGGGTTGCCGAGGGAGGTTGTGAATGCTCTATCCTTGGCGGTGTTCAAGGCCAGGTTGGACAGAGCCTTGGGTGACATGGTCTAGTGTGAGGTGTCCCTGCCCATGGCAGGGGATTGGAACTAGATGATCTTAAGGTCCTTTCCAACCCCAACTATTCTATGATTCTATGGTTCTATGAAATGAATAAAGAATTTCTGTTTGTTGTTCTCAGTGAATGATCAGACTTGTTCTTCTTCCAGGAAGAAAATACACTTTGACTTGTAATTCAGTTATTTACAATCTTCATGTTTATTGTATTGTAAGTTATTATGTTTCTAACATAATATTGGACTTGGTTTTCAGTGCAAATATTTTCAATAAGAACATAGGTTCATTAGTAATATGATACGTTACTCCCACTTGCAACAAACCTTCACCTTAAATCATGGAGAATCATCTTATGTTCTTGAAGCCTCCTAAAAACAAATAATAAGTGCAAATAAATGCTTTTGCTTCCATGTTGTGGCTTTGTTGCTATTAAAACAGAACTCAGTGTGAATTATCCTGAACAACACATTAACTTAAAATAATTATTTTAGTCTCTCAGTTCTTTAAATTATTAGTATTCCCATTCAAATTTACATCTCTATTTCTGTTCTTCATTTAAATATCCAGACTACTTCTCCTTGTTTATCTTCGTAAATGTTTTTTCAGACTCCTTTCATCAGACTGATGCCCTCCAGATAATATCCTCATTCTTGTGTACTAAATGTCCTTCTTTTTATTAAGTATTCTTCAATTAAATGAATCAAAAATTATTCATATCCAGAGTGATCCTCCATCCACCATATACTGTACATCAGGATACGTTTCATCTGACCATTTATAGAAAGGCACTGCGTCCATTCTACCTAACTGAGGCATCCCAGGCATTTTTTCTTCCTTGTGACTGTTAGAGCCAAGCTTTTGCTTGGTTCTTTTTTAACACCGAATTTACCAGCAATGTTTGTGCCTTTCTCTATGCAAATAACTCTCTTTATTTTCAGTGGAATCATTTGTTTCAGTTAGAGTTGCAGGATCAGACCCATCACATTGACCTTTGTACATCCCATCTACTGAAAAGCTTACTTCCATAAAATCAGAACTGCCACCCCAAATTCACTGCTTTCCTCCATTATCACTGTCATGTTGATAGCAAGATGAACCTATTTATGAGTTTTCCGTTTTGCAAGAACATGGTGTAATTTGGCATAGTTCTCCCTAGCTCTCATTTGTGTTGGTTCAGCTGTGTGCCTCACACATGCCCACTCAACTGTGAATAAAATCCCCAAATGTCGAAAGTCAGAGATTTAGTTTTAAATCTGAAAATACTCCAATGCAAGATTATTTTGATACATGTGTTGAAAAAAATCTTATGAAATTATACAAGTCTAATTTGTATTATTAGTTACTGACATAAATGCAGATCAGAATCTTTCTAAGGAAAAGATGGAATCTGATTTTTCTGCAGTGTCCCACTCGTGATTTCATAGTAAGTACAAGGGAAAATAACGTTAACTGTACCTCCTCAAGATGGTCCGCATTATCACATGGAGATGAAAATACTAGTTTGCGACTGCAACATGGACTGTGAATAGCAGAGGCAGGACATTTTCCTACACATACCATAAGATCCCAGGGTTTTTTCATCTATGGATGAATTTTTCATCTATGGAAATTACTGGAAACATTTTCACTGACTTCAGAGGGAAGGAGGACACGGTTCTGGCAACTGATTCAGAAGTCAGTGAAGTCAATAGCAATATTTTCTTTCATTTCCACAGCATTTTGATTAGGCCCTTGGAGAGGACTAGCGATGATATCTGAATTCTTATAAATTAATCAGACTGCATCTGCAAATGCGCACATTCTGCCCAGTAGTAGACAAGCTAAGTACATACTATTACTCAGTTCTCTTGGGAAGTGGAAGCTATTTTATCTTTTCATTAATATTATCTTCTTTCTAAAATGTTTGTTTCACTTTAAACTGCATCCTGATCCTGAGAAGTCTTAAACAAGGCATGGCTGGTGTTCCTTTCCTTCTCTCTAGACACAAGAGCTTTTCCTTCTCTCCTTACCCATCCTTTTCTGATCTCTGACCCTTAAATAGGTCCTGTTGTAACGAGTCTTATTACCACACACCCATGGTGGCAAAGCCTGCTTTTTGCAGATACTTCTCCATTTAATTCATGCTACACATTGAAAATTGTTTGTGTACAATGGCCTATGCTTAAGCCTTCTTACACAGTCTTTTCTCTCCTTAAGAAATCTGACTGGTTCCCAGTTACAGCTGTGTTGGGGAGCAAGGAAAATATGTCCATGGAAGCGGGCTAAGGGCATTAGGGATTTCAAAAAGGGGGAGATAATGCCAATCAGCACATATTCAGGCAAGAGTCACTTTTTTAAATTTTTTTTTACAGGATCTTTAAGGATAATTTCAGGCAAGATCATTCTTTTACAACTTGGAAATCAGAAAAAGCTGAAATTTAATGCTATAGAGAGAATACTTTCAGATATTTGTATGGGAATGTCATTGTGACCACATATAAGTAATTATATCCAGTGCAGTCATTGGTCAATGGAATAATATATAGGCTTCTAAGCACTAAAAATGTAGGACCATCCAGTATTCATGCACCATAAACTTACTATGCTTTACACAAAAACACAGTAAGCTGTAACATTAGAGACAGAAAAGTTGTTTCCTGAGCACAGCATAGGCATATTGTTCAAGATCTATTTTGTCTTCTGATAAATTTCAGTATTTGATGCAACAGGAGGTGACATTTGCTGCACGTGTTACTTTCACCTCTGAATTGTCTGGCCTTCCCCATGCAGAAGGACTCACACAGCATACTTGCAAACATAGCTAACTGCTAGTTGTTTCACAGAAATACATGAGGTAAAGTATACTTGAAAAGGTAAGAAGATGGTCTGACCAGCAGAACAAAGGTTCACAAATTAGCATTTATTAATTGTTGTTGACACTAATGATTTGGTGTGTCACCTGGGGCAAATCTCTTATTGCCCTATACCATAGTTCCTGCATTTACAAAATAATATTAGCCAAGGGGAATCTCATTAAACACAATCCTAGTAAAGTGTTTTGACAGCCTCATACGGAAGGTGCTATAAATCTGTCGTCATACTGTACTGTTTCAGGATCATTTGGCCCACTGACATAAAACGCAACATAAGGCCACACAGAAAGAATGCGCTTAGGAATTGGTGCTAGAAATTATACCTAGTCAGTGTATTACTTTCCCATAGCAATATGATTTCAGATACACAGATAAACTGTAAATACCCTTGAGGAAATTTGTTCAGGACATACGCACTTCCCATGCAGAAAGTATCGTAAATGTTTTAAAGCACTGTTTATTGATTCACTAGATTATCAAAAGGTCTTAACCAACAACTGGTTCACCTTCGAAATTTCTTATCCAAGTTTCACCCTGCCCAGTCTTGTTTAGTTTATGATGGGTTCTGATGAGATCAGTTCCTTAAATGACACAGCAGCAGGCTGCTTAACTAGTCTCAATTTCTATATGTAGCAACGGAACACTTAGTACCATTTGTAGTTGAAAGCAGACCCTAATTGATAATATTTAATGACTAGACTTTTTGGCTTGAGGTCCACAGAATTATCAATAAGTACTGATGCTCTGGGGCACAGTTGTGCCCAGGCTGCACCTCCTGTCACCTTGTTGCTTAGCTTGCGGCCATGTAGTGGGTATGTACTTTCTTACTTGAGGAGCAGGCAAGAGTAAGCACTTATTTCTGTGTTTGTCCTAACAACTAACTTCTGACTTGCTAACTCAGAATGCTAAAAGTACTCTACTAGAGTAGAGTAAATGAAAATATGCAATTGAATTTTTATAACGTAGTCTCTACTGTGTAGGAGATATGATTTGGGCACTTGTGTCATCTTGTTACCTGTTCATCTATTTCCGATCATCTCTCCAAAGTACATTTGAAAAGCACTCATTTGTTGTCACACTTTCTACATGTACAGTATATCAAAGTACTCAGAAGGTGAATTCAAAGATTATAATCAAATAAAGAAAACAATTTATATTCTAGCTTTCTAGTGGAGACAGTTGTGAGAGTTTTTGTTGGGCTTGTTTCCAGCTGTCTTGTCCAGTTTTACTATGGGCCTTCTGTTTATTATCAGAGCTACTGTTGTCTGCAGATTGATCTATTCATGAACAATGGCATTTGTTCAAGTGGACTCATTGTTTTAGACTCAGAATGTCACAATCTTACTTCTACTGGAACCACTTCATCCTCTCTCACTTTGCTGCTTTTTTTAGGTTTGCTTTTGCCTTTTGTGGTGAATTTTTAGATATCTCAGATATCAAATACAGGATATATATTTGAACATTTAGTGGGGGGTTAGATTTCTGGATTTTCTCTGCTAATTTTATGGAAGAACTTTCATGAATCTTCATCCAGTAAAGATATATCTGGAATGGACTGTGTGCCTCACAAGAATCCTCAGTGCTTAGCAAGATGCTTCCCATCAAATTCATTTTCTTGTGTATTTTCAGATATGTTCAGTCTCTTTCCTCTGCCCTTCCATTTGTGTCCATCCTACATCTAAGCCCTTCTGTATCTCCTCTTTCCCCCTACTTTCCTTTTCACTCTTTTCTCTGTGCTCCTTCTTTGCCACCTCACTAAAGCTGGCTATATTTCCCAAATGTATTACTGTTTATCATGTCAACCACAACGTGTTGGTTCTCTCTTGAGTCCTGATTAAGAATGTAGATGATTCTCAGCATAAGAGACTGAATGCTTATTCACACTCAGTCTTTAATGCTGCTCAGCAGACTTTGTGAAGCTTCCGTGTCTCCATGTAATGATTAGTTTGGTTACACGCTTGTTTCTTCTTACCCAACATAGCCGGGCTACAGAATATATTGAAAGTCATACCTAATTACTTCAGTTACAGAAATAGAACTTTTCTATCATTTTAACTATCATGAGCCACAAACTGAGCTTGATTCTGTATGTGTATCATTAGTAATATTGTCTATTACGGTTCTGCTAGAGAGAAAGTCAGATGTATTAGTGTAACCCCAATGGCAACAAAGGAATTATAAGGATATATGTAGGTCTAATTTTACCTGCCTACATGTGTGTGTGCATATATAAATATATTTGGATATGGTGACAATTATATGAAGACACTTTTTTTTCTAGTGATGATGCACAAATTGGGAGGAATGAAGCCTGGCTTTTGAGCAGGACTAGTGAAAAAGAATTATGCTTGCTCTGAATGACAACCCACAAAAATACACTTGAAATGCTTCTGCATCATTTTTTACATTTGAAAATTAGAACTGTCATTTTAAAGTATTGCCTTGTTTTGTCTGAGTCTCAAAGCCCTTTGTAGTGTCACATACCAAAAAGCTCATATAGTTCCTTCCAGCAGCCTCTAATACTACCTTTAAACTAGAAATGAATCACATTAGCAAAATAAAGCAATCAAGATGCTAGCATATAGCCCACTAGGCAAGGAGAACCTCTCGTCTGGTATATTATGGCAGTTCAGTTGTTCCCACATCTCAGAGCTGTGGGAGGGATCATGCATCAAATGTGCACTACATGTTTTTCTTGTTGGCTTCTTGACTAATGTCCTTATGTCAAAGATTCATTATGGTTTGTCATTTTGTCCTAGTGTGGCTGCCCTTTTCAATTCATGTAATAACAAACTGTTCTGAGCCTCAGATTTTATTGCAGTCTTTAAAGATGGTTCATACTAGAAGTTTATCTCATGTAGTAACAGATATTCCATAGATTATTTATAATGATTGAAACTCTCTGTAAAGTTCAGAGCATTCCAGCTTTTTAAAGGAGTTATGAGGTAGGTTCCGATAGTGTACCATGAGCATCTGACCCTCCATTTTTCTGTTCTCTTGTGGTATTGCATGATCATGAGTGATGGATCAGAAACAGCCTGCATTAACAAGAATCCTGGCACTCACAGGTTTAGTTTATATCAGTTGTGTTCTTCAATATTAGGTTACAGTAGCAGTTAAGAGTCTTTTCCATAATTCCTGTCCAGCTTCTCCCTTCAGTTTAATCTCCCCAAGGACCACAGATTTTACCGACAAAGAACAGGTTTCCCACTGGGAAAGCAAACTCTTAAGTGAACCTTCTCATACTGTTGACTAAGTTAATAATTTCTCATAGCTCAGAGACTTCAGATTTTCTTTGCATTAACTGTTGACATTTACACATCAAGACCTTTTAACTAAATGCATGTGTCAGCAGAGAAACTGAAAGTTTAACATTGGAGAAGGTTACATTTTACTTGACAAGGGCCATTAATTTCTTAGGACTGCCCATATTTGATAGTATTCAAAGTACATCAGCCCTACCAAAGGCACTGCTCTTCATTATTCAGGTTTTCTAATTACTTCAAAATGGTTGTACTTCTTTTTGGACACAATTTTCTTTCCAGAATACATTAATCATTATTAATTTTGTATCTCTATAGACTCTTAACATGACAGAACAAGAATTTGTGTTGGATACACTAGCTGGATGCATAAAATATAAATCCTTATTGGAAGTAGTAGTCAATGCCTTTTTTGTTCGGGATGGGAGATACTGCCTGATTGCTGAGCGTAACCTCTACATAGGTAAGGGGTTTTTTACAATACCAAATGTGTTTACCACAAACCTTTTTCGAGTTTCATTATTTTACTAGTGTATTTCTTAATATTATATTACATTGGAAGCACTGTCATTGTGCCCTGGGCAGTATGCAGTACAGGGCCTTTTCCAGTGGTCTTATGATGTAAAGCCTAAATCCTTAAATTGTTATATAGTCTGGAGTCTCACAGATCCTAAGTGGAATTTTACCTACAAAAATTCTGCAGAATATGCCCGCAGATCAGGTAACATGCAAATGGAAAATAACATCAAAGGCTGCAAGAAGCATCTTGGAAGCTTAACCATCACTTTAAAAAATGTTCTTTAGTGATTTCCCTTTATTCTCTTCTATGCAACCTGCTACCTCTGCCATTCAGATACGAAGCTGTATAGTAAAGCTCTGACTGCTGAGGAACACAGCATGTCTCACAATATGAAGATTCAACTATCCCCATCCATACATGGGTTTCTTCGTTACTCACCATCACAATGACTTAAGTAGCCTTCTGTCTGTCTCAATGAGTGAGATCAATTATTTTCCTTTTATTAGTTACTTGGTTAGAATCAGTTACAATACAACTATATCTGATAGTGTGAGCTAGTTAATCGAAGTGGTTACTACTCCCAAAGTTATTTCAAGCATTGAGAAGTACATTAAAAAGTCATTTAAGAAATATTTTTGTGCTATGCATTTAGTACGGATATAATGAAGTCGATTTATTAAGTCCCTAAGTAAGTTGGAATCACAAATTGCACTAGGTTCTGTAAGTCAGAAATGTTCTGAAGCTTTGTGGGTACTTCAAAAAATCCAGTCAATTTAATACAAAGTAGTTGAAAAATACAGAAAAAAACACCCATATCTAATACATCAACTTCTTTATCTTTTAAAAGCTACTAACTTTTTATGCCAATTCTGGTTGCTTCTGTCACAATCTGGAAAGTTATAGAAATCTAAATCAAATAACAAATGAAAGGAAACATAAACTGTCAAGGATTAAATTAATAGTATATTGAGTTTATTCTAAATGGTAATGTTTCATTGTCTCCATTTCTCCTGAGCCATGTTTTTCAGTGTCTGGGGCACATAAATTATACCTTTAAGCTGAGTGTTGCTATAATTGGATTGTCAGGACTGGTCCACTCAAAAGCCTCCATTAATCATAGGCAGAGGGTAGGCCCCTGGAAAATTTTCCTTTATCAACAAGTTGAGAGTCTAAGGTCATTGGCTTACATTTTTTAAGCTGCTTGTGATTCCCTTTGCCAAGCTGCATTGACACTTAACTGATCAAAGCTGCTTATAAAGGCTGTTGCTATGTGTTAGCAGATTTGGATTTAATAAAGCTTGTAGTAGATAAATGTATATTCTGCTAAGACTGCTTAAATACGTTGCTATGCTGAAGGACAAGATTGAAACCTAATGATACACAGAGCTGGCTGCAGCACATTGGTCAGAATTTACTGCTTTTATCATTACTGGTTAGTGAGAGCTAAAACGCTGCAGTACAATTGAAGCCTCATTGATCAAAGTGAATATGGTCAAATGAAAGCTGATAGAGGAGCTCATGAACTTTACAGGTATGCAAAAATCCCCCAGCACTGACTGTACTTCTTCCTTTCTTCCCCTCTGCATACTTGCCAGTGGGGTTGCAAGAATCAGGTTTGGATATCTCAGTTTAAAACTTGGGTTTGTTCTAATTCAGAATGAAAACAAAGATTACAACACTTTCTGCAAAATGGTCACTTGCAAAATAAATACTAGGACATTTTATGTTTAACATTTTTGATACGTATAATATCGGTATGTATAATAAAGTATGATTTTGGAACAGAAGAATAAGAGCTATCCTCTCTGAAAGCATTAAAAACACAGTATGCTGAAAAATTCACTATCAAAAACTTCTTTCATGTGTCTTGTTCACATTAAATTTTCTAAGAATAAGCTTGCTTGCACCACAAGTTTTGGTTACAGTAAGAGAGAGCTGTTTCCAACAACATAATACTGTCAGAAACTTTTCAGTCACATGTTTTAGGAGCCATTTGACTCCTATTCGCCTTGCCTTGTTGCCTGAGTAATTCAGAACTTCCTATAAGGAATATACAGATATGTGCAAGCTAGTACTACTACCCAAAGAAACAAGCTGCCCTTATTCTAGTCCCTATGTCCTATCTTCTCTTGAGTTAGAACTTGTGTTTAGCAGCCATCCAGTGAACTGATCAAGGAAGTGCTTCAGGTTAAATTCACAATCTAACTTGGCTGTGTGGGTGACTGTACTTGCCCAAGAGAAGAAACACCAGGATGTAAAAGGAGGGAATGGGAACAAGCAATTAGGACTTGACAAAGCTGCTTGATTTAGGTGAGATGTTGGCATAATAAATGACTGTGAAATCATGACAAGATCTTACCTCCAGCCTAACAGGATTCCAAACACTGCTATGGTAGATCTCACAGTTTTGCAAACAGGCCTTTTCAGGCATCAAAATCTATGAATGACTTCAGATAACTACTTTAAATGTAAAGTTGCTTTACATTTTTTGTGTAAGTGGATAGATCCTCAGCTGATAGAATTCCATAGAATTATGTAGCTTTGCACTGGCTTGGATCTAAATCACAAAAGAGATAATTGATTTATTTTTATATATATATATGTATATATTTATATATGCTAATAATGAGCATAGGGTTAACATTATAACTTCATATTACAATTTCTCATTGACAAGCATTATATTGCCCAGTTAGAGAAACAATATTGAAGATTATTTAAAATTAAGGCAACAGCCTAAATCCGAGAGTATGCTGAGGACAGGATACAGGTTTATTAGAATTTCCTGCTGCATTTTAAATGTCTGTATCTTTTGATAGTTATTTGTTACCTGGCTACTTTTCAACTAGAAGAGCTTGGTCTCCAGCACTTCAGCAGAATTGTGAAATCTCTGGACACTGCAAAAATGCAAAAGGTAATGAAAGTACAAAACATTTTTTAAACATGGATGAATGATTTCTTCATTAACTTTGATTAATCAGATCACTTTTGTCAAGTTTCAGAATAATTAAAATTGAGAAATGAGTTATTTTCTGTTTAAATTTGGAAATTAAATTACTATTTTATCACAGAAACCTTCAGTTTCTATACTCATGCAGGAACTATCTCATATTCCATCAGGGATCAATTTAAAATGGATTTTATACAATTTGAGAAGGTAGAATAATTTACAGTTCATGTGATTTACAGCTGTCCCTCTCATATATATACTTGCTCTTGGCTCTGCTCACATTCTTTCTTTCACTTTAGGCAGGAGAAGGTTTTTCCATATGCAGTGAATCACAGTTCCTGCTGATTAGTGTTCTTTTTCCCTGAACAACCCACTACCACTTCCATTATCAAGTGTATTGTCCTTCCACCACTTTTTCTCCTTCCCAAAAACACAAGTGCTCATTTGGAGCACCCCCCTTACAACAAATGTGCAATTGACCAAACCATTGCTGCCAAACAGAAAGCACGGCAACAAACGTCTGCCTGCCTTTCCCTCTCTGCAGTCACAAATTTGGGCTTTGTTCCATGACTTTTTTGCTAATTTTCATGAAATTTGTAGAAATATAAATATCTCGAGCTTCTCTTTCTCTTTCCTATCTCAAAAGCTATGTTGTAAAAAGAGGCAGAGGGATAAACTGAGCAGCAATGCTTTCTTATAAGACCTGTTTTCTTAGAAAAATGGGCTAAAAATTAAATTACTGGTGTCACAGCATATGTAAACTTTGATCATCCAGATGTTTCAAAGAATAGTCAAAACATGGCATTTGAATGACTCATATGGAATTCAAGAGATAGGCAAATTTCAGTAATTAATACTGAAAAGGCTGAGGTTTATCCTTACACTGATTACTCTGAATGTTCATGTGGATGCCAGTGTCTGTTTGATGAGTACGCTTTCTTTGTAATATGTGGGGATAGAGTAGGTTAGGTTGTCTGCATAACATGTTTAGAAACACTCTATTCACTTTGTTTTGATGGGTTTACTATGGAATGGTTTTTATTAATTCCATTCAGAGACAAAAATGATACATTTTATTAACTGTTAGAAGGAACAGAGAGGTGGCTGGAAGAATTATCATAATCTGGTAGACAGACAAATCACTCTGTCTGAAATGCTGTCCCAGACCCTTCTTTGGTAAACATCTTAGATACAAGCCACCTGATTGGATGCATCTTGAGCTCATTCAGCTAGCAACATAATTTTCCCAGTTCATGTCAGTTATCTCTTGCTGATGCTGTTCACCTAGTTTTACATGGCTTAAGTGTCAGTGCCCTGATGTTCTGGTTTAGATCATTTCTCCTTCCTTGTCTGGAATAACTCTTCTGATAGGGAAGTGCTGCATTGTGCAAGGGTCTGCACCTGCTACCTTTTTTCCTGTAGATGTAACTTTGTTTGCTTAAGTATCTTATCAGATCCTTATCACCATGGTACCTAGCTCTTCTCTTGCATTAGAAGAGGTTCTTTGTCTCCAAAGTGATGCTAGATTATATTAATGCACCTGCAGCAGAAGATTTAGAAGCAACATTTGGTTCCCCCCCAGCAACAGAGACAAAAACAGCAGAAGGCAGATCTGCAGCCTTAGCAACAGAAGTTATCAGAAATTTGGGATTCTCCTTCAGGATGCTGACCTGTAGATTTTGCCAGGTGACTATTGTGTCCCAGTTCAGTTGAGATGCAGAAAAATTATTCACATATATTTACTCAGAATAGATTTACTTTAGTTAAAAAATATTTTTTTCTGCACATCACAGGCTGAATGGAATTTTCTTACTCATGCAGATATATCTTACTCAAGTGAGTAGCCTTTAGTTAAATTAAATTGACTTATGTGAGTAGATCTTTTGAAGGCATGTGTGATGGAATCCATTCAAATCAAAGTCACAGTGTTTCCCTGTGACTGATGCATACATTTTCATTTAGGCAGAATACCCAGGCAGAATAATAATGCTACCTCATTCACACATGTTCATGTGCTTGAACAGAAAATCATAAGCTCTGATTCTGCAATATTAAGAATACATACAAAAATCTTTATGGTTGTATAATTACAGAACCATAAGATAAAACCCAATTTTGTAACTTTAGTGTGATTGTTCTTCTAAGAACTTAGCTATGTATTGCTAGCTGAAGCCTATCTTTCTGTTCTAGTATTCATACATGTTAGTCTTTTATCTTTGTTGTAAAACTTAAGGGTTTGTTAGAGAAAATGCACTGTTGAAAAATGTTGAAGTGAACATCTTTATGATTTCATAATTGCCTTGTAAAAAATGCAAAATAACCAGTGTTTTCTTTCTAGCATTCAAGAACCTGTTTTGTTCCATTCCATGTTCTGATTGTTTCTAACAGCAGTAAAGTCCTTTCTAAAAAACTTCTGAGACCTGCTAAGGAAAACCACTACATAAGATCTGGGTATTGTAATTGCTATTATGATGAGGTAGGAATAGCAGGACAAGATTAGTAAGAAGTAGGACAAGATCAGCCTCATGGTGGACATGGGGTAAAAAAAGTCCCAGGTTGGGTCATACAGTAGCAGAAGGACCTGAGACTACGCTAGGACACTTTTCTCTACACCTTTACCTCAGGATCCTCAAAATAGTGTTGCCTGTTACAATTTCTTCACAGAAAAGCCTTCTTAAGAGCTTCTTGCCTTCCTCTGCATTTCTCTGTTGCAGTTGAAAGGTACAATCTCACAGGTGGTTGAGCTGGCATAGCTGAAGTTCTAAAGGACAATAAGAGGGAAAGAATCAGGAGGTGAAGAGAGGAGTGGACAGAAGCCTCCTTGATTGCATTTGCTACTACAGCAAATGGCTGTGGGTGTATTCTCAAGTGGCTGACCTGTATGGAGAAACAGAACCAGCTGTTTCTTGCAGTTACTTCCTTAACTCCAGAGTCAAAAACTTATGTTGTGAATATAAGGATTTCAGCTCTGCAAATTACTGCAGGGATGTAAAGACAGTACTAGATTAGGAAACTTCCCATTTTCTGTGTTTATTTGGAAATCTGTACAATCCTACTGTGTGAAAATACATTAAAAATCAGCAAGGCATGCTCAAATTCTTAAAAGCAAGGTATTCATTCAGCCCACCTGTAAAAATGCTTTACAAAGCAGTCTTTAGTTATACACACTTGTCTTACCACAGCCAGAGTACATTAAAATAGTAAGAATGGGTACAGTTAATTTCTGATGTAATTCCACCCCTTCTAGAAGAGAAATTAATCTTAGTTACTATGCTCTGTGAGTTGTGAAACTCTTGAAACATTCAGGACAGAGGAGTAAGCAGAATAAAGCTGTTACCAAAATGACTGTCCAGTGCCCTCTCCAAGGAGGCAGAGGCTGGTAACATCCAAACAGAAATCTGTGAGTACTTCAAGTTTCATTTTGCTCCTCTAAATAAAGCACTGGCTGCTGATGTTGGGGTTGTCACCTGTGTCACATGTGGCAGAAGACAAACCAGAAATACAAGAGACTTTTCCTAGCAACTAGGTTCCCAAAACACAGAAGTTTCTATTGTTAAGCAATGAGATGTGCTGTGGCTTCATGGATCTTATTCTACCGACATTTGCCATCCGTGATACACATTATCAAAACCAAGATTGTGGACTTTGGCTCAGGCAGACTCTGGTCAGAAGCACAATAGATGAAAATAAGACTAAATTTAAAGATTAATTCCTTAGAAATGGTCACATCAGGACTATAGGTTTGAAGTAGGAGGCTTCTTACACCTGTTGAACATCTGCATCAAACACCTTGGGTCAAATCTGAATTGTTTATAGGTGAATTATTCACAAAGCTCTGAGCCACCTTGGGCCTAGCACCGCCTGTGATGTAAGAAGCAACATGGTGGTACTCCAGAACTAAAAATTCAATACAACGACCTATATGATATATGGTTTCTGTGGAAACCAACCCAAGGCAGAGCTGAACTAACAAGCTCTGCAGTCTCCATTTGTAGCTTCTTAAGTGACTGCACACTGCTTTCCAGCATCTCTCATCATGTCAATATTATTTAGTGTGCTTTTTTTTCTATTACTGGAGTTCTTTCAGCATGATCCTTGCTTGTACTTTCATTTCCAAGAATTTTAATGAAAAATTTCAAGTTTGGAATTTATATTGTTGCAAATGACACACACTGAATCTGAGCGCCATTTTCTAAGGGTTTGTTTCAAAAGGCCATTTGAACTGTCCAAGTTTTAAAGCAAGGCTCTTGACCTTCTGGTGAACTCCAGTGGGAATTGAAAGTTCAAATGTTAGTTGCTATTTTTCCAGCATGTAGAGCCCTACAATATGTAAGTTTGCCAAATTTTAGTCTTCTAGTTTAATGGGAATATGCCAGTAAATTATATTTCAATAAAAGAAGAAACCATATCGTACAGCAGCAGTTACAGTGTTCTCAGCAGTTCTCCTTGCTCAGTTCTCAGGGAGCTGAAAGGAATTTAAGTAATTCAGGTGCAGTGCCAGGCCTGACATGTTTTTGGGCACCAGGGATCATCTAGCTGTAGATAATCAGGAGTTGATTGTAGGTGTAGTAGACTCTGGAACTCTATTGTATAATTATACTAAAATCAGTGTATTTCAGTAGAAATTAATTTTGAATAAAACCTTTTGGATTACAATGTTTGAAGCAAATGAAAGGCATCAACACAACCCCATGTTTTGGCCCCTAGATTTTTTTTAGGCCACTAATAATAGTATCTATTTGTGTTTGACAAAACAGGGCTGAAAGACATGGGGCTGTCCTAACAGAACTAAAGAGAACCTACAAATGCTGTGCACCTGTGATTATAATTACAGGGTAAAAGACAGGCAAGCTTTTCAGCAGTGTTTGTAGTAAAAGCAACTATCTTTTTGTAGTCTTACATACACCATACCTTCAGCATCCATGTTTAAAAGAAACCACTTCTTAGTTTCTTAGATTCTTCTTCAATCCCTTGTATCTGAACACATGGATAAAAGATGAATGGAGTCGGTTCTACAGTTCACTGTATGTAAAGGAGAACTGGATTGATCCACTGCTGAGGTAAGCAGCACTTAAGTAGTCTGTGGCCACCTCAGAGTTTAAAAGCTGGGAAAGCTGCCTTTGAAAGCTCAATTTGCTGTTAGTTTCTCCTATTGAAGTCACTCAGAACCCTCCTTGTCTTCCACAGACTATACTAATCCTTTTTACTTACCTAGAGGCAAGGTTCTGCTACAGAAAAGTCCTTTCAGAGCTGTTACGCATTTGCTCCTCAGTGCCCCTGGACAGATCAAACATCATATTCTGATTAAAAAAATAAAATAGAAGCATCAGATTATCATAGAGTTGGACTCATGCCTCATAAATCACTTCAACATCTGTATGACATTAAGCATTTAAAAAATGATGTTTGACTTCCCTGAGTTTGGCTTTGTGCACAGACTTGTTTATGGCAATGGTCATGTAATCCCTTCTGAAAAAATCAGATAAGCAAGTAAATAAATATTTTAAAATTATTACTTATTTACACAATTGCAGCATCATTTAACAGGTAAATGCTATGAGGTGCCAGGTGTGTCCCCACATTGGTTAGGTGGTGAGACAGGAGCTGAAATACCTTTGCCAAACTGGGACACTTTCATGTAGAGAAAGTAGCTCTGCAGTAGCTGCAGTAGCTCTGCAGCCTATTGGGTCACTTTTTCACTCTCATTTTTACCCAGGACAAATGAATTAGGGCTGGCATTGGTACACCAATGTGGCTGCAGTCACTCATCCTCCTCACTGCAGTGTAGATTAACCCAGATGATGACAAACTCTGTTAGTCAAAAATACACGACAAACAATGTCAGCTGAAAAAGAGTTTGCATCTAGTTCTGTCATATTCAAGTCAGTAGAAAGAATCCTTTCATCCTATGTAGAATATGCCAGATTAGCAAATGTATAGTATGAAATTGGCTTGTGATACTTCAAATTCCACTGAATTCCGCAGGCACTGCAAGCATAAATCTGAAGTCAGAATATTACTCAGTATATTCCATCATAGTGATCTAATTATAATCTATGCTTACAGTAGTATACAGATACAGACAGAGATATGTAGGTAGACATATACCCACATATCCACACAGGTTTTATATCTGCATATGCATGCAGGCAGGGGCTTAATCTATTGCTTGTTTCATCAACACCAAGCTTTCTGGAGCTGTCCTTCACTGTCAACTGCATTCAATATAATGAACACATGTTTTGCCTAAACTAGTAAATGTAAGTTACACAAGAATGTTAAAGGCCGTATTTGGTTACTGGATTTGAAACTTCCTTCAGGGGTTGAGGATGCATTGATCAGTTTAATCAGTTTGGTAGCTTAAATTCTTTTAAGTATGTCTTTGTATTCCTCTTTTGAATGTCAATGAGGTTAATATAATTATTTTAGTGGGCTGCATTATTTGCAGAAGTTACTTGCAAGCCTCATCCCATAATGACAGTACGATCGCAGGTAACAGCCACATAATTGAGTTACTGTAGATTTGCATTGTCAGCTGCTCTGTTTCTGGGAAAGCTCTGTTGCATATCTAGTACTTAAGGACAGAACATATATAGGGGAGGAAAAACTGCCATGAAGCTGTCACCATAAGTAGCCCTCTGATAACTTGTTTGTGTCTTACTTTGAATTCTGCCCCTTCCTGCCATTCATTGGAAGAAGTCTGAACCTTCATACAAGCCAAAATCCAAACACAGAGAAATCAAAATCATCTTGACTGTCCCACAGGGTTCACTGAGAGTTCATTTGCTAATTCACCAAACTCCTTACATCTTTCTATCTTTTTTGTCAGAACTGCCTGTGTTTTGAGATTGATTTATGTGTGCTCTGTCAGTTGGTAGAAGTGGCAATACTCAGACCACTGTTCATATTCTCTTCTAAGTATGTTAAGTGTGTACTTGGCTTATGGCAGCTGCTTTTCAGATTCAGTCTGGTCCTGCTGCAAAACAGGAGGCTAGTTGCTTATTGAGTAGAAACTGGCTATTTCACATTAGTCCTCTATCGAGAGATAAGGTAACACAGTCCAACTAAATAATGAGTACACATTCGTAGGTCAATTCTATTTAAATTCAGTGTCTGAAAGCATTACAGGATTTGCAGCAATGCCAACCTCATCTACTGCATGTAAGTTTTTATGAAAGAAAAAATGAAATAAAATTGAAAAATGTTTTTATTTGAAGATGGCAGCCAAAAGTACAGCAACTGATTGAGCAGCTCACAGATAAGTTAAGTAACCGCACCACCACTGTCAAGACTTCAACGGTCACTCAGCCAAAGGAATTTAATTTGACGGTACCCAAACCACGTGCCATTCCCATACCTCTGCCGATACCAGTACTGGAAAAAGGGCTGCCTGTGAGTTTTTTATGTATTAAGAGATACTAATTTTTATGTATGCTTGCACACAAATGATGTTAGGGGCGTCAGTAGTCTCTTTTAAAGTAATTATACAAAATCTACAATCTTTGACAGATCAATAAGGATTTTTGTAATGTTCTGTGTTATTGAAGGTGAGGTTTTTAAAACCAACCAAACTAATCCTTTTTATTTCAGTGAATGTTTTGTAAGAAAGGAAAGGGAAAAGGTTGGTTCCCATAGTTGTTTTGTGACTTTTGGAGGTAGAACTATACAATGGGTACAAAGTGAAGACAGCATTGATACAAGTGCTTCTGGTAGTCCTTGGGTTTGCAAGATGTTTGCTTTGAATAATGAACTGAAGCAAGTGATACTTTTTTATAAACTTGTATGCTTTGTAGATGAACTCTCCTTAAAATAACGGCAAAGCAATTTCACTGGAGGTGGGATGGACTTGAGGTTTGCAGCTCCTCCTTGAGGGTGGAATTTTATTCCTATTTGTATTAATGATGAATCCCTAAAATTAAAGTTTTCCAGTTTAAATGTATTGCTCACATATAAATGAGACTAGATTTATCTTTGAAATGCTAAGCTTTTATTTTACTCATTGTCTAAGGCTGCGATTCAGTTACAGTGATACAGATCAGAGACACACAATTGGCTTTAAGTTAGCTCACTGCGATAAGGCAAACAGGAGTTGGGATCAAGCTGCTATGACTAACTTAATAAAGACTCCAAAATCATCTATATTTAAATGCAGTGGGAAGTGAGTTTGGAAGTCATACTTTTGGACATTATCTGCCACCTTGTATTAGCACTTCAGGTTTTAAATAATACATGTGTTGAATGCTCTCAGAAACCATTTACATCCTAGGATGGCAGAGCAATTTAACGATACTGTGTTATACAGTTAATGGGATTTTATACTGAAACAGCTTAATACCAGGCTCTGAAAAACTGCATTTAATAACTACTTAATCAGTATAGGAATGAGTCACATTGCTGTCATTTTAGTACCTTTATGCTGTGCAGCCCCTCTAAAAATAAATTTGCTTTAATGCAGATGCATTTACAGAAGTTCATTTGTGTTGTTAGGATTATGCTAAATTTGGTTTACATTCTGACCAAGCCTGCAAATTTAAAAGCTTGAGTGAATCTAAAACCATTAGTGCAGTAGTGACATATGTTGTGCTCATCTCTGTACCCATCTCAGCAAATTAAGCTTCACTTTAATTTGCCATACTGTTGCTAGTATCACCATTTTAGATGCTGAAATGAATGGAGACCGAAAAAAGAGCCCAGATAGTAAGAAAGAGTTAGTAAAGTGAGAGCAGGCCATAGTTTTGGCTAATGTATGGTGGAGAGTTGTATGTAAATGAAAGGAACACACAGAAATAAACCTTCTTCAGGCTACATCCCATAATCTGCTGCAGAAATGTTCTCAACCATTTTCTGACAAAGTTGTTTGTTTTATGAGATATCCTTTTTTTCTCACAGTTCTCATGCATCTGTCAAAGAACTTGTCATGTGGTATATTAGCAGGGACTATTGTAGTCACAATAACTACAGGCGTAGTTACTGCTCAACTTTGAAAGAGCTGTATGAATTCCTGCGGAGGCGTCTGGATTTTGAGCAATGCCTACTGATAAGTTATTGCATCCCTATGGTGAAATGAGTTCATTCCGATTAACAGGATTATTATTTTAGGTATTTCTTTCTGCTAGGTTGCATTATATTTTCTAGTAGAGACAAAATGAGATGCAAGATGAGATGTACAACATACTTGGAGTTCAGGAGCTGGGGTAATACTTCTGCCCTGTTCCTCTGGTGAAGGAACACAGGTTCCTTCACCAGAGAGGATGACAGATGTGAGATACTGCAGAAGTCAGGGTCTTAGTGATCTGTATTGAGATTGGACTCTCTGCTGACTTTGGGAAGTTTCCTTGGAGTAACATAGACCTAGAAGGATGATCATTCATCATCATAAATGTTCCTTAGCAATGGGGGACACTAAGCAATACGGAAATACACTTTAATTTTTTAATTTAATAATGAAACATTTCACTCCAAATATTTGGTCTAAAGATTATAAATCCTTCTCTCCACTGTCCTTTGCACACAAGGACATGGATACACACACAAGCATGCACATATATATACACACCTTCATAAATACACTTCTACAAATTAACGTAAGTGCTTCAGCTTGAAGTTTGCAAAGGAAACAAATGGAGACAGATACTCAAACCTGATAACATGCAAAATGATTTGAACACATTTAACTTTCTTGGATCTTGGCCTTGGGTTACAAAGAGAATCCATTCTTCTCTAATATCACCACTGTATTAGAATAATAAGATTCTGCAATTCTTTTATTTTTAGATTTTCTGTAAACCAATAATCTAGTTTAAAAAAAAAAAAAAAAAAGGGCTGCACTGAGATGTTATTGCAACACCCTTCAGCCAAATTTAGCATATTTTTTTGATATATCCCTTATTATTTCAGCTGTGCTTCATAAGGGGTGTTGCTGGTTGTCCAAAGTAATTAAATGGGTGAATTCATTTGGACAATACAGAAGATTTTGTTTGCAGATACACAGACCCAACAATATATGATCTTGTTATGGATAAAAATAAAAGCTCTTAATACAATAGCATTGCATTAGTTTGCTCCTGTTTATCTTATGATAGCAACTTTAAACAAAATAAAAGAGCAAAGACTACCAAAGTTCAGAGTGATTATTCATTTAGGTCTTCCTTAAACTTCTTGTGGTACCTACTCTCTAAATAAACCTCTAGTAAAGGACATCCGAAAAGGAAAGGGGAGCCTGACCACTGGCTGGAGAAGAAAAGCAAGGTTGGTGCCTCTTACTCCCAGCCCCCGTTTTTTCACATTAGGATGAAATAGGAACAGTTTGGGCTTTTTCATATCTCTATTGCTGGCATTTTCAATTTACTTAAAGTGACTGATCCTCTTCCAGCAAGTGGGTAATTGCTGTATTGTCTATCTGCCTGCCTGATTGGTACTCATCACTGTGGTACCTGAGGGGTAAACTACACGGCTAAGATCATTTTTGAAACAGAGATGATTGGAAAGTCTCCTCCTTAAATTACTTGGAATAAGCAGAGCAGTTTCTGAGGAGAGATCTTCAGTTTACACTGGCAGATGAGCACAGTTTTGCAGGTAAAGCATATGACTAGGAAGAAGAGTGAAATAAACCGATACTCACTGCCTGTGCAACCCTTTTCAAATCCTCTGGGCTTTAATTTCTCCATCCATAAAAGCATAATAAAAATTCTTAGATACTGCTGGGAAATGCTTTCAGTTCTGCCTCACTTAAAAAGCTCACAAAAATACTTGAGCAGTCTTACCAGTGCATTTAATTGCTAGCTTCTTCTGTTTGCACATTTATTTTGTCTCTAGATAATGATGTCAAATAGCAAAGGCAATGGAAAGTACATCACATTCATGCGAATTTTAAAGCATAGTTCTTTATATAGTCCAATAAATCTAGATGGAATCCCCATGTTCCTCCAGTACAGTACAGATTATAGATTTTTCCCATTAATTCTTGAATTAATTCTGTAATTTCTAATTGAGATATGACATTTTTAGCAAGATAAATATTTAAGCAGATGTCCAGTAAAGTGGCAGACTATCCCATCCACATGAGTGGGTCAGGTATCACATTAGACAGAACTGAAAAGCCTGGGTAGTCCCAGCTAATTGGAATCTGTCCATGTCTTCTACACTGGCACTGACAGAAAAAAAAAACAATAATTAAAAAATAACTGCAGCCCTTCTACAGTAAAAGTGAATGTGTTTTTTTCCTGTAAGAATGTGTCCCTTGGAATATTTTATACCCCATATTGTAGAGATTATTGGCTTTCAATATAGGTTCCCCCAAGCACCTACAGACCTCCAAAGGAAAAGAAGCAACTAGAGCAAATCAGAACCCAAAATCGCCAAAAAGCAGAAGTAAGTGTATTATGTTCTTGTTCTGGTCTTTTCTTTCTTCTAAACTGTTTCTTCTGCAATTTTCCATCTTCACAAGTCTTAGAACTTTAACTGAAATGTATTTGCTTTTGTACCTAATAGCTCCTGGCTCTTTCTCTAGAAACGTGAAGTTTGTATCCTGTATTCTGTTCTATCACCCCTTTTCCATCTTCTTTATTAATAATTGTTCTTTTGTTCACAAGTACTATTTGAGAAATTATGCAAGTAGCCATGTCAGGTACCAGAAACACGATTACTCTTTTCTCTTCACAAACTTGAAATAGTTTAATGGCTCTTTTACTCCCAAAGGATGTGGATATTTAAGGCATTCACTTAATAATTAAGGCTTCAAATACAAACGATGTTCAATATTTTTGTTTGTTTTCTATAGTAACTGATAAATGCCCACGTCATCACCTACTGCTTTAAAATACCAGCAGATTCTAACTTCTTTTTCGTGCAGACTCCATACTCTTTCTATCAGCAGGCTGAGTGAGTGGGAAGTGTGCACAATTTGTAAAGAAGCAGAATACATGGTCTGTGTGTTAAGAGGGCAGGAGAAGGGAGGGCCTAGAAAAACAAAGAAACAGATCTAGTTATTTGATCCAAACTTTGATATGAATCCTGTCCAATGAGTTAGCTCCTACCATAGTTAAAGCAGATTGTTGTCATCTTCTCCTTGGAAGGGAATTACTTAAATGCCAATTTCCACTTTCTTTCCTCCTTCCCACACTGCGGTCACCATATCCAATCAAAGAGCAGTATAAGCTTGATAAAGGCATGCTACTTGACTCCTTTTCATCTGCACTTGCCCACCCCCATTCTGAAAATGCCTTACTCGAGCTTCACTAGCCAGTACAAGTTCATTTATCACTGTTCTGGGCTCTCCTCATGTCCTTGTGAAAGGAGCATTGGATTCTGCTGTTAAACTATAGTAAATGCTTTGATATGTGATAGTCCTAGGAGATACACTTTGCATTCCTTTTGCTGGCCCATCACAATACTTATGCTTGTTATTTTGTTATAAAATAATACAACTATATTTTTTACCCTTTTATTATTTCCATATTATGGATAAAGCACACACCTTTTTGCCTACTTATTTGTATATACAAACTTCCTAGAAAAACTGGGGAGGAAAAGCAAGATATCACAGTGCCTATATTGTCAAAAATCTTTGACAACTATAAAATCACTTAAACCACCAGCCACATTCTTCAGTAGAGAAAGTGCATGAATACGAGGAACAAAGGAAAACCACCACAGAAATTATAGCTGCAATAATAGCAGTTTTTGTTGCCTCTGGAATGCTACAAAAGGCATCCAAAGCATTCACAAGGTCAGTTCCCTAGACTGTTTGCTAAACAAGCTGAAATGTTGGGTCCTAAAAGAAATATGCATTAAAAAATGCCCTTTGTTTCACAGCATTTTTGCAGAAGCTATAGCTGTCACTGTGTCATCTCTGAGCATCTGTAAGGAGAGAGAACGCTGGAAACTGTACTCCAGACACTTATAGAAGCACTGATGTTATGGGCAGCTCCTGTCCAGAAAGCCATTAGAAAATCTATGTGGTTCATAGCTATGATTAGAGATTTGGTTTACAACCAAAAGAAATATCCCAAAACTAGAAATGTTACTGCCCATACTCCCCACTTTAAACTGACCGGTAGGATTACTGCTAGGGGTATGCTTACTGGAGCAGCCCTCAGCATTCAGATCCCCCAGTCATGATCTTCATTGTTTGTTAGCTATGTGGAAATAATTACTACCTATGGTACTAATGTGCCACAGATAATTATGAGGCTTTTAAGTTGAATTCTGGATGAGCAACATGTTTCATATATGCAGACCTGTCAAAGGCGTGATGTCCTATGCAAAGATACAACCAGGCAGAACTATGTAGAAAATCAAGACTTGCCCACTTCCAAGTCTTTAATCAGGAATGAAAATACTAGGTCAAGCTTTCCTTCCTTGCAAACAAGTTAATATACTGAGCTGCAAGGCTTTTTGAGACAGAAAATTCTTACTACAGAATTTACATATACCACACTCTTTAAGCTAATTGCTTTCATTTTAGGATCTGCTCCTGAAAGCAAATGCTGACCAGTTCAAGTGTGCAGTCATGAAGTCTGAAAAGGCAAAGGTATGTTACGAAATAATTTATTGCCTAAAATTTCCCAGCATGAAGATGAAAAATGACTGGAGTATTTAAAGATATCTCAAAGTATTCAAAAATTTTTGTTTACTTGGGGTTAGGAATTATGTGCTTATCATTTATAGTTGTACTGTCATTTCACATCCACATACTAACATTTGCCTCTTTGAGTGCATAATGTACAACCCCTTTTCTTATACTTCTTGTGCTGCTTTATTAGTCTCCTAATTTGAGAAAGCAGCCTTCTTGTGATACCACTCCCCACAAGTCCCCAAACTGGCCATTTTTCTCTAAACCCACATATTATTTTTCCATTAACTTTTATGCCACAAAGCAGACAAGCTGTGGGAATAACAGTCCCATTCATACAGAATTCTTGCTTTGGTTGATTCCTAGTTCACAAGTATGTCACCAAACTGTGTGTGTAATATATTCATGTATATTCATTTCAGCATCACATCTGCATATTCTATTCACTGTGTTCATCCCCATGGGACACTTCCACATCAGTACCTATAGCCAACACCATAAAATTAAATTAATAACCATCAGTAGAATTCTACCACTATTTAATACTTTCACAAAAGTGTGCTTTGACTCTCTAGTTTGTCTTCCCAATACCTATTTCAGTTGAGCTGAATATTTTAATATAGATAGGTAATATTTTGTAGTCAAATAAAGCATTGCTGTTACTTTTTTAGCATTATTTTAGACAATAAATTTTAGTCAACTTTTGGATTTACCATTGTACGGTCATTTGGTACAAAATATTCCCTCTAAGTTGGAAATACATAGTAAGTTTTTGTGGATATAGCAATTCCAAAATAAGTCCCTTATGATCATATTTGTTACTCCAGATTAATATTCTAGGTGAATATTCAATAATGATTTTTGGTAAATATCTAATATTTTTGCTGTGTACTTGAAAATCTGTCTCTGAAATGAATTAATGTATTTTTGGTTTGAACTGCAGAACACGCAGTATGAAGACAGTACGAAGAGTAAATTTCAGGCTCGAAAGGTCCAAAGGAAGGTGAGTAACCTCTAAGGTACTGTTGTCAGATGTACTTGAAAACTTCTGAGTGAAAAACATGCAAATTCTGTGGTGCTGCAAACACTACTGGAATCCATGTTTTTACACTGTAGCCAGGACCATGGGAATCATGGAGTCTGTGGCTCAAAAAGTTTGGCCTATGCACTATCAACAATCCAAAAGATATGGTCAGGGAGCAACAAGCGTGTGGCAACTCCAGGAGGGAAGAGAAACAAGGAGCAAAGGTGATGAAAGCACAGGCAGTATCCTCACCAACCAGGCCGCAGCATCTGAACATGACAAGGTTGGTGGTAAAGTCAGGTTCTGCTGAGAGCAAGTCATCATTAGACAAGCACATTAAAAAGTCAGGTCTGGGGCCACCCGGGAAGTCCAGTCAGGAGGCAAGGCTTCAACAGCAACCCAAGTCCATGACAGCAGAAGACAGAGCTGGAGACAACCAGGAGCAGAATTACTTCCAGCATAAGGGAGAAGACCGAAGCCCATAACTAAGCTTAAGTGGGTGTCCCAGACAAGTGAGCAGAAGGTGTGAAGGGAGGTTCTAAGTGAGGCTGGTCAGGGTAGCTAAGACATATTGGTTCCCTGAGGGGCCTGACAGGTAAGTCATGCGCAGTTGCACATGACCCCATATGTAACTGTATTGCCTTAACAGTGTTCTCAATTGCAAAGGGAGAAGATTTAATGTAAAATGGTAAGGACTGAGAATAGTCCACAGAAAAAAACAAAGCAAAGCAAAACAAAAAAACAACCCCCAAAAAAACCACCAGAATTGTAAACCCCTGGTTTAAGAGCTCAGCATAGGAACAGAAGAATATTGTGTCCATAAATCACTGTTTCAGAATGATATCCTAGAGGATGCTGAGTAGACATTCCAGGTAATGACTGCCTGATACACAATATACAATCAGTCTGGATGTTTGTCTTGTTTCCTTTAGACACACACTGAGGTCATAAAATCTACTATACTGATTGCTGCTTTGCTAGAGTTTCTAAGAGTCAGAGAATTGTAAGCATGGAAAATGGGCTGCTCAGCCTTACTGCTACAACACATGAAAAGTGAAGTTGGTATTTCTGCAATAACTACTACAATCTTAAGTCTTACATCACTCACCTTTCATTTTTTCGTATGTAGAATAATTTAATGTGGAAGCTGCCCTTATATTGTGACCTCAAATATCTTCTGAGCATGTCTACCTACTCTTTAGAACTATGTATTTAGGTACAGCTCACACACACTTTGGGAAGACTGATTCCCTGTTTGGGGAATTGGACATCTGTTTCTAAAGCATATCTGGCATTAATCATATACTGAAGTTATCTTTAATAACAGTATCACTGACTCAGTCTCCCTGCCTAGAATCCAGCAGCACTAAAATTATAGGAAAGCAGTAAGATCCCAGTGCCTTCTGCACTTGGAAGAAGGGGGGGGAAGGGGGAGGAACAAACCAGGAAACACATAGTTAACCCAAATACACGTGACCTATAGTTATGTGGGCTTAGTTCAAGACTATGTATATCCCACTTCCTTTTCTGATAATGTAAAGTACTGAAACCTTAGTGGGGGCTACTGAGCATCAAGCCACTTCCTAAATTGCATAAAGAAAAGCATGGGTCTGGCATCTTATGGCATTGATCCGGGCCAGTTCTAACAGCTGCTAGTATCTCCTTTAGGAGCATAGTCAGTTTTATCTCATCTGAACACTTGCCTTAAAGGTTGGTTAGGTGATATCCAAGACTTCCAAGCTGAGACAAGCATATTGTTACTGACTTTTAAAATACTTCTTATTCCTGTTACCTTCCTGCCTATGCAACTCTGTGAGTAGACAAATCCTAAGAGGAAGGTTTGTCCAAGATGTATAAACAGTATTATAATGCGTCCTCAAATTAATGGAATTATATAATATTTTCATCAACTAGTATTTTCCATTCCTCTTTTGAGAACATCCACAGTGTATTAAATACATTTTTTCATTTCAGACACATCTATTATGTGCAGCAGCAATTAGTTCTCATTGCTGTTACAAAACATCTATTCATCCTTTTCACTGGAAGAATGAAACAGTACAAATGCATCATCACTGTCTCAATCTGCCTTTTGCTCACATCAGATCTTGCTCTTTACATATTTATTAATATCGGTGAGCTATTATGTGTTCATTATGTGGCAATAGTGAATACAATTTTTTTTCCACAAGAATTCCAGAGTTCTGCCATTTTCCTAATTATTTCCATATGCTCATTTTGAAAAAAAAAAAAAAAGGAAGATATCTCACTACAGGAAAAGATGGAGTAAAATGCAAAACTTCTTTGATACAACATGACATAATAGAATCTATTCAGTTATTTTACTTATACCTGTCTTCATATATCTTGGGAGTCCGAGTTATTTTGACCATCGGGGCTGTCATATTTCATTCATTGCCATACAGTCATATTTCTGTTTAACAAACTGGGAAACTGAAGTTAAAGGTATTTCCATAATCATTGTTTGTTCCATTCTCTATCCAAATTATGGTTAGTAAATAAACAACATGAAAACTGTTTACACAGGTAATTGCCAAAAATATAAACATTTCTATGTGTGCCAGAGAAAACGTCTACTTTAAGTAGGTATTTTATACACAGGATGGTGGATAGAATACAGGCTGGGAAGAGATTATTTATGTAATTCAGGAGGCTTTGAGAAGAATTGAATAGACCAAAAGGAAGAACATCATTAGGCATTAAGAAGAGTAAGTATACTGAGTCAAACACAAAAATTAAAATACACTTGTTTGGGTTCTTTTCCTAAATTCTTCCAGTTATCATATTTTGTTCAAAACAGACAGGTGATTAATTCTTGTCCATTAAAATGTGCCATCTCTCTGGAAAACACAGTAATTCTACTTAGTGAATTTCTAGGTGATAGCATATGCTTGTTATCTTCAACCTACCTAAGTAATATCAATTATAAAACATCCTTTTTCCAGTTAGCTTGTGTATTTCAGGTGAGTGTAGTACCTATTTGTGCATACAATATTTGCAGTATATAGCTTGAGTGATTCTGTGCTCTGTTTCTCAACCACTCATTAAGCTGTTAATTTGGGATTTAAATACATGTTTGGATTCTGAACACATAACTTGTCTGGATTTAGGTCAAATGTGTCATGACTGAGCTTTGTTCTCTGCATAAATTATCCCAGTTCTTATCCCACCAGCACTGCTTTGCCTCCATTCAAATCAGGTCTCTTACAAAGTCCACCTGCAAAGGTGATGTATTTTTTCTGAACAGCCGACTTGTACAGGGAACATTTTTAACCGTTAGAGCGGTTGTTCCCTTCCTCCCTCAGTATTTAAAGGTTGTCTGGGAGTTAGTCCTAAGGCAACTTTGAGGAACTGAAACGCAGCCACAGGATGTAGTCCAACTTACACCATGAAGCCTGAAAGTCACTGAGAAGAATACTTCACCTCTACTAGCTAGAAAATGGATATAGCAATTGGTGATGCCAGTTGTCTTAGAAACAGTATTTTGAAGTTCTAATAGTGATTATTTGTAAAACACTTCTGAGATCGTGCTATGAAAAGTACTGCTTGTGTTTGACTTTAATGGTTTTGGCTAACCTACTGTCTTTCAAAGAAGCAGTTTATTTTCTTTGTCCAAGAGCAGATGGAATCCCTGCGCACTATGTATGTGAGCACTGAAAGAACTGAAAGGAAGTGAACACATTCTATGGGATTTGACATGGTCCAAGAGTGATTACAAATTTATAATCCACTTGGGGGACTTTGCTGATTTCTTAAGCAGCTTGAGTGGTTTATGAACAGCATGCAATTTCATTGTGAATGTCAGACTGATGCTAGATGAATGCTTTAAGCAAAATTTATGCTATCTTAGGTCAATTTATTTAACCCATTGAAATGTTTTTATACTCTGTTTCACGGTTTACATTACTAACTATAGTATATACATTCCCTTTCTTGACAGATTGACAATATACCTATTAAGTTAAATGCTGCAGCTATTTTAAGAGAGGGTGCCCTCTATCAGCGGAAAATGGAACAGGAGCTCAAGAGGTATAATCACACTTTTCTCAGATTACTTTTCACATCCCTGGATAGAAAATAATTAACCACATTAAAAATAATCTGGTAAATTCCAGGTAAACTAAAATAATGGATCTGTTGTTAGGCATTAGGAAGCTGTTCTAGAACACAGTTGAAATATAAAGAAACAAGTGGGCTGAAATGAAAGTCTACATTAAAGTCACTGTTCTACTGTAGATGCTGTGCAGTGGGGCTGTGTTCTCATTTAGCACTCTGGCTAGTGTCCATCTGCAAATTCTAATAAGCATCACTTCTTGTATTTATTCCCATTCTCCAGAATAAATCATGACCAAAATACGCATCTATTACTCTGTCCATTATAAGATGTATATATATTAAGCCAAACCATTTAATATAGCTCAATTTTCTTCAATGGTTTCAGATCAACTACATAACAAATTTGATACTTGAATTTGTTTATATGTGTATAAAAATATCTGTCAAATTGTGTCACAGTAAGATTGGAGGATTAAGAGTGTGGTGCTGCACAAGATAAGCTACGTGTTGAGTGTGGCAGCAAAGCTGGTAGGGACAATGTCCACAGCAGCTCAGTTCCATAATTCCCTGGCAAGGCAGCACAGCAGACTCAGTGACAGAGAGAAGTAAATCAGCCAATGATCCAGTGATTGCTGGATGAGTCCATAGGGATGATTGAGGGCTGAGGTCAAGCCAGGAAGCCAAGTCAACAAGGCAGGGTCAGCATGGTGCTAGGCTGGGTGCAGGCATACCTACAGTGTAGCTTAGGCAAGAACAAAGGCTATTAACAGTTTAAATGAGGCTCCCAAGGAAATACTCTGTGAGCTTACTTACACACACTCTACCTAAACTAGCAGGACTTTTCATAGCTCTTCCTCACACAGTCATTTCCACTCCAGCCTGATCCAATGTTATATGGTTGTATTGCACCAGAACTGTCTTAAAACACAAGCAACTAAATCCTACGCAAGGGTGGGGAATGACAGGTTGCAGGTCCTTTTGGTGCACTTAGGGCTCTAAGGAATGCTGATATAAGGATTTCTCTGACATAATGAATCCTTATTCAGTAGCTCAGGTTTTCAGCAGATATTAACTAGGGAGAGGACAACTCCTGAATGGCTACTGTATTCCGTAACTTGAGTTACAGAACATTTTCACTAATAATTTTAACAAAGATAAAACCTGTATTGTGTCGTGATTTAGTATTATTTCTAATCCACCTGATTTAGCAGGCTAAGCACTAAATATCATTAAAATTTCAAGTCCCAGAATGACTGCCTAAGGCTGTATTTGGTCTTTGGACATGGAAAATTTTGGTATATAGATCAGGATTTTAGCAGTAAGATATTACGCATTGCTCAGGTTCTGTATCAGCTGTATATGTATATTGAGGTTCTTTTGTAGTATATGATACTGTTCACTCTATCTGGCAGAATTTTATTCCACTCAGCAAAGGAAAAGATTTTCCCTGTAACTAAACACTATTTTATATTAATGAGTTTTAATCTTCTGCTGCATTTAACATACAATAGATACATATATATACGCATTGGGGAGCAGCCATAAGAAGCAGTTCACTGCTTTTTTGTGTCTCTGCCCTAGTTCTTGGCTCATTCAGTCCTGTGCTGCAGGACTTTGATGGGCCAGCCCCAGGGCTTTGCTATGCTCTTCTCTCTCAGCTGAGCACAGAAAAAAAAGAATATGGCTTTGCTTAATAGCTGAATACTTCTTTGCCTCATTACAGCAATATTATTTAATTGACAAAATACAAAACAGAAATAGAACTAAGTAGAAAAGTTTTTAGTTCTCTGTGTTAAAGTGGCCAAGAAGATTGTCAAAGGGAAAAGTTATTTGTTCTCTCTACCTCTAAGCAAAGTAATCCCTTGAGAAAATGTACATACCTGCAGCCTGTTTCTTTCTGCTCCTTATGTGAATCCATATGTAGCTAAAGTTTGCCCTCTCTTGGGGCTTTGTTTTACTAAAAACTCAGATCCATGCCCTCGTGCACTTTCTTTCAGTCTGGCTTTCCCAGTCTTTCCACACAGTGGGAACACCTCTTAGAGTGGAATTAAAATCTATCTGTGAAATGACTTTGCAATGATTGCCTTTTTTCTCTCAGAGATCAAACACCTTGTATCACAGCAAACTGCTAGAAATGTTTTATGAGCCAAGGTAAGGCTGCAGAGCCAGATCCCTAAACAGGATTTGTCTTCTTCTCTCTTGCAGAATTGAAAATTTGCTGCAAGGGGCTGGAGACCCATCTGCATTCTTGGAATGGCAAAAACAGATGCGTGACAAAGATCTGGAAGAACAGCTGGCTGAAATAGAGTATAGGAGGCTTCAAGGAAAACTGAGTTATGAAGAGGCAGTTCTAGCCCATCAGAATGTAATTCAAGAAAATAAGAAGAAAGCTGATCTAATGAGAGAAGAGGTAATAGATGCAGTGGTACTCAAATTTCCCTTACATTCAATCAGTGCACAATAAACCACAGATGATACCTAATACAAGAAGGTGTAAAAGTTCTATACAGTGTCTGTATATAATATATATATATAATAATAATATATAATGTCTGCAAAAAGGAAACTTGCTTAATGAGTTCATTTTATACTCTATAAAATCTTTCAATCTTTTTTGGCATTGAGTCTTCATGTTTGTTTAGACAGGCTGTAACAAGAACTTAAAATGAACCCTACTATGTACAATCTGACATAGCATGATTGCTGACACTTGCTCCAAAATTATTGTAATTATTATATTTACCTCAATTTCAGAACATATGTGTTTTATTTGTTAACAGAAATGCCCCATATGTATAGATTCAGGAATGTGCAAATCAGACTTGCTCTAACCTGATCAATTCCAGGCAGTTCCCTTCACTTGCCAACAGATACCAGCAGAGCACTTCATCCATGAAGATCTCCAGAAGTACTGAGCACCAATTCCCCATTTATTAACAGTTGTCATGCTGACCCTCCTCCTTCTTTCAAAACTCTCGTCTTCCATCTAAAACAGAAAAGACAATAAGAAATCTAGTTTTCTATTTCCTGTTCATTTCCTGTGACAAAGGAAGGAACATGATAGCCAAAAGTGGACTTATGTATGTTACAGAGATATGACTTAAGCACAAGACTATCCTGCAGGCAAACAATCTGCTGTGTATTAGATTAGCACTCTTCCTGTTATCTCACAACCAGATCCAGAGACGGGGTTTTTTTTGTCTGTTTTTAGAAACACGGGAGGGAATCCTGGAAAATAGCAGTGCAAATGTTATTGGTAAATAAAACATAGGGAGAGGAGCTTAAAGCTGGATCTCTATGTTGTCCCCAGCCAATGTCCTTGCTACTTTTGTGAATGATGTAGTACTTCAAATCCAATTTTCCTTACCCTGTTTCAGTGATTTGAAGCACTCAGATCACCAGTTATCAAGAGTTTTATTCACCTGTTTGTTTGGGATTTAGAAAGCAGATCTGATGCACCAGTATGAAGAGAAACGTCTGCAGGAACAGCAAGAAGTGAGAGATCTGGTGGAGCAGGTCATAGAAGGACACAAGAATGCAAAGGATGCAAAAATAAAGCTGCAGAAGTACAAACAGGAGATAGGTACTTGTATATTGCCAGAAAAATGAGAGATGATGACAAATGTCCCCAAATTACTTCATCTTTCTTTTAGTGGACCTTTTCTTTTTGAGGGAAAGATGCAGGATATACATTCCCATGAATGCATGATTATGAATTCCAGGAATAAGTTGGTAATGGGTAGATCAGAAATTCTAAGCTACTGTTTTTTTAAAAGGACTAATGTTCTGCAATTATTTTTCCTTCCATCTGAAAATAGCGTATGTGAATGACTACTTTTTGTCAAATCAACTTACGAGGCTCAGATTCTTGTGATTCATATCAGTAAGAGAGGATTTGCCTAGCAAATGTGAAAGAATCGTGGCTCAAAGTTATCATCTTCACCAGACAATACAGACCAGAGAGGAAGACTGTAGCTAAGGAAAAAAACATCTCCCAGAAAAATAGTATCATAAGGGAGAAGGATGTAGCACCTCCAAGACAGACCAGTCATTAAGATGAAGGGAAATGTTACTCTTCCTCCATTATTCTGACAGAAAAGTCTTCAGTTAATACATTAGCTCATGAAGTGCAGGGAGAAAACTGTTCTGACTGGCATGGCTGTACATATTCCAGTGCAATGCCATGTTAATATATACTGCATGAACAGGCTGCCTCTAGTTGTGCGTATTTTGGTGAACAGACGTTTCTCTGCTTGTGTATCTCCATACCTACATCAGTAAAGGGTTGAGGTGGGGAGAGGGTATTAGCCACTCTGAAATGGGCTAGCAAAGCCTACCAGCCCTTGCAAGTCAGTGAGTTCTAGGATATATATATAGAGCTTGGAAAAAATATTAATATTTGCTATGTTTAATATCCTTTTATTAAATAATGAAACTATGCACAAATTAGAACAGATATTACAAAGCAGTAATTCAAAGTGTCTACGTATGTATACAGTATGTTTATGTGCTGAATAGACAGATAGATAGTGTAGGTGTGAAGTACTCATTTGTTTCTCTAATCATTCCTCCCACCAATGCCAGACTGTTCCCTCTAGTACGTTTAGATGAGTATTATTATCATTATTCACAAATGCATATGAATTTTCCTCCAGATGGATTTCTTGTTAAAATATGCAACCAGCTAACAGAGATTAGTTCTTATCTTCCAGTTCAGAAAGTTTGTGAAGAAAAGGAACAACTTCGTCAGCAAGCCTTAGAAGAAGATGAGGAGAAGCTCAAGAAAAGATCTGAACTAATTCAACAAATACGACTTATTGGGTCCTTACCAAGCATCAGACACAAGTTTGTTGATTTAACAGAGGTAAGCTCAAAGCCTACTGGTTTTACATAAATGTATACTTTATGTGTTTCACACATTCAGAGGAATTGTGTACTGCATGCAGGTACATGGCAGTCTAGATGCACAGCATTAAGTACAAAGTGACCCCATGACATAAAGGTTAAATCTGAACTGGAACTTCAGAGTGTATAAAATGAAAAGTTTCCCAGACAGAATATTCTGGTGGTAAGTGAAATCTTGGTCCCCTTGAACTTTCTTTGAATTTCACCAATAGGCTCTGTGTTTCCTGTTATCTTTCAAAAAGAGACTGGCAAGTTACTACAAAATGTGATATCCACCTTTACACATTTGCAGATTTGTCAGTCCTGGATAGGGACTGAATGAACACAAAGGTTGGACTGATGTACAGTTGTTCATGTTGCAGTGGTGACTGCCATGGTAATTAGCAAAATAAATTTCCTTTGCTTTCAAAATTGTCGACATTCAGATACATGAAAGAGACTGTCAAGAGAACCCAAAACCTGCTGAGCTGTTACAAATGTGTTTTGCATATGACTTGTGTGTGTGCGTGGTTAAGTCTACAGTAAATGTATCCCAGACTTCTTGGACTTACTGATGATGCACAACAACTGATATGGCTGAGACTGGGCTTTGCAATACCCACTTTTGCAGAATTTCCAGCACCCAGAAATCTGTTACTTTACCAGTAAATTGGAAGTAGATAAGCTGAAAATACTCTTCCATTTTTCTTATCCACACTGAAAGAAGAAGGACAGGGAATAATATGAAATGACAGAATAACAATTTTAATAGAATCCTTCTGTTGGAGTTGTTGTTTTGTTTTTTTTTTCCCTTTCTTTCTCAAGTATTCAGATGTTGATCACAAATTAAAAACCATCCATGGTTTATCTGTGAAAACCATAAAGAAGGAACAGGTCTTTTCCTCTGTGGGGCTGTTGGAACAGTCAGTACGATGCTTTGGTTTTACGCCTGGTTCCATTGAATAGAACTGAGCCATTCATTGGTTCCAACACTACATACTAGCTTTACAGCCACCAGTTAAATCCCCCATGTCATTTATCAGATTCTAGAATACATTTAATGTTTAAGTATGAAGTAAGTGAACAAGAATAAATCAGCTCAAGTGAAATCGTGTGTCCATAAAATTCTCATTCTCATAATTTTAAAGTACCAGTTCTTACCTTGATGGCACTGAAGTTGCTTGAACACCAGTATTATCTATTGCATGAATATAGGACATTTCAGATTTTAGGAACCACTTCACTGTCTTCACTAAGTATTTCTGAAATGCTTCTAGCAAAACCTCTTTCCTAGACCTTTTTGGCGTCTGCTTGCCATGCTCAAACACCACTGTTAGTATATATGCCCCACTGCAAAACATTTTCCTGTCACTTCCTGTGAATATAACTTGATGGCCATTGGCCAGTTTAAATTAGAGGCAAGGTATTACAGCACTTTCTATTTGTAAATTCACTCTAAAATGAAATCTGAGAAGGAGATAAATGCTCATTTACTGTTTCAGTAATCTATGGTAGCATGTATTTTTCAAAGACATGCAAAAATAAAGACTGATTAATCTTGAACTCTTTTATCAGTCTTCTACTGATGCTCCTGGTAACCACTGTTTAGGTCATGTACACATGAGGAGCATGGAAGCAGCCAAAATGGAAGAATCAGAGCTTAGATGAAAAAACAGTGATGATCTCTTCTTACTGACTCAGTTTTGGAGCTTTAGAAAGGGAAGCTATGGGGCCCAAAACTTCAGGAGAGACTCTTGCAAATCTTGGAGGAATCTCCAGGGATGGCCACCCAAGACACATTCCTCTTCACTGACAAGTTTGTATCCTTAGATTCCACAGACTAATTCAGTAATAATCCCTCATAAGCACCAGTGTTGTAACAGCTGAGCCTGGTTGGTTGTATTCTGTTTTGTGGGTTTATTGCCGCTGTCCCCCTGCATTACTGTGTTCTTCATCTCTCTTGGTTTTGCCTCTGTTTCACGGACCCACTGCTCTGAACAGACAGAGAATGATCACTGGAGGATGAGTACCTGACTACACTGCTTAGATGACATCCCAGGCCAGAGAAGAGGGATTGGACCCAGGTCAATTCTTGCAGCCAATCTGAGCATCTATGACACAGCATCTTTCTCTTTTCCTGGATTTTTATTCCTACCCCTTCATGTTTTGTTTTGTGATGACCTCAAAAGCAGAAAAGCGACTACTATTCTGTCAATAACCCACTCAGTGTTCAATACAAGGGCTTTTTTTTTCCCTGTTAAAAAGGGTTTCTTGAAAAAATGAAGGCTCTCTAACTGAATAATTTCTCTCCATTAAAAGGGCTGTAATGAGTTTTACATACATGTGTTTATCATTAGCACTTAATTTCAGTCTGAGAAATACATTTTGGAGGAGTGGTTGTTCTTTTGTTCCCCCCCCCTTTTCTTTCATCCTTTCTAAACATTGTCATTAATTTTCTGTAACTAGTTCTATGGGACAAAGTAGAGCAAAACATAACCAGTGTTCCACTCTTAATGTTATACAACTGTATAGCAAGTCACGTTAGCATCTTGACTTCCTGCACCCATATATTCCATTATAACATGACACGGTACAAGAGGTGCACCGCATATGTGTACCAAGACTATGCTAAGATAGAGAAAAATTATATTAGTTGGGGTGAAAACAATTAAATTTTATAAAGAAAGCTACAAAGAATCTCAACATTTGTGTGGGTTTATGCAAGTTTTCCATCTATGCAAATGTATATGTGTGTAAACAAAAGAAAGGGAGAGTGTATATAACAAAAAGGGCCAAAAATTCAACTGATCACAAATTTGTTTAGAATTTATATGTCTTCATGTGCAAATGAAGGTGCAGAAGTGTCTCATTACGTCTCAGAATCAGGCTTATTATCACTGTCATTGTGAAGTGGATATTAAAAAGCCTTCCTTAAACCTTTCAGGTCTGGATATTTTAACTTTGCGCATTAAAATCTGAATTTCTTGGGTACAAAGCATTGGTTAGTGCTAGTCTTTTCAGATAAAAAAATAGATGCCATCATAGATCAGATCCATACTTTTGAAATATATAAATACAAAAATTGCATAGTTTTCAGTGTAAAGTCTGTTCCGATTTTACTAAGTAAAAAAACCAAACACGGTTTTACACATTTTAAAACTTCAAAGGTCTAATCAAAATATAAGCCAGCTAGAATTTTTTTTGATAGCAAATATGTTGCATTTATGATTAAGCTACTGTATATTTCAATGCTTTTTTTATGAAATGTTTTAGTAACTTTGTGTTTTTACACATAACCAAAGAGATGCTCTGCAAATTAAAACCAGCTTGTAAGTAACAGGTTAGGGCCATTCCCATATTTCATGAAGTCAAATATATTCAGCATGATTTGGAACACACTCAAAATATTCTGATTTTACACATTTACTCTCCCCTTGGTATTTGCAGTGTTATTCAAACCTATACTTCTTGTTCTCCAGACTGGTGGCCATGGTTTAACTTGTGAAATGTCAATAGTGGAACTACGTGAACGCCTCGCTCTGCTCAGAGAAGAACAGAAGGCAGCAGAGGAAGAGAAGAGAGACCAGATAATTCTTGAAAAACAAGCTAAGGAACAACTTCTTCTAGACAAACTGGACCAGATTTTGGTATTCAGAGCAGAACTCAGCCGAGCAGCTGCTCTAAAGTCAGTATAAAACAGCATGTGACATTTAAGACATTGCAACTTTGTTAATATTTTGCTACCCCCTCGAGGAGAAAAACAAGCAGAGAGCAAAATACTGCCTTTCTAGAAATCACTGTGACTTTTGTCAAGGATTACACTTGGGCCAGCATTCCCTTTTTAGTCTGGAAAATAATTTGCATTAGATTTAAGAAAGCTTTTTCATTATTTATGGTTGAAGAGGCTCTGTATGTTAGTGTTGACAATATTGCCCCAGGATTCAGAACCAGTATTACACACTGAGAAAGAATTTCTGCCGTTCTTCTGTTCCTTTTCAACTAATCAGAACTAATTTGATGTTATTAGAATCGTTTTAGCTTGCCACTTACAGTGCTTTCTCATGCTTATCTAAATCAATACATTAGAACTATAGTTTTCTTCCTTCAATTTCATTTGTTAAGTGAAAAGGTAGGCTTTATTCTAGATGTTAAAGATATTTTAGGAAGGAGATTTTCTGATTACAATAATAAGTTATAAATTAAATATATTATAGCAGTAGATCAAAGAGAAAATTCTTTGCTAACAGGCTTTCTGATAAAATTCTGTATTCATTATTCATATTTATAATTCATTCATATTTATTATTCATTGTCATAAAGGATCCATAACCATCATAGATGCTTCACATATGCAGAAGACAGATCCCTTCCACAAGAGTTTTAAATCTAAGTTAAAGCTATCTACAAATAAAGCTGAGCAGGAAGAAAGCCTGTGTAAAAGTGTAAAATACAGCACACCTCTTGATCTTCTGCCATTTTTACTGTATCTTAACTATTTGCCATTGTTTTCTTGCACATTGCCTTTCACCTTTTCCCTTTTGTGGGTTTGAGAGATTAGTCTTTCCATATTTATT
Source organism: Psittacula echo (assembly GCF_963264785.1). Classification (NCBI taxonomy): domain Eukaryota; kingdom Metazoa; phylum Chordata; class Aves; order Psittaciformes; family Psittacidae; genus Psittacula; species Psittacula echo. The sequence continues at coordinate 9,598,900 of NC_137735.1, forward strand.
TTACAAACAGCTGTTCAGATACTCTGAAGACATGCTGTCAGGCTAAAAACACTCATCTTTTGACGTGTCTCAGATTCACGTTCATAGCTGAGATACAGAAGGTGGCTTCTCAGAGTTCAGTTCATGTTGTTGACATCATCCAGAGGGCAGTATAGTTTTCACTAGTCCCAACTCTAATTTAGTTTGTTGCTGATAGTTAATCTCCAAAGACTAGCCTTACTGTGTTAGTACTTAAGAAGATAGTTTAATGAATTTAATGAATTGATCACTGCAGCTGCAGTGGATTGACTGCATCGATCACTGACCCTCTCTTCTGTAGCATGTATTGAGAAAAGATTTTAAGACTAAAGAACCTGCAATGAGGTTGGGGCTGGAAATACACCCTTATCACTAAACATTCAGTGTTGTGAAATCCTGTGGGAGCAGCTCAAGCCACCGCTTTCCACAAGAGATGCAAACTAGCCATTAAGAACTTGTATTCTACATAAAACCTGTGTCACTAGTGGCCATTTAAAGAATCATTTGTTATGCCAGATGTGCCATCTGTGAGTTTTGTATAGTACTGGGTTCCTTTAAAATAGATTCTTTGGCTTAATTCAGATCTAAAACTGTTCTGATCCTGAAATAAGCTATGCTTGAATAAGAAGCTAATTTTGATTCACTTTTTGGTCCTGGCACTTGAAATGTTTATTTAGGTCAGACCACCATGTCAAAGATGGTAGAATCCAAATTCAATTAAACACTTAATTTGCAAGCTTCTACTCAGACTCATAATAAGTAATACGGTAATTTTAATGGAGCACTGTTTGCTCTTCAAATAAAGGAAATATAAATTTTCATTATAGATGTTGTAAGACATTTCCTTCCATGGCACCCAGGCAATCTATGTATATAACTCAGAAGCATCTACTACAAAGAGGCATCAGCAAAATATAACTGAATTGTTGTTCTTTGGGAGTGTATTTCATGCATTTTCACCTAGAGTCCAAATCTATAGTGTTATTTCTGTTACTACAGGAATATGGCAGTTTTGGCCTGTTTACAAATGCTAGATACTTTTTTGCAGATTTTATTTCTCTCTAAACAAACTATAGGCTTTGTGTGTTAAACCTGATTGACAGATCTTGAATCCTGAAATACCTATCAAACCAGTGTGAGTGATCAATTGCTTGGGTTGTATTACTGACACATTGCACAAGAGATGTAAAAAGCAAATCTTTATGTTTACAGAATCAATTCATAATTATAAGAATAGAAAAGCAAATCTTACCAGTGGTCTTCCTGATAGCCTTATGCATCAATATAAAATTACATGTTATTTCTTAAAATGTGTTATGTTGAAGGCTACTACTAATCAGCTAAAGTACAGTGGCAAAGCTTTGCTGAACAAATGTGCTTTCACAGTGTCAGCTGGAGTTTAATTGGGTCCCTACCAAGCAGGTTCCTTTCAATATAATTTACGAACTGACACACACCAACACAAAAGCAGCACATTGAGCAAACATATAATGAGCTGTATTAAACAAAATAGGAAATGGAACATGAAAAATGACAGAGACATCAGCCTTTAATAGACTTCAAGCCATGACATCCATCACAGCAGCGGCTTTGTGAGTGCTTGCAGAACACTCAAGAATCAATTCAGTATGTATGCAGGATGTCCCATTAATTGCTAGAATTTCACAGTTTGAAAATCAGCATTGGCGTATGAAGTGGACAAACATTTGAGTTCTCAGCTTTCTCACATAAGCACCAAAAGATTTATGTGTTTGAATACATGCTAATGTACTAAAGTTATGTGCCTGTATACTTCAGGTGCAATTCGCTTTCATTCCAGTGAGGCTACAGCTATTACTGCAAGTAATTTAATGCACTAAGAACTGAGCAACAGATCAAACTATTTGGTGCTGAGGCTCCCTCCGTCCATATTATCTGTGGTTTAGGGGTTTTATTTTGATTTCGGTTTAGTATGGTGTTAGGACTGCATGCTCTCACCATTCATGTGGTTTAAAGTTGTGTCAAGAGGAAAGTAATCTCAAAAAACTTCACATACTTAACTCCTGGTTCCTCTGCAAGCCCGTCTAGTGAACACTACACTATCCTTTTTCTTGTCTCATATAGATGACAGAAGCACATCCATGCCCCTACTTATGTAAGGCACATGGAAGCCAGCCTTGTTTCTGTTCTTGCTCATGTTCCTGCCTTGTTTAGCTGCTCATTTTCAAGTGACATGACAGCACCTGCTGCCTGAGCCTGATCCCCTCTCCAAGTCATGCCAACATCCAGATGAAGGCAGCAGCTGTAGTTCCTGACTGCAGGATGACAGTCTGAACTGACACTAATACTCCTTGACTTGCTTGTGTATGAGGAAGATATACAGACTCCCACCAACACAGATGTTTACCATATTCCCATCTCATGCTGTGATAATGGTGTAGAATGCTGGGGTCTCAGCAATGGCTTACAAACGATGGTGTGTTTGCCAAGGTGGCAAAGCATTAGCTTCTCTCCCTGCCACTGCCAGTGCTCAAAGCCCTCCTGACAAGGGACACTGACCATACACCTTGCACTTGGCCTGAACTGGGGAGGGGTGGAAATAGTGTGAGGGAAGCCATGCCAGGAGGACAAGGCAGAAGGCTGGCTATGAAAAGGAGAACAAGCAGAAGGGAGGGTTATGGATGAATGGTTGTGATGGTCCTTTCCAAGTAGAACAAGCTCCCTAAAGCAGGTGTTCCCTGGAGTATCCAGATCTGACTTAGGGGGTCAGAGGCCTTCTAGGTGAGGAGGGGAGAATGGAGGCACAACCTCCAAAACCCGTAAGACACCAGGGCAGCACAGCCCTGTGATGCAGCACGCAACTGAGGGAAGGAGGGGGCAGACAGCACATGGAGGTGGGAAGATATAACAGGGGGAACATGTGCCATGCTATCCCTATGTGTGGCTGTTGCTTCAGATATTGAAAAACATTTGTTACTGTGAGGGTAACCAAGCACCGGCACAGGCTGCCCAGAAAGGCTGTGGAGTCTCCACCCCTGGAGATATTCAAAGGCCACCTGGACATGGTCATGGGCAACCAGCTCTAGGTGGCCCCGCTTGAGCAGGGGGGAGTAAACAAGATGAGCTCCAGAAGTCTGTTTCAGCCTCAACCATCCTGTGATTCTGTGAATGAACTCTGATTATACAGCTTCATAATCTTTATTTCAAATGAGGAAAACACTATTATGAATAACAATCACTTTGTCACCTAAAATTAAAGGCTTAATAACTTAATTGTTTTGGAAGGGAGTCAGATTTTGGGTGGTTAAAACCCTCATATTAGTACAAAACAGTAATCAGTCTAATAGTGTAGTGTGTTTAAATGTCAAAATAATGACTCCCTTAACAGTGAACTGTTAACAGTTAGATACATTAATTTTCCTCACTGCAATACCTAAGAATTAAACAGTGCAGGACAGGAAAAAGGCAAAGTACTGTGAAGTACAAACAGCCTCAATCACTGGGACACAGCCTCAATCACTGGGACTGAGCATATGAGGAAATTAAAAACTCCAAGGTTTATTGCATTATAAGGCAATCTTACTTCTGCTTTTAAAAATATATTTGTATTTATTGCACAAGACTCCATTTTATAAGGTGATCTTATAAATACAGTCCTAGCTGCTTAAGTTGATACTGTGGTGCCTAGAATGATCAAGTAGCCATTTTCACTCCATCTCCTATGAGTACTGAGTCAGTTAAGAGCTGTCTCCTTACACTTCTGATGTACAGATGGAGTTTGAAAATATAAATGAAGGGCAAAATGTAGTCTTCAGGAGGAATCCTCTGTGCAAATCTTCGTATTCTGCATTTTGTAAACACAGCTGAGAAGACCTAATCCAAGTGTTCCAAGTGTTTTCACTTGGAAAGGAAAACCTTTCATGCTGAATTGCTGCTGCTGCTTCAGTTATAAGTCAGATGGCCTACTGGACCTACAGTCCATTTGGCCACATGCTAAAAGGCAGATAGTTAAATAATTACAAGGGATATGTAGGTAAAAAGATGCTGGACTGTCCAAAACTTATTTATTTTTAAAGTTCATTATATTTACTAAGGAAATTGTTGAGACAACAAATACGGGATGTGACTTGCAGTTTATGATGCCTGGAATATTATTTTAAACAGGAAGGCACTTCCATTTTACCCATCACTGATGGAATTATTCTGTACTTCATCTCAGTAAGCCCAAATCTTTCTTCCATTGACTGTATGCACAGAAAGTGAATAGAGAATGAAAAACAGATAGTAGATAAATCTTCATTGTTTGCTTTCATGTCCATATTCTGTTAAATCTTTCATTAACCCCGTACTTTTCATCCTCTAAGTAGTTTATACATACACCCCACACTACTACAAACTTCCATAAGCACATTCAAGAATCTCATCTAATTCCTTAACACTAAAAAGTAGTTTCTGACAAGGGCACTAAGAAAAAACTAGAGTTTGCTAAGCCATTTCAAATACATACGGACTTCAAAACTATTACCTGTTTTTTAGTGTCTTTGGTAGGGAAATATTTTTTAATTATGGCAAACTTGCAAAGGGACAGACAACTCCTACCTGAGACCAAAATAAAAGGAAATTAACAAAGTCTCTTTTGGACCAAAGATGCAACATTACATCTTAGGAACGAGGAACTAGTACGATTCTTAAAGACTACTGGTTTTCATTCAAAGTACTCATTCAATACTAGTAGCTGGTAAATGAACTTAAAAGTAAAATTAAAATGGTTTCTGCATATTTTTTTTATAAATTATCACATAATTTTCTATTGAATCTGGAGAAGGTTTTTCTAACCCCATTCTGACTGGCTGTTACCTGACTTCCTTAGCCAATACATGATGTGGGGTGACAGAGCTGCTTCTATCCTGAGTCCTTAAAATTCTCAGCTGACCATCACAGAAAAAAAGAATTTTGACGTTTCTTTTTTCATTCCTTCCTCTCTTTGGTTTCTGTTATGATGTGGCAGCTGCAAATCTATGGGATTGGCAGCTTTGGGGAATAGTGTAGATGACTGGCACATGACTTCATGTAGAAGAGGACTGAATATTACTCTGAGGATAAGTGACTATTTATCATGTTAATTCAGAAGCAGCTGTTGCTGCTTTATGATGTTAAACCTCTTGCTCTATTTCCTGTAATTGTATTTACAAGAATCTGGATTTGCATGTAAGGAAAGGTTTTATTGCTTATTCCCACTGAAAATATCTAATCATCATTTATTTACATAAAACCTGATTGTTACATTCTCCTATATCCCTTGGAATACAATGCCTTGTTACAATGCAAACAGAAATAAACCATGTTCTCAATTAGGTTAAGTGATAGTGCATAATTTTTACGTTTACAGAATAGTGTTAAAAATTGAGCTCAGTGTAGCAGAATATATCAGAGTATTAAGGAAGATAAGGAAGTGTTATGCTAACCAGACAGCATGACACAAGCAGCAGAAAGGTTCATAAAATGTCTCAGGAAAGAAATTGGAAATGACAAGCTGAGCTAAACTATGCCCTTACTTAGATTTCACAGTCACATCACGTTTCAGAATGTAACTAACATGGAACAAATCCATCCAGTTCCTGATCTCCCAAGATGAATGAAGTGTTTGGATCCCTGGAATCTAGATACAGTAACTTTTTAAGGCAAACTGGTGGGTTTAGCACCAGAAGGAACTTTCTTCTTCCCCTTCCTCCAGCTCCTTGAGAAAAATGTGCCTTTTACTGAAAACAGTGCGATGTAAGACCCAAGAGATAAGGGAAGAGATTCTGTTACTAACTATTAAGGTGTTACTACTTTCTTTGGTAGATCTAACACTTCCTTTAGCTCTGAATTTGGCCAAAGAATCACATCTGCTCATGACATAATATTAATACTATAGGTTGATCATACTAAGCCAAATTCAAGGGCAGTGTTGAATAAAAGAGGAAGTCAGACGTTAAGTGAATCACTATGTAATGTGGTGTAACCTGTATGAAGAAACTGTGAGTAAATGGTGCCACTTGAGTGAAAGTAATCAAGAACAGATAAAATGTAAACTCAAGGACAGGAAAGTAGCTACAATAAAAGGAAAAAGGAAGACTATCCAATAACCTCTCTCTTATGCCTTAATTTTATGCTGCACATGGTGCTATCAATTTATGATGACCTAGACCAACTAATCTGAATGAATACATCACTATCCCATTGATTCTGAATCTGGGCATTCAGATTACACAGGAGAGAATATCTTTCATTTGCCAAGTAATATAGTATTTGAGATTAATATTAATGATCATATAAGGAAAACTTCGTAGCTCTCACAAGCAAAAAGCTGAAGTATTATCACAAGTTTTGCACATGTTTTTTGTAAAGAATGTCATGTCAGGCTTGAAATACTTGAGATATTGTCATCATGGCATCCCGTGGGAAGAAATTACTCTATACTGTTTAGTAATGCTGTTCTGTAAACAAGAAGCAAGTTGTGAATATCACATTCAAGTTACATGATTTAAACCTGTTTTGAGTCCCAGAAGCAAGAGCAAATATATTATTATCAGGGTATATGCTCAGATGATTTTATTTTGTAGTTTGATACTACTTTTCCCTCTCACTGCTTCTTTTTGTTTTTGCAGGAAAGACGAAGAGAAAAGAAAGCCCCATTCTGGTGAAAGGCCTGTGAAAGATGAGCGCATTTTAAACCTGCAGAAGAGGATTGTAGAAAAAAAACTGGAGCGTAAAAAGCAAGAAGGACTCTCAATGATTACCCCCCAGAAAAGCAGCATCGCATCAAGGAAGGTCTGGAGTTACATAAGGAGAAAAGCTCTGCAATAGACCTGCTGTTCACAGACCTTTGTTCACCTGCCAGCACTGGCAAGGGGGGCAGAGGCAGATGGTGCCATAGATGACTGGCAACAGCAACACCCTGTGTCCTGCATAGGCACCATTTCTCCAAACCATGGCCTTGACCTCCCCTTCTTGTCACACAATCTGCTACCACAGTGCTCATCTGTGCGACACCTAGCTTCCCACTCTTATTTCCATACACTCTCATTCCATCAAAACAGCATCTTACCTCCCATTTTAACTCCTGTCTTTCTCAGCTTCCTATCACACACATCCCATTACACCAAACTGGGATGCTCTCCCCCTGTCTCGCCCAAGGCATATTAAGAGTTGGTCATTCCCATGTGTTTCACCTCAGTGTGGTCCCATGTTGTCATATGGAAGCACTAATAGGCCTGTAGGCTTTATGCTGGTTCACAGTGGTTGAGTTTCCTTGGCAAGTGTCTAAAGTGGTGAGGAACTAGTGCTTCTGCTGCCATCTCAGCCACCACCTCAGGCATGCCTAACATTGAGAAGTGGTTCATATACAAGTAGTGTAACACAGCATGTGGAATGCTGCAGGGAACTAGATGATCTTAAGGTCCTTTCCAACCCTAACTATTTTATGATTCTATGATGGGATCACTTTTTAAAAGCTGTAATAGCTCAATCTAAAAATAGAACTAAATCTCCCAATCTGCTAAGAATAGATCTCTACCTATTTTGTGAGAAATTTACATGAAGCTGAATTCAATGAAGAGAAAAACTGTGTTTTTCAAGTGTATATAGTTTTAAAAAACAAAATAGAGCAATCTTTCAGAGTATCAATGTTTGCTGCCTTCAGAATGCCCATTTCAGGCAAGTAAAACATGTAGGTGCTTCTACAGACAACTAGGTCTATTCCTTTTAGCAAAGCAATGACCTACCTGAAGAAGGCATTTCCTAAATTGGGATCGTTTTCTGAACTGAGGTTTTGAACACATGCTTAAACAGTTTGCTGAATGGAGTCCACAGTAAAGTAGAAGCAAAAATGCAGAGTTCAAAGGAAAGCAGCCATATAATTACAATTGTGAGACATTTTTTCTTAATAAACAAAGAGAAATCATAAGTTCACAACTAGAACTTTTAACTACCTGATGTGGGTCTGTATGTGTACTGTGGTGTCATATGATTGAGCAAAAAAGCCAGGGTTTGAAAGTTGTTTCTTGAGCTAAATTTACACAGTAAGTCTCTTAAGCTGTCACAGTGGTTTTGTTTATGTTCTGCTCAAATGTTAAGACATCTGGAAAAGAAGAAAAGAAAAAAATTCAGGGTTACCATGAATTATTTAACTGTTTTGGTGTATATTAGATCACTGCTGTTCCACTCTGCATGACCCTATCCAAATGTTACTACAGGAAAGTAGCTCAATTCTGGTCAGATATGTTACTACATAAAAGTAGTATCGAATATTACTACAGGAAAGTAGCTCAATTCTGATCAAATATGTTCAGCTGCATCTTTATTGTGCTTGAACTGCATTTTGCTGAAAAAGGTGTTAGTGTGACTATAGGACAAAATTCCTCCCTTAGTTATAATGCAGTAGTTATCTGGCATTCAGTTTGTACTGCTGCTGTGTAGGTTCCTCAGTTAGTTGAGAAAAAAGAAGTTACACTAACCGCTTGTAATAATGTTCCAGATTGTGGCTTTTGTAACATTTGTGGGGGCCCTTTGGGTCCAATTAGTTTGTGCTGATGTAAGTCAAGGCAAAGTTTATTTACAAATCACTATTCTATTCTTAATAAAACAGAATTTCTATCGCAATTTGGAAAACTAAACATAAGAAAAACTACCATTAATGGAAAAAAAAAAATTCTACCATTTTAAATAGAGAATCAGATTAAAAAAGCAGCAGTTTTCTGTTTGTTCTGAGCTTTTGCAGGAATGCTCCCTTGTGAACCCAGGTTTTGGATCAGCAAACCACTAGAATTTGATAGGATTTGTGCAACTGTTCATTTATGGCTTCAAGAATAAACTGCTGGCAAACAAAGAATGTAAGGTAGCAGCACTGAAGCAAACCATCCAGATGTAGTTTTATCTTAACATTTTGTGGGGAGTTGCAGCTGTGTTTAATTCATCTTGATCTGGCAACCCACCTGAGTTACCTTTCTGTTCATCATGCACAGTTTGATGTTGACAAGTCTCCCAATCAGGTTAGCAAATAAACTCTGAAGAGTTTATTTAGTCTAGTACGGTATCGTCCACAAAGAACTACTGTATTATCTGCAGTCTGATAATCTGTGTCTCTCCTCTGCAGGATACTTTCCAATGGAACCATTGGAATGAACTGGAAGACAGTCGGGAAAGACAGTTCAAGATCTTTCAGCATGGCTTCATGGCCAGAGAAACAGCTCAGAAAATGTCTGCCTATGAGGAAGCAAGAAGTAGAGCCAAAGTCTGTATATTGCACTCTGACGTAAAATAAAATACAAATTCAGGCCTGCCGGAAATCTACCTGTGTGCCTGTTTACTACAAGGTTGAATTTTACTCTTTATTTCACTTTTTTAGTGTGGTAAAAAATTTGGGTCATACAGGCACAATAGAATAAAAATGCATTCTTTTTTTGTAATAGAATTTTATTTTTATGCTATAATGATACCCTTTTTTATTGTTAGAATCAAAAGCTTTAAGAAACCAAAACCTTACCATTACGGCTTGTACAGCAGAATGGCAAATACCTGGGTAAGAATGCTGAGATCTGTATTTCTGTTATCATCGTATTCTGTGCCATGGAGTTTGCTATGCTCATGTTTTGAAAGAATAAAAATGAGGGCAAAACCCAAGCAACATTTGCTTACATATGCTTCCTTCAGAAGGTATGGTCAGCTGAAGTTCCTCACAAGTCTTCTAACAGGACAGTAACTGCAGTTCTGGTGTCCTCAACATAAAAAGGACATGAAACTGTTGGAACAAGTCCAGAGGAGGGCCACAAGGATGATCAGGGGACTGAAGCACCTCCCGTACGAAGACAGGCTGAGAAAGTTGGGGCTGTTCAGCCTGGAGAAGAGAAGGCTGCGTGGAGACCTCATAGCAGCCTTCCAGTATCTGAAGGGGGCCTACAAGGATGCTAGGGATGGACTCTTCATTAGGGACTGTAGTGACAGGACAAGGGGTAACGGGTTCAAACTTAAACAGGGGAAGTTTAGATTGGATATAAGGAAGAAATTCTTTACTGAGAGGGTGGTGAGGCACTGGAATGGGTTGCCCAGGGAGGTTGTGAATGCTCCATCCTTGGCGGTGTTCAAGGCCAGGTTGGATGAGGCCTTGGGTGACATGGTTTAGTGTGGGGTGTCCCTGCCCATGGCAGGGGGGTTGGAACTAGATGATCTTAAGGTCCTTTCCGACCCAAACTATTCTATGATTCTAAGAGGATCACCAGTTTCAACACTGATTTTAGAGGATGAGAAAAGAACTGTTTAGAAGGTTTAGATGATGTAATAGCCTCCAGGAGCCAGAGTCTAGGTTCAGTCACCCAGAAAGAGCACCATCGCGGATGTGAATCACTGCAGACTTTAAAAGTGGAAAGAGAACATTGTTTGATCTCTTTAGGGAGCTGCTTCCAGAAAAAGTCAAAATTCTGTTACTCACCTAAAAGATAATTTGCCCTCTACACAATTTCTAAATTGTGTAAAACAGCCTTTAAATCACAAAACTTCCTCTAGGCACCAAGCCAAGAAGGATATAAATCCAAATTAATATCTGCACAGCAGTATGACTATATGATATATTTCTGTTTTATCTCAATGCCAGTTACTAGGTGTTTAACTATGGCTATTGCAAATATTTAAATTGAAGGAAAGTGTCACTGACATTAGTTGGGCAGCTGCTTTTAATGCTCTTACAATAGTGAGAAATGTAATTCTCACTTTTTACTAAAGGAAGTCTAATGGAATTCTTTTGTTGCCATCTAGCTGTGAAGATTACTTCCACAATCTGCAAGCTGATAACGTGCTGTATATTTTAATCAAAGTAAATGCAACGTAGGGCTTATGTTTCATAGGAGGAGTTAAAGAACACAGGAGAGAGAAAAGAAAGAAGCACAGCAAGAGAACTACAGAGAAGAGGGAACTACAACCCAGCATCTAGTAGGGGATTGTAATAGCTTAAATCAATAAACTCTTGGTGGCAGGGAGTTTATCTTCCTTTGTGGTTGTTCAGCATACTGCTGCATTGTATTCCAGAACAACAAAGCCAAGTGGTGGTTGTAACACCTGTTTTCTAGAAGCTAGCAATTAACAGGGATGACAGTCATGACCTGGGATGCTGCATCGCCAAATAGTTCCTCTTAAACTTTATTGTGTGCCTGGCATTTAGAGATTTTAGAAAAACCCCAATCATTAAGAAAATAGATAGGCAGGTGTATTTAGGTAGGTAACATGGAAATGTCGCAACCCCATCATACTGCATGCCTCTTCCCCTCTGATGATGGAACCAGTTTTCAAAATTCTTACTGAACTGCAATCAAGCTGATTCACAACGATTTCCTTCTCCGTATTTTCCCTGCTCTCAAAAGAAAGGACTGAGGAATAAAGGAATCTCAATAATCCAGCCGTAGCCTATTGCTACTTTAGGATCTAATGCATAAAGTCATCTTCAGAATCAGTGTTCTGAGGAACGTAAAAGAATGTGAGTCTTTTAGGAAAAAAACAATATATCCCTATATTGATATTTCTATGTCAATACAGCCTATTGATTTTTCAGTGATGGCAGGTCTTGCAACAGAATACACACCATAACATTAAAAAGACCACATTCCTCCTGACAAATGTGGATAACATGATGTTGGAGGCAGCAGATCCTACCCACAACCACTCCACCCCTGGCCACTAGAGCATCTTCTCTAGTATTTCTGTTCCAGCAATGTGTTATACAGAAACCTGAGGTGATCCAATGCAGAGTTGGCAAAGGTCTGGTAGGACTTGTTAGCATAATATTACAAAAGCAGTTGTAATGCTATTGGAGCCAAGAGAACTGCATTCACACTGCTGCCTCAGCTGGTGTCTGTGGTTATTGCATGATAATTGAGTCAGCAATGCCTTTACACTCATCACGCTTTGCAGAAGCACAGGTAAATAACACATGATTCATTCATTTACACATTTGTCAACACTATTCGCAGCCAAGAAGATGAGCAGAAGTGAACAAGGCTGACTCTTAAATCACCTAACAAAACAGACTTACAAAATCAGAGGGTTTAACCTGTCTGATCTTAGTAACTCATTAGAAAACCCTTCTAGTGCAAAAACCTGCACATTCCAGAGGTCTCCTATTTCAGTGTAAATGGCCAGACAGCAAAAGCTTTCACATGTAACTACGATGTAAGGAGATATAAGGAGATGTGAGGAGGCCCAGATTACCTGAGGAAGATAAGGGGTTTCAGCCCTGTGATGAGCACCAGACACAGGGTGCTCACCCCTCGTGTAACACAGTCACTGCTGGGTAGCACTTGGCTCCTTCTTTCAAATCAGCCCTTGTTCTGGGGCAAAGCCCATGTTCAGTGACTTCCTGATGATCCGATCTGCCCTAGACAGCACAGGTATTTTGTTACATACATGAATACAAAGACGCAGAGATGGTTATGTTGGAATGGCGAGCAAAAAAACCCCAACAAACCTACTACAAATCTTGAGTGCTGTTCATCCATAAGAGAAGGCAAGAAAAAATCCCCAGGAAAAGCTATGAGTTTATCTACAGTCAAGCACTTGGGCACAGGGCAGGAACATCCAGAAAGGCCAAGATGATTCTTGCACTAAGGCAGCTGGGAAAAAAAGCCCTTCTCGATGGTGAGGTGAAGGTGTCAAATCACCTCTTAAGTGTTTATAACGAGTTGCATGGAGGAGCTGGACTAATTATAACACAGGCAACAGGTCACGATCTTCCAAGCCGAAGATTCTGATGAATTTTGCTCAGTGCTTTGGAAACAATTCCAGCAGATGGACCGAAGCTCGCTATCTCACACCCCACCCTCCGAACAACAGCATTGTAGAACACAGCAAAAGTCCTGTCCTGCCTCAGCCGCCCCTTGCAGGGTCCGTCAGGGCCAAACTAACCCCGGAGCCCTGAAGCACCTTCCAATGACGTCCAGCCCACCTCAGGCCAGGCGCCCCTCCCTGAGGGGATTGCCACCCAGCCACATAGGCCGCGCGCCCGCTCCGCCCCCACCCACCCGCGAAACTACAACTCCCAGCAAGCTCAGGGGCCGGATAAGAGGGGGGGCCGCGCTCCTCTCCCCTTCCTAATTGACGTGCTTGGGAGCCACTCAACGAGCCGCGGCATCCAGCTCCTCCCAATGGCCGGGGAGCGGGGGCGGGTGTTGCCCTACACCACTGCCGGCCCGGGCGCTGAGGGTGAGTGCTGCAGGCCGAGGGGTTCTGTGCTGAGGGTGGGACTGGGGCCCTGCAGCGGCACCGGTGCCCCCGGGACCGCCTTGTCCTTCTGGGGTACCCGGGGCGGCAGGTGAGGGGGGGAGCGGAGGAAGGGAGCCGCGCCCGGCCGCCATGGGGGAGGGGCTGGCCGGCGCTGAGGGGAGCTAGGGGCGAGATCGAGCTTCTTCCGCCAGTGCGTGGAGCTGGGCCCTGAGCGGTGGGGCCGGGATGGCGCTGCCCCCTTCTCCGGGGCGGGGACGGTGAACTGAGCCTCTTTCCCTGGGCGCGGCCGTGCCCACGGCGGTGGCGGCCATGAGGGGTTCCCCCAACGCTGCTCCCGGCCTGCCCTCGCTCCGTCTCGGGCGCCGCAGCCCGGGGTCAGGTTCCTCCCCCCCCGCCCCGCAACCCCCGGCAGTGTATTACTTGTATTTTTCCGTTTCCGTCGTTCCGGGAGGCTTCGAGGCCTGCGAATGTCGCTGCCCAGCCCTGAGCAGCTCTGAGGTCGAGGGACAGCGGGGCCGGCGGCCTCTTCCTTCTCCGCGTTCCGTTGCAGACTGGCCGGTCCCTGTGGACAGGGACAGGCTGCTCCAGCCTCTTGTGCTCGCTGGGTCGTAAACTGCATTTACTGCGAGGGCAGTTCACAGAGTGTTCGTTCTGCAGTGGCTGAAAGAGGCAAGTGCCTCTGGCGTCCCTCTGGAGGAACAGGAGTGACTCAGTGGGTGCAGCTGCGGGGGTTTAGTCTGTCCTTCTATTCTGTGTGACAGCAGGAGTGGAGGAAATGCTGCTCTCCTACTTCAGCGTCCCTCTATACTTCCATTACAGGATGTTTAAACATTCAACTTATTTTTCCTTTCTTCTGATTTTGGGACTATTGCAAATAAGTTGTAGGATCTCTCGGAGAAACTAATGCACATGAAGCAGCAAGGAGCCTTTCTTCTGGCCAGTCTCCACCTGGTATTGTTGTTTCTGAAATAGGACGTAGCCCAACAAAAGTTTTGGTGTGTTTCATTCTGTGGGTGTTTTGTTAGCTTCTTTGTTTAAACTTGGGCTTCTTGTCTGTAGATGTAGCTGACTGCTTAGAGCAGGCAGGGTGGTATATCTTTATCTTGATATCTTTCCTCTTTTTATCGTGCTTCTCATCAAGTTTTTGTAGTATGGGACTGCTTGACCTAATTTGGATAAAATGTAATAGACTCAGGTTCTGTTTTCAGTAAAGTTACTGTAGTGCACCTGGAAAAAAGGAGAATGCCTTTAAAGGTACTGGAAATACACATGATAGGAAAGTTTTGGAAGAGTAAAATGGGAGATTATTGCTCCCTGTGATGATAAAAAATTTGAGACTAGCACTTTGATTGGTACATGTGTGTTCTGACCACAGAATTTTTTTTTATACCTGCTGCATCTTTAATACTGTGTTTCCTGTTTTTAAGAGTGCAGAGAGAGGCCTAAAAAAATAGTAGAAATGAGAAGCAAAGTCTTAAAGCCATAGCATATCATACTTTGACAAATACAGTTTATATATACTGTTCTTTGTCACCTGTGCCTTGCACACACCAGACATTTAGGCTGATTGCTTTCTTCAAGTAGTTACTTTAGCGTATTTGTAACGTTTAGGGTGAATATGGAGTAAAGTCTCATTTGTGTTAGTGAGACATGAGCAGCCTGGAGGAGAGACATGGAGGTGTTGGTTGATCACAAGGTCAACATGACCCAGCAATATGCACCTGTATCCTGGAGATGAGAAGGCTCTGAAAAGACCTTGAAGCAGCTTCCGGTGCTTAAAGGGTCCTACAGGAAAGCCAGAGAGGGACTTTTGACAAGGACATGAGTGGTAAGACAAGGGGGAATGGCTTTAAACTGACAGAGGTATATTTAGATTAAGTATTAGGAAGAAATTCTTCACTCTGAGAATGCTGAGGCACTGGCACAGGTTGCCCAGAGAAGCTGTGGCTGCCCCATCCCTAGCAGTGTTCAAGGCCAAGTTGGATGGGACCTAGAACAACCTGGTCTAGTGGAAGATGTCCCTGCCCATGGCAGGGAGTTGGAACTGGGTGATACTTTGAGTTCCTTTCCAATCCAAATCATTCTATGGTAAAAATGGCTACTTCTTGCTTAAGCTAGTTTTTCTTAATTCATGCTGAGCATGTGGGAGACCAAGACTTTGTTTTCAGAGTGGTGTAAGGGAAGTTCTCAGGTAATGTTTTCTAGTGAATCCATTATTTTGTATTATAATTCAAACGTGTTAAATTAGGTCAACCTAAACTCAAGTGAAATATAGAGGAAAAAAATAGCAGGAGACTTAAACTGGTAAATATGGACATCAATATTCTTTTACTCCTAGCGTAAACATTCTTAGTTTAAATGACTTTATTTTTCGCAAATATCTACCTATACAGAGGAAGATTGGTGAATGCAGTCTTTAAAATGCTTGTGAGTTAGCTAGTATAAATCTTGGAATGTTGTTGTGAAGACTACACTACTTAAGCCCTTGGGAGAGCTAAATGTCAGGGACAGTAACTGCCTGTGCAGAGCTTGGCATATGAAAGGAAGGAGGAAGTGTTTTCCCTGGTACTCTATCATCCTGCAGTGATGCAACAGAAGGTCCATAAAAGTTCAGAGTATTTATTGGCTTGCTGACTTGATCTGCTAAGTTTTCACATTAAAAAGAAAGTCTTTTAAAACTTTTAATTCTAGAATTTTGAATTGATGTCTGAGTGCATCTTGCTACAGTGGAATAGATAAACTTGTAGCTTCAGCTGGAGTTGATGCTTATGGATTGAGGAGGGGGAGATTGATGCAGTAAATCTATATACATTGCCCAGTCTTCAGAGTCTTGTGACTGCTGGAGGAGAAGCATATACACCTTATTTGATCTGGGCTATCCAGTCCTGTATAGCAAATCCTATTATTAAAGTGGTCCTGAGATTTTGAAAATCTTGAAGGAATTCTTCTTGATGAGTATGTTTCTAAATGTGCAAAACTCTGAACTTGTCTGTTTAGCTTCATTCTTAACACTACTAACTTGATCTGTGTTGTGCTCAAGAAATTCAGCTTTGCTTTATTATTACTGTCTGTTCTAACGCTTTGGGTCATTAACTTCTAGTTAAGCCAGTAGCATGTGGAAATCTATAGCCCCACAGGAAAGTTTTGTTCTTACAAGATAGAAATGTTGGTGGTTCATGAGACTCTTAACAAATTCCAGCAGTCCGATTTTCTCTGTAAACGTGACTCTCCTGAGTTATGTTGATACTAATGAACCTGCCTATGATTTATTTTAAGGTGGTTTTACAGTGGTGAGCTTCCCTATGATTATCCATTCTCAACTTTCTTCTTCTTCAGAAGCTTCTGAAGAGGATAAGATTTGAGCCATTAGCAGTTAAAATATTTATATCTTGCATATAATCTCAGTGTTGAGTATAAAGAATGCTTACTGCCAGTGTTGTAAGATTCTGAAAATTAAGCCATCTAAATAGCAGTAGTGCTTCTATCACTTAGTTCAAGAAATGTCTCTGTTCTGTGTTGCCTTTGAGGTCTGATAATAGATCCTCTGTGACGTATCATAAGTAAATAATCTGTTAGGTTTTTTCTTCTGTGATGGCTCTTCTTTGGCACTTAAGCAACTTGTGGACAAAGAGAAGCTGTGCAACATTTAATGTTTGGAGTCATCCCAAGTGTTTTCTCCCCCCATATTTTTAACCCTTTCTAAAGACATTTTGTTAGCATATCATTGCAGTGGGTTGCATGCAGTGTGAAATCCGAAAAGCACCAGGTCTCATGAAACCTGGGTGCTTTGCATCCAAACCTGTGATATCTGTGAATGCGTCAGACGTGGGTATTCAGCAGTGCAGATACATCAGTGTTTCAGATTGCTCTTAAAGATTCTATTTAATAACATGTATATCAACTGATATAAAGTTTATTTCTTTATCCTCCTCAGATGTGTGTACCAACCAACATTTCCCAGCTTTTTAGTGTCCAAGTATATTTTTTTCCCCAAATCCATATTTGAGGAGAATCAAGGAAAATGTCTCCTGGCTTTCTTGTTGAAATACACATAGAAAGACTCTAATGGCACAACTTCCTGATATACCTCAGATGTTTCTCAGTCTTGTTCATTCTCCTTCTGTATATAAAACTGTTTTGCAGAACTTGGTTTCGATTTCAGTTTTGTAGCTGTTAGAAGAAGATGTTAGCTTGGTTTTGAACAACTAGTTTGAAAGAGCCAATGTTCTAGATTTAGGGGAGATTCTCTCCCTTGCTGTGTGTCCTCCTTGCTTCATCTTCTTTGCCTTGTTTCCAAAATGTTCCAAACGTATGAATAACAATTGTATGGAGTGAGGAGCTTCTAGAGCACCTAGAAAGTGTGCTTGCAGAATAGTGCCTCTGGTTGGATTTGTATGAGTAGAAAATTAGGTATGGTCTTGGCTTAAGAGTTCTTGTTCCCTATTCCAAAAATTCAGTGAAGTGAGTAAAATAGGATCTTCCCAAGAATGGCGAAATGAAATCTAGACCTTAAGAACAGTGGGGTGAAGTGTGCAAGAGAACTTGCGTTACCTGGACACAGAATATTAAGAAAATGGTTGTGTAGGTGAGTCCTGAATTGAGGAACCAGAGTCTGAAAGTCATTTCACGGCTTTCTCTGATAGCAAATTCAGAGCCTTAGTCTTCAGCATACCAGGTGAGAATATAAGGTAGTTACTTACATCTGCAAGAAAAACTGTAGAAAAGCTATACATAGAAGTTTAGATTTAAAAAAAAAAAAAATCTTAAAAATATCAAAACCAATTAGGCTCATATTGGGAGAGACATTTAAGTTTAACAGGTCTCAAAATTTCATGCACTGTGACCAGAATCTGGTGGTGGGATCACTGGGTATTACATCTAGTGTATAGCAAATGGTCCAAGTCAAAAAAGCAGGCTCATGCTTACAGCTTTTGCAATCCAGTGATAGTTTTGAAATGAAAAAATGGGAGGAAAAAGAACTCAAGTGGCATATTGTATTGCTTAACACTGTGCGTAAGTGTATCTTTGATCTTAGTAAAAGTACCAAATTTAGCATAAGGATTTTTCTTAGGCATGTTTTGTTTTAATAATGTCACAGTTCAGTGCTAATGGGTCTTTTAAGTAAGTGATTTAAGAAGTACGGAGAGAAAGTTGGGGGGGGGGGGGTGGGCAGAGTCAGTCAGGCTTCCTTTAACTCAAGGTAATGACTGAGTACCAGTTCCATTTTATCCCACTGTATGGTCTCAGTGTTTCTTAATCTAAGAATAGTTTAATAGTATATGTGCTGGTCTTTTCAGTGTAGATGATGGTCAGTATTGTGAAGACAGTTCTGCAGTGCTTGTTTAACATAATTGGGTTTTTTACCTGATCCCTCCACTGTGTCTGCTCTGAACCTCCTCATTGTGTGTTGTTCACATAAGAATTGTACCATGAGCAAAGATGTGAATTTTGGTACCACATCAGCTGCTCTTAACTGCTTTTATACTCTTCATGTCTTCCTGCCTAACAGTTCACTTGTGTGGTGAGGTGGGGCACACACACCTACAGTTAACCACAGTGTAGCTGTGTAGTGTAATCTTGTGTTCTCTTGCAGATCAGTGAGTATTTCTAAACTGAAATGTCTTTGCTCTACTTGCTTTCCACACCTCTCGAAGTGTTCAGCTGTCACCTATAGGAATATGACCATGGGTGATAGAACAGAACTGCTTATCTGAAATTTTTTGTTTTCTGAAGATGAATACTTACGATGCAATTCCCAGTGATTCCTGCCGACACACAAAAATTGCCTCAATTGGTTGCTTTCAAAGTGAATTGAGATTCCTCAGTATTTTTCTAGTTTGCTAATAAACTAGCTCATTCTACTGTTTAGTTTAAGAAATTGGTAAAAATGCCAGAGAATTCAGGCCCAGCTGCAGGTGTCTGAGGCTCAATTACCAAATCTAAGGCATTCCCTCTAGCTTTGGACTGATAGTGGTGAGTCAGGAATGGGAACCTTGGAGAGAGGCTGTATTGATGAGGACAAGCATTACAGATAGGTAATCTTCTCTCTTCTTTTCTTATAGGTTTGGAAGAACATTGTTCTCGGGCAGTGAACGCTCTGCACTTTTGAACAGAGTGCTACTTGAAGGAGTAAAAGAAATTGATAGTTGTTGCTTCCTTCCAATTCTTGTTTTGTACTTGAACTTCTTCCTTTCTTTGGATTTTCAATTGAGAAAGGCCATGAGCTCAGTAAGTATTTTAGTACTCTGTGCAAACCTGGTTCTTGAAATGAGTTGTTTCTAGTAACCTCCAGAAATGCTTTGAAAGAGTTTGTAGTAAAAGCACAGGAATACAAGCCTATGAAAACCTAATGTAACTGAAATTTCTGTGATACTTCAGTGTTTAAATCTCTCTAGAAGCTAGCAGTAGGTCAGAAATGCTTAGAGTGTGAGCAGAAACCCAGCACAACTGTGAACTAGTCTTTCTCTTTTACTACAAAGCCTCATGAGATGTTTTGTCTTTGTGACCTAAGTGGTAAGAGGTCTGGGGTGATGTCTTTTCCTTGCTGCAGTGTGTTCAGGTAGGAATGACCCATCCTGGCAGTTGATGCATATGACAGCCTTTCTAGGGAGGGTTTTGTGTATCCTTCTGCACTTTCATTGGTGCTGCAGAGATGAGTGTCACATGGAAATGACTCCTAAAGAAAATGCTCTGGCTTTGTTCTCTCTTAGGGTCAGCGCAAGCGCCGTGGAGGAGCAGTTAATTCCAGGCAAGCTCGGAAGCGAAACAGGCTAATGGCTTCTACAGCAGAAATGGCTTCAGAAGCAGAGCCAATAGAGCTTGAAGAAAGTGGTAAGCTTTCTTTTGCACTTGGTCAGATGCTAAACAGCTTCTGGAGGCTTGGAGTCTCACTTAACCTGGTTTTTTGCCCGTTACTAGGCCCCTTCTTGGAGGCGAAGGGAAACCTTGGATTCTACCAAGTGTCTAGTGCCCATGGCAGGGGGGTGGAACTAGATGATCTTAAGGTCCTTTCAGCCCTAACTATTTTGTGATTCTATGGAATCTACAAACAGCAAGTGTACTGACAACTGACTGAGTTTGATACTGAGATGCAGTACGTTCTCCACTCTTGATAGATGAGTTATGTAAGAAATGTGCTCAAGTGCTGCTCAAACTCAGTTGGGGAACTCCCAGCTTTTAGAGAGGTAATCAAGTCTTTGTCATCAGCGGTGCCCCTTCCCTCAAGCGAAGATTTGTGGCATGATACTGTAAAATGATTAGATTTTATGGAATTCCTAGTTTATTCTGTGTGATTCACATTGTCCTACATTAGATGGATAATCTGTTGCTGCATACCTGTCAATATCTGTTGTCATTAGTTGCACCTTGTCCCTCAAGGGAGAAGCAGCTTCTGGTCAAAAAGCCTAGAAAAAGTATCAGAAACTAAAAAGTCTCGTTGACTTCTTAAATGGAATTTTACATTGTGTTCTGAAATCCTTGGAAAGATTAAAATTAACTATTATTCTGCTGGTTATTACATGGAGCTTTGCTGTGCATTTGACTGTGAAAGTTTGGAAGAGACATGAGAGAGGAACTTGTACAGCGTGGTACTGTAGTTATTATATCCTATATGAGAATCTTTTCTACTGTGTGATAAACATTCTCCTGTGTGAGATGTTAGATAATCTGCCTCCTGCAAGCTGTTACCACACAATAGAATTGTATGAGTTGTTCAGCTACTGTTCCTCAGCTACTGTTCCTCTTGCACTGCAACTTGCAGAAGACTGGTGGTAACACTCTGAGGGCTCATGAGGGCAAAGCTTGACTGAAATCTTGGTCACATTTAGGAAGAAAAGAGGAATAGGGCAAGGTTGAATCATACCTCAGACTGTTATGAAGCAGCAGACGATCTTATTCCTCTGTGATCTCTGATCTTGCTTCTAACGTTCTGTTTTTAAGCTGGTGAAGAAGTAGTAGACCTCACATGTGAGTCTTCTGATCCTGTAGTCGTTGATCTCACTCACAATGATTCTGTTGTGGTAAGTAGTGGATGATGCTTATCTAAGTCTTGTAGGCAGACTGGGTTTATATTGTACTTCCTGGCAGAATCGGAATTTAAGGACAAATTTTAGGGTCGAAGTTGACTTGTCAGTGCATGAGAGCCATGTATGATAGGTTAACACAGAAGCTGCTCTGGAGGCGCACTTGCAAATACTAAGAGGGTAATCAAAAACAGCTTTTTGCTTCAGAACCTAGGCAGAACACACGGTGATGGGTAATATAAGGAAATGCAATTTAAAGTTGAAGCTCTGATAGATAATCAAAGATATGGGCCAATGATTTACATAAAAAGTGAAGGAGGTAAGTCTGTGACTTTACAAATATGAAGTGTTTAGCTGCAGCGTTAGTTTAAGTTTCTCTCATCACACATATGCCAGCTGCAACTGTAGGTTATTGTGCTACAAACCAGTTTATTACTCCAAGAAGCCTTAAAGAAAATCCACATCCTTTTCTTATTTCTGTGTTTAAAGCTAGAATACATTTGATCCAGTCCACAGTGCAGTTTATAACTTCAGTTTTGGGATGCCACTACTGCTTTGCAAACCAGAAGCAAGCAGCAGGAATCACATGGAGGGGTATCTGCTGCTGGAATTGTTCCTGAGCCTTTGCAAGGGAAAAGCCTCACACTTTACAATATAATCCTCATCAAAATGAACAATGGGTTTGGGTTTTTTAGTTCAGCAGCTGTTAATCTAATGTCAAGTATTTGTGGATAGCATGCTTCAATTGGCCTGTTGGGGGTGGGGGGGCGGAAGATGGAAAGAGTCTTCTCCGGTCTAAATCCAATTAGGGGATACTGAAACTGGGGAGCAGGGAGGAGGGTTCTGGTGCTTCATAAAGTGCAGTGTGTGCAGAAGCACCCTCATGTTTTCAGAGCAGCAGCTAATCTACTACTACCATTAATATTCTTCAGCAAAATTAGGGAGTGATATCCTACCATTCTTAGCTTTTGTTGGCATTGCTTAGCTTAGCTGGTGTTTGTATGTAGTAGTAGGAGTGTACACCAAAATCTAATTGTGTTCTTTTCTATTCCTTCCCATATCTATTGATGCAAGATTGTTGAAGGTGAGTTGACATTTTACAGTTGATAATGGCATTGTTCTAAAGTTAACTTTTGTGTGTGTGTGTTTTCCAATGAACTTGAGCAGCATGGATTGAAACTGCCTTTTCCAAAAGGCGAAAGACAGTGCTAAAGCATCATGTGAATAGATCCAGTCTGTGCTTAATAGTCACTGACAGAGCTTGTAGAGAGGATCTGAAAGAAAATCCATCAAGGCTGCTGAAAATATGTTTTGTTGTTTTCCAAGTACAGAAGTTCTTAAAGGCCAGGGCGGATAATAATCTGAATCATCATTGGCATATCTGCTTTGAATAAGAAAGTGTTGAAAGTTTTTCTTAGCTTTTATTGTGAAGAAGTAAGTTAAAAAGGAAGTTACTGATGGTCATAATACTTAATTTCGTTATCTGGTGTAGCATGCCTCAAATTTGATAATAAGTATTAAGAAGTGTAGTTTTTTAGGGTTTTTTGGTTTGTTGGTTTGGTTTTTTTTTTCATAATTTAGGTGTTACAATAGTTACAGGTGTAAAGAAGTATCCTTTACACCTGAATACTTGTGCAGGAAGGAACTTTAATTTTATGGCAATATATGTAATTTTGATTGATTAGTTAGTGCTTATTTATTTTTACATGTAAGTGGAGTCGCAGAGATAATTATTACATGTGGTTTCTGATTGTTAAAAAGTAAACAGCAGTTCTTTAACCTTCGCATGTTCCAGACCAGGGAATAAAAAAAACCACCTTATCTCCTTTTATCTTGGGCAGTATAATTCCATTATCAAGTTTTCTTGACACAGGAGGAAGATGATGAAAAGACACTGCTTAATACATTATTCTAATTTCCAAGTACTGATCTAAAAAAGATTAATTTTATAGAAACTGATTTTATGTATATAGCTTTGACAAAGAGAGGAACAGTTTAGAATCATACCTGGATAGAGCAGTGAGGAACCACGGCAGCTCTATAACTTAAATATTTAGATGCAGGCATCTCTTCCATAACTTCTGAAGCTTTCTGAACCAGACACGGTTGTGTTTCACCAGGCCTTTTTGTTGTGTATGTGCTCCTGTGCCATGCAACTTGGAAACTTTAGTCCTCTCCGAATTTCTCAAGATAGTATACTAGCGTTCTCTGTTAGTAAGAATGAAGAGAGGATGCTTCTCTTTATGGGGGAGATCACTTCACAGGTAGTGTAACTGTATGAAACTTATGACACCAAGAATCACTATGGTCATGATTCAGCAGTTTGTGAATAGAGCAAATTTTTTATGTTGATATGCAGCAGAATATTTACAGTGTTTGGAGGTGTTCCACCATAATATTTAGGAAACTAGTTTGTTTTTAAGCCAGCTGAATATGGTCCATTTAAAACGTGAACCGTTACAGACTGGTTTTAATCATGCACTTCATGTATAGCTCCAAGGCTATATATTTTATGCTGTGTCTAACTTAATAAAATTAAATTACAGAGAATCAAGGACAAAGGAGAAATCTGAGACTCAGAAGCCAGCGACAGTCAGACAGCTGTGTATTAAGTAGCGATGATGAAGATGAAACAAGAGACAATGATGTGTATGTGACACATAAACTGTCTCGAGAAATGGGACCACTGGAAGATGAAACTGCAAGTTCAAAGTATGTATGCTTTATGACCTACCCAAACACGGAATTTTGCTTTTCTTATGCATACAGGACTAAGTTACATTACTATTGCCTGGCTTATCTGGGAAGTCTTGCCTTATTCCAGTTAATTCCTTCTGTCAGTGAGGGAACTTTTCTTTCTCATCACATATTGCATAGTGACCAAATGATGGCAACTTTGCATACAACCTTAAAGATGAGTGTGGGGATATAGCAGGGAAGGGGGATTGGTCATAACCCATGGCTCATAATGTATTGCATTTACTTTTCATGCAGAGCCCTAGTAGTGATGTTAGATATAGAAATATTTTTATTGGTGTTGATGAGGCTTGTTATCATGAGACCATTAGGCAGCAGAATGGCAAATTTCAGTAAAAACTATTATTCACCATTTTTTTACACACTCTGCCAATTAACTGCCTTTTTCTCTCAGGGCAGTAGCCATTCTTCCCAAGGTATAATTGCAAGGCAGTTGTGGACATAATACTGTTATAGGCACGTTTTGTTCTGTCTCATATATGTCATGATGGTCTGATACGTTTGCATGTAAGGTGGAGATCTCACTGTTCAGGATAGCAGCCATGACAAGAAAGACACTATTCAACAGTAAACTGCTATAGGAGCACTGCATTATATTGAGAAGGATGCATATATTGGGCTAATTACATGAGATCAGGTGACCATTTGACTAGGGAATATGAAGAACATTAAAATTGTGGTACAGACATTGCGTTTATTTTATTTTTTCAACTGTTAGGGGAGGGAATAAAGATTTTTAATAAACTCATGTCCTTTGAGCTTTTACTAACAGGCAATGAAGGAGAGAAATTGGGTATGAAAATTTTTTATGTCAGGCCTTAGATATGCCATGTCAAGGGCTTGTACTGTCATAAAACATAGTGCATTGTACCAGTGCATTTATAAATTTTTAAGTCGTAGATTATTAAATTAATGATGTGTATGTGAACGGTACCTTAGTTTTCTAAAGCATAAATAGGGATGTACCGTAGAAACAGGTATTTTTCCAAGCTTTTGGGTTCTGCTTTATTAATATGTGAAAAATTCAAACCTAAAATGTAATTACATGACTTACAATAGAATAAAAACCAAAACCCAACACAAGGTTTTGTTCTGTTGTTCGTTAATTCATGTAACCTTACGTACATGAAATGATTTTAATACCTGAAAGACACATACAAAATATCTGAAAATATGCTTCCTATCATGACAGATTTGATTAGGAAGCAGGTTTTGGAATGAATGGTTTCCCAAGGACAGCTAGATGCTTTTGTCAGAAAACTCTTCTTTCTGACCCATTGAAGATCAGTGCTGCCATCTGTGTGCTGCACTGTACTACAGACTGCTGTTACTTGTAAGAGGAGAGCAGGGGGACTGACTGCGTCATCCTCCTCATGAGAAGCAAGACCCAGTTTCCTTTAGAGAGGGGGCACCTTAACTGCTTATTCCATGCAACAAATGGAGAGAGTGAAAGACACACAGGGACCTTCAGATGAAATGCACCATGGTTGGTCTGTGCAGTCTGGTGATGACAAGGCATTTTAGGTAGCAGTGACCCTCAATGCATGGTAACATTAATGGATGCGTGTGTTCTTTCTGCTTTTGTTCTCTCTACCACAAGGCCATCTGGTACCGTTAGCTGTCCAATTTGCATGGATTTCTACTCGGAGGTAAGGATCTGCATCTTGTCAAGGCTGCTTTTTTGTCGGAGGGAGACCAGGGTGCCTGGTGAGCTGAGCATCTGTGCTGGGTGCTGTGGGATGCTGCAGACAGCTGGCTTGAGGTACAGTCCTCGCTGGGAAAGTCAAAGTGGCTTGGAAGTCAAAGTCATTTCTTGATGGTGCACGTAGTGCCAGAAACACTTCCCAAGGTGGCACTGAAAGACCTTTGGGTTCCTTTAATCAGCCATGTACTGATTCCAGGCACCCAAATCCTCTGTCTGGTACCAATAGAGCAGCAAAGCAGAATTCTTCACTCCAGGTTCCTCTTGTGGTTTCTTTTCTTACAGATTGTGCAAAGCGGACGACTGATTGTGTCAACTAAATGTGGCCATGTCTTCTGCAGTCAATGTCTCCGTGATTCCCTAAGGAATGCCAACTCTTGCCCAACTTGCAGGAAGAAACTCACTCACAGACAATATCATCCCATTTATATATGAGTACTTCTTTTTCTCAGGACAGACTCCACTGGGATGTTGAGAAATATGTCATGGGTTCAGAGTTCTGTAGAATTAAAGAGCGGCAGGTTCTGCAAATCCAAACTGTTTTTCTTTGAGAATAACTTGTACTTGTATAGACAGGTTTTTTATTGTCCAGGCTACATCTTGTAATGTCCCTGGTTATAATGTTAAATTTAGGACTGGCTCTAAGTTACACCAGCGGCCTATATCAGAAAGGAAGCAAATGCATTTTCTTCCAATTTTTGCGCAAGTAAGAGAGGTCTGAATATTTTATTTCTTCCTCTTAAAATTATTCCTGCCCTCGCATACAGCCATGGAAGAGTTACTGTTCAAAACAGACAAGCAATTTGCCAATTCCTTGCGCTATTGCTTTTATTCTGCCAGAAGCTTGTCACTATATTGCTTTCTGCTGTTCCATCTTTGCCCGAATAGAGGTCTCTGTTAAACAGACAACAAGGGTAATGCAATCAAATCACCCCTCTTAACCAGCAGTCAGGTGTTTTAAGCAGAAGGCTTGAACACGTGGATTCCCTTACAAACTCCATGAGATCTAACGTACGTAGAAAAATTGCAGCATGGGCAATTTGAAAATATACTTGGAATGTTTTAAATTGAAACAGTTCCCATAGTGGAATCACAATGCTGAATTTCTCTACTAACATGATGAGGTGGTCCCTTAGGTTTATTGCTGTTCTACAGCACTCTATCTGGTAACTGAGGAGAACGTAGACGTCTCTTAGCTTCCTAGTGATGAGTAAGAAGCAAATGTATGTTTGCTGCCCTCTTGTCAGCTAAATCTCAAAGTACCCACATATCTTGTACCATATGAAGTGTCCCCAGCACAATGCTTCAAGTTCAGTGCGATTGCTTGGCTGTTCTCTTTAGTTGCTACAGTGACATCCGATGGTTTTAGCCTTTAGAAAAGGACTCAAGGACATGTTCCTGGAGAGAGCATTCTTCTCTTGACGAAAGGCAGGAACACACAGGTTTCTGCATTGTTATCCAGACAGCCAGTTTGGCTTTCTTCCCCGCAGGCCTGAGTTAGAAATGTCTTCTTCAAACCTGTTCTACGTAAAAGCTACAAGCTGGGATGTGAAATCCCCAAAGGGCTGATATAAACAGGAGCTGATAAAAACAAATCATTCGATGTAGGGGAGATGACTAAAATCAGTATTCTGTGATCCACACGTGCATCCATGAGAGGCTCCAAAATTAAGCTCAGGCACGTTTTGGCAGCTGGTTGTGCCAGACAACCAGGATTAACACCATTCTGTGCTCCAGGCAGCACAGCTGTAGGATGTGTTTTGGTAATGCTGGTATCTGAAGTGTCTTAGCTCGCCTGTCTGAGGGATCTGTGGGAAGCCTTCAATGAAAGCAGCTCTTCTAATGAGCTGTCTCCAGTTGTGTTTTAAGACTGCAACTCACAAGTAGAGTGTTTTGGTTTTTTCTGAGGACGTTTAGAGAAGTTTCTGGATGTAGTCATGCAGACAGAGTTTGTTCCATGACGGCTGGCTTAAGAACTGCAATAGCTTCCCCACCCTGGTTTGGAATCTCTTTGGCTCAACGTCGTTATCTGGAATACATGGTTTCTGCATTGTGGCAGTCTGGGAATTGCTGAAGTTACACACATTTAGTTACTGTGTGCTCCCCAGGCAAGGCCTGCCAGAGTCCTACGAGAGCGTGATGACTCCAAGGTGCTGGTGCTTGAGTCCCCAAAAGCAGAGAATCGGTGGAGCAACTCTAGAGATTGCAGCTATCACTGTAAGCAGGAAGAGATGCAGCCCAGCGTTACAGCTGTCAAGGTGCTTTAGGGGCCACAGCAACCGCTTGCTGCTGGCAGCTTACAGAGAAAAGAGGAAGAAAAGACCAGCTTTCCTTGGGTGCTCCTGCACGAGAGGGACGAGAAGCAGAGGATTTAGTGGGTTAGCTCTGGGGATGAAGGGTGGTCATGTCCCTGTGCTTCTTTCAAAGTGCACTAGCTGTAGCCTAAAATGACTTTGCACAACTCCCTCCATGTAAATACCACTTTGTAGGTAGTGTGGCCATAAATGGATCTGACACTACAAACTAGAGACTGTTTCACAGAAAAGGTTTTAGCTTTTGTGTAGCCTGTGAAGTGCCACAGATTTTGTGCCACGCAAACCGGAATTTTAAGTCTCAGCCATGGAAAAAGACCAAATTGCAATACAGGCTTTCTTTCGGAGGGGGTGGGAAGGGCGAGAAGAATCCTCACGCTATTGGAGTTCCAGTGAAGATTCACACTGTCAAGAAATTACAGGGAATATAAAGATTTTTTTTCGTTATGTAAATGTATCTCTTCTTGTTGTATATAGTTTGTTTTTCCTGTATTTAATGGTATTCATGTCTGTCTGTCCCATGTCCACTGGACTACTGGCAGGCAAACAGTTCTTTCACCAGGTGGAAATAAAAGTATTGATTTGATGAGCTGGAAGTTTTGGTTCTTTGAATCCCAATGTGTTATTGATTAAGGGCGGGGGGAAATCCTACTTTCCCCAACTTTGGGTTACTGTTTCTGGCGTATCTGGCATGGGGAAGGGGAGGGAGGTGCTGCCCGGAGCATGTGCGTGGTCGTTTCCACGTGAAATCCTGGAGGAGCTCTGCTGGAAATCTGTCTTCTGTAAGTGGTCCTAGAAAGAGAGGTTTGTGGTGGCCCTGAGCAGCTGCTGTGTGAGTAACTGTACTCTTCTGACTGAGGGCAGTGCTGATGGAGCTCCTTGAGTGTCTATGTTTTCTAGTGATCCCTGGTCAGAGCAGCCTGAAACCTTTCTGCAGCTTCTGGTTACACTGTTGTTGTTCCCTGTCCTTGTGGCCTCGTTGGGGCTCTTCTGGGAAGAAGCTTTACTTTGTAAAGGCGAGAGGCCACCTTTTCTGCAGTTTTTCAACAGGCGCGTGCAGAGAGGACTCAAGAGAACTGGCGCCGTTGGACACGGAATGTTATGGAATGCTACGGTTGCCAGGGCCCAGAGTCCTGTGATGCTGCGCATGCAGGAGGCTGAGTGTCAGTTCCCGGCTTTCTCTGCTAGGGAGCAGACTCTGAGCCTTGGCGCTGTACGTGCCAGGTGAGAACGTGAAGCAATTGGCTCAAGTTGGCCAGAAAGACTCTGGAGTAATGGGGGATGGCAGTATAGATGATTTGCTTCCACCGTTCCCAGTCACGGGGAGCAGGAATCTGAAAACTATGAGAAACTAATAGGAGGGGAAGGGTAGTAGGTGTTGGGTCTGGCTCATGCTTCCCAAGCTGTAGGGCCCAGAGCTCAAGGGGAGGCTTCGCCAGCACTGAAGGCAGTGGGATAATCCCCTCTCTTGAGCGGCTGGTCATGCTGTGCTGGATGCAGCCCAGGGCGTGGGTTGCTCCCTTGCCTGCCAGGGCAAGCTGCTGACTCCTGTTGAGCTGCTGTCAACCAGCACCCCCAGATCCGTTCCTGCAAGGCTCCTCTCCAGCCGCTCCTCTCCCCGTTTATGCTTCTAGATGATGTGTTTCTGTGTCCGTTGGTGTCCTTGCCAGGTCTTGCCTGAAGCGCCTGCAACTCTTCCTTGGTGAAGAATTAGAGGCAGGTGCCAACTCCAGAAATCTGGCATTTAACCTGGGACATCCCCTCTAGCTTTGGACAGAAAGTGGCGGGTCAGGAATGGGAACCTTGGAGAGGGGCTCTTTTGAAAAGGACGAGCATTACAGAGAGGTAATGTTCTCCCTTCTCTTCTTGTAGGCTTGGAAGAAGATTGGGATTCTTTTTTTGGGCTTGAACCTCTTCTTTCTCTCGGTTTTTGACCGAGAAAGACCATGAGCTCTGTAAGTATTTTAGTGCTCAATGCAATCCCAGTTCTTAAAATGAGTTGGCTTCTGGTAACCTCCAGAAATGCTTTGAGAGAGTTTGTAGGACAGGCACAGGAATATTCTGTTTTGAAGCTCTTGAAGAAGCATTAGATCTTCCAGGCCCATCTGCAAATCTGCAGTCATCCATATCACCCTGGATGATTCTGATGAGGTAAGTAGTGAATAGCACACTTCCCTAAACCTTGTAGTCAAATAGGTTTTCTCTCTTGCTGCCCAACAGAATGCATTCTTAAGGAAAGATTGGAAATTCAAAGTTGTGTTGTCAGTGCTTCTGTTTCCCCACTCTAGAAGTGATCAGATGCCTTTCTGTAGAGTAGACATGATGAGAAATGCATTTGGTGTACGACATTCTGTCAGGAGTAGACCCCTGGTTCCCTGCGTGTTAGCCCAAGGCTCAGAGAAAGTCGTGGTACCGTCACGAATGACCTCTGCTGATAAGTACTCAGCTTGAGGGATCTGGAAGCCTGAATGCTGGGGCATTGAAGAATTCTATGTAATATATATATATAGGACCTGTCTTTGAAGATCCGTACGATAAAAGTCAATGGAGGTCATGAATGCAGAGTTGAAACGTAGGGTTGATTCTGAATCAAAACAGGGAGTACTGAAAATGAGGAGGAGAGAAGAGCGTGTTCTGGTGGTTCATAAGCTGCCTCCATTTCTCTCTCTTTGCAGCATCATGACCAAAATCAGAAGCAATCGCTTGTTTACAGAGCAGCAGCTGATTTCCTATTACTTCTAGCAGTATTCAGGAAAATGAGAGAGGGATATCCTGCCGTGTTTAACCTTTCTGGTTGACGTTGCTTAGCTGACATGTTCTTTGTATGCAACACGGGTGTGCACACCAAAGTCTAATTGTATTTTCTTTTCTCTCCCTTCCCCTATGTTTTGATGCAAGACGGATGAAGAAGAAGGTGAGTTGACATTTTACAGTTGATAATGAGATTGTCCTAAACTTCATCTTTTGGGCGCATGTTTTCCGATGAACTTGAGCAGCGTGGATTAAAACTGCCTTTTCCAAAAGGCAAAGGGCAGTGCTTAGGGATCTGGCGACTGGATCCAGTCTGTGCTTGATGGTCACTCTCAGAGCTTGTAGAGACTATCCGAAAGCAAAGCTTCACAAAGTCTATTTTCATTTTCCTCATACACAAGTTCTGCAAACATAAAGTTGATATTAATTTAATCATCATCTTTACCACTGGAATATCTGAATATGAAATATTCCAGAAGATTACTTTTAGCATGCATTGCAGTGAGGAAAACAAAGGAGTTACAAACTTTATAGAATCCTGCATTTTAAGGAATGTTTCAGAGCTGTATATTTTATTACTCTTTCTAACTGAGGAAAATTCTGTCCCTCCGACATTTCAACTTGCAGAAGTGGCAGGAAATTGTATTCGCCTGCAGTTTCTGATCTTGATTCACACATTCTGTTTTTAAGCTCCTGCAGAAGTAAGAGATCTCACAGGTGAATCTTCTGAACCTGAAGTCATTGATCTCACTCAGGATGACTCTGATGAGGTAAGGAGCAAATGGCACACTTACCTAAACCTTGTGGTCCAATTAGTTTTCTGTTGTGCTTCCTGAGGGAATGCGTTGTTAAGGACAGATTTTACATTCAAAGTTGAGTTGTCAGTGCACCACTTTAAGCAGTCCAGAGGTGATCATTTGCCTTTACCCAGAGTAGAAATGATGATGAATACATTTCAATTACAACATTCCTAAGGATGTAGACCCCCTTTTTCGTTACGTGGTACATATAGGGTCAGATGCTACTCCTAGAAGCCCTTAAAGCATCCAAATTTTGTTTTTTCATGCTCTTTTTGAAGCTAGAGTAGTATTTGATCCATTCAATACTGCAGTTTATCACATCACCTTTATAATGCCACTGCTAGCTTGCACAGCAGAAGCGAGCAGCAGAAATTGCATGTGGAGGTACCAACTCCAGGGCATCTTTCTGAGCCTATGCAAAGGAAGGGTCTCAAGCTTGACACAAGAATCTGCATTTTATATTCAAGTTTTCAGATTAGTAGACAGCTAATCTACTGCTACTTTTCATGTTCTTCTGCAAAATGAGAGGGTGATCTCCTACCATTCTTAAGCTTTTTTTTT
Source organism: Psittacula echo (assembly GCF_963264785.1). Classification (NCBI taxonomy): domain Eukaryota; kingdom Metazoa; phylum Chordata; class Aves; order Psittaciformes; family Psittacidae; genus Psittacula; species Psittacula echo. The sequence continues at coordinate 9,631,049 of NC_137735.1, forward strand.
TGACATTGCTTAGCTGATGTTGTTTGTACGTGACACCATGGTTATACACCAAAGTCTAATTGTATTTTCTTTTCTCTCCCTTCCCATGTGTATCGATACAAGTCGGATGCTGAAGGTGAGTTGATGTTTTACAATTGATAAAGGGATTGTCCTGAAACTTAATGTTTTGGGGGTATTTTTTCTAATGAACTTGAGCAGCAGCATGAATTGGCACTGCCTTTTCCAAAAGGCAAGGGACAGTGTTTATTGATGTGGTGACTGGATCCAGTCTGTCCTTGATGGTCACTCTCGGAGCTTGTGGAGAATATCTGAAATCAAAGCTGCTCAAGATTTGTTTCTCTCTATTTGCAAATACAGAAGTTCTGTGACACTGAAGTTGTTGATAATTCGATCATCACTTTTACCACGGGAATATCTGCTCTGAGTATGAAATACTCCTCAAGGTTATTTTTTTTTTTCTCATGTGAGAGAAATAAATACAGAATCACAGACTCTGAATAATCCCATGTTCCAAGGATAGTTCCAGGGCTGTATTTTTTATACAATGTCTAACCTACAGAAACTCTGTCTTTCTGGCACTGCAACGTGCAGAAGACGATTATCTATTGGTAGGATGTTTTATTCCTCTGTAATCTCTGATTTTGATCCTCGCATTCTGTTTTCAAGCTCCTGCAGAAGTAAGAGGTCTGTTAAACGAACCCTCCATTCCTCAAGTCATTGATCTCACTCAGGATGACTCTGATGAGGTAAGGAGCAAATGGCACACTTACCTAACCTTGTGGTCCAATTAGTTTTCTGTTGTGCTTCCTGAGGGAATGCGTTGTTAAGGACAGATTTTACATTCAAAGTTGAGTTGTCAGTGCACCACTTTAAGCAGTCCAGAGGTGATCATTTGCCTTTACCCAGAGTAGAAATGATGATGAATACATTTCAATTACAACATTCCTTTTTAGATAGTCCTTTTTAGAACCCCTTTTTCATTATGTGGTACATATGGGGTCAGATGCTACTCCTAGAAGCCCTTAAAACATCCAGGTTTTGTTTTTTCATGCTCTTTTTGAAGCTAGAATAGTATTTGATCTATTCAATGCTGTAGTTTTTAACATCAGCTTTGTGATGCCACTGCTAGTTTGTAAAGCAGAAGCAAGCAGCAGAAATCACATGGGGAGGTACCACTTCCAGGGCTTCTTCTTGAGCCTTTGAAAAGGAAAAGCCTCACACTTGACACAAGAATCTGCTCTTTGTGTGGTTTAGTACCACCAGGTGCTAGAGAGGGCTTGGGGTTGTATTTTCTTCTTTAGCAGCTGTGAGTCTGATAGGGAGTGTTTCTGGATATCACACCTGAATCGGCCTGTTTGAGGGAGAGATGGGGAAAGAATCTCTTCCAGCCTAAATCCAATTAGTTGGTACTGAGGCTGGGGAGGCAGGAGGATGCTGTTCTTGTAGGTCAAAAGCTGCCTGCATTTCGATCCCTCTGCAGCAGCGTGAGCAAAAGCAGAAGCAACCAGATGTTTCCAGAGCAGCAGCTAATCTACTACCACTTTTCATGTTCTTCTGCAAAATGGGAGAGGGGTCTCCTACCATTCTTAGCTGTTTTGTTGGCATTGCTTAGCTGATGTGCTGTTTTTATGAGACACCCCGAGTGCAGACCGAAGTCTAATTGTATTTTCTTTTCTCTCCCTCCACATGTGTTTTGATGCAAGACTGATGAAGATGGTGAGTTGATGTTTTACAACTGATATTGGGGTTGTCCCAATTATTTTTCCTAAACTTCATTTTTTTTGTTTTGGTTTTATGATTTTTTTCCAATGAGCATGAGCAGCACTGATTGAAACTGCTTTTTCAAAAGGCATAGGACAGTGGTAAAACATCTGAACAGTTTCTTAGAAAATGGCTCTCTTCTGTACTTTACAGTCACTAGGAGAGCTTGCAGAAAGTATCTGAAATAGAATCCCTGAAATCTGCTCAAAATATGTTTTCTTGTTTTCCAAATGCAGAAAGTCTGTAAGGCCAAAGTTGCTCGTACTTGTAATCATGCCTTTTAGCACGGGAATTCACCTACTTTGACTGAGAGAATGTTTTCTGAAAGGGGGTTTTAGCCCATATTGCAGCAGTGTTCCTGCAGCGTAGTAAGCGTTAAAGACTATTCGTAATCATGCATTTCAGGATAGTTGCAGGGCTATAGATTTTATACTGCATCTGACTTGCTGTCATCAAATTACAGGCAACCAACGAGAAAGGGGAAATTCCGAACCAAGAGGCCAGCAAAATTCGGATATTGTTCGTCGAAGTAGAGATGATCCAGATGAGCCGAGATCTGATGATGTGTATGTAGCAGCTAAAGTGTCTTTCTAAATTCCGATTTGTTCCCAGCTTTTGGGTTATGTTTGGTTACCGTGTGAATTTCACTCCTAAAATCGGTTTGCATTGCTTGAATAGAACTTCTTTTATAAAAAGAAATAGCCAAAGCCCAGCACAAACTTTTCTCCTGTTGTTCTTGAACTCACGATCTAATATGTTTTACAGTATGGCCTGATGTAAGTTGAAATGCTTGTAAAACCTGCAAGACAGCCCCAGAATATCTGACAACATGCTTCCTATCATGACAGATTTGATAAGGAAGCAGTTTTTTGGAATGAATGGTTTCCCAAGGACAGCTAGATGCTTTTGTCAGAAAACTCTTCTTTCTGACCCGTTGAAGATCAGTGCTGCCATCCGTGTGCTGCACTGTACTCCAGACTGCTGTTACTTGTAAGAGGAGAGCAGGGGGACTGACTGCATCGTCCCCCTCATGAGAAGCAAGACCCAGTTTCCTTTAGGGAGGGGGCACCCTAACTGCTTATTCCATGCAGCAAATGGAGAGAGTGAAAGACACACAGGGACCTTCAGATGAAATGCACCATGGTTGGTCTGTGCAGTCTGGTGATGACAAGGCATTTTAGGTAGCCGTAACCCTCAATACATGGTGACATTAATGGGCGCGTGTTCTTTCTGCTTTTGTTCTCTCTACCTCAAGGCCGCCTGGTACCGTTAGCTGTGTGATTTGCATGGATTCCTACTCGGAGGTAAGGATCTGCATCTTGCCACGGCTTCTTTTTTGTCGGAGGGAGACCAGGGTGCCTGGTGAGCTGAGCATCTGTGCTGGGTGCTGTGGGATGCTGCAGACAGCTGGCTTGAGGTACAGTCCTCACTGGGAAGGTCAATGTGTCTTGGAAGTCAAAGTCATTTCTTGATGGTGCACGTAGTGCCAGAAACACTTCCCAAGGTGGCACTGAAAGACCTTTGGGTTCCTTTAATCAGCCATGTACTGATTCCAGGCACCCAAGTCCTCTCTGCCTGGTACCAATAGAGCAGCAAAGCAGAATTCTTCACCCCAAATTCCTCTGGTGCTTTCTTTTCCTCCAGATCATGCAAAGCGGGCGACAGATTGTCTCAACTCCCTGCGGCCACGTTTTCTGCAGCTGGTGTCTCTATTATTGCCTGATGAATTCCAGCCTTTGCCCAACCTGCAGGACGGACACTGATGGACAATATCATCCTCTGTATATATGAGCACTCCTAATGCTTAGGACAAGCTCCACTGAAATTTGGAGGAACAAGTCATGCTTTTTCAGTGCTCGGAAGATTTCAAGAGCAGCAGCTTGTTCAGTTTTTATTTGTTTCTGGTTATTTATTTTGGTTTTATTGTTCCAAATAAAAATGGTTGTTTTTTGCAAATCAGTGGGATGTGTCTGGAGAGTTTTTCTTATGGTCCAGGTGGTTTCTGATAGCGTCCCTGGTTAGAATGTTAAAGTTAGGACCGTCTACAAATTAGACCTGCAGCCTATATCAGAAAAGGAAGAGCTAATGCATTTCCTTCCACTTTTTTTATGCTTAAATAAGAAGGTTCTGAATTTTTTCTTATTTCTTACTCTTAGTATTGTTTCCACCCCCACTTACAGCTATGGAAGAGTTTCCATTCAAAATACAGACAAGCAATTTGCAAATTCCTTACGCTTTTGCTTTATCCTACCAGAAGCTCCTGACTGTATTTCTTACTGCTATTACATCTTTTCCCGAGTACAGATATGTTCTGTAGTGTTGGATCATAGTTTATATATATAAAAAGAAATATTAAATTGACAACTAGGACAATTCAATCAAATGACCTGCTGTGAAGGTGCAGTCAGGCGTTTCAATCAGAGGACTGTGCAGACACTTAGGCTGTTATGATGGGTGAGTCCTGCTTCTTCCCACTAGTGCCTATACTACTCACACATTGTAGATTTAGAGTTGGTTTATTTCCATTTTCCATATTTGATGTTACCTTAAGGTTATAGGCACGGCAGTTAGCAGCAGATATTAATGAAATTGTGGATGGGGAGCTGCTGATTTCTAGATCTTTTTCCTTTCTTATATTGCATGAAGAAAACATTAACATTAAAATCCTTACTCAGAAAAGTCACGGGTTATTATATTGATGTAATATAGAGACAACAGAGGTAGAGGGATTAATGGTCTTGGAGGACTGTCTATGCAAACAATTGCAGACATCAATTTTAAACACATTTCAATTATTTATATGGAAACTTGTTTCCCAGGGAGTGCATAAAATGCACTCACATCTAGTGAGGGATTCTTTTGCTATCCTGGTGAAGATGAGGGATCTCGGCTTCATCCAGCAGTAGTTTATCCCTTGTTTCCTTTAGCAATCATTCATCCCTTCAATATCTGCTCTGATACCCTCTGCCTTTCCCAATCACTGGTGGCACATGTGATGGCACCAACCCCTGGTTCAGCGCCCTGCACTCCTGCAGAGCATCTGAAGGTGCCAGGTTAAATTTTCTCCCTACCACAAAGTCCTCAACTCAGGCAAGGCCTTGCTGTGCTCCCTGAGATCACGCTACTCCTGATGACAGAGACATATAGCATAGGTGCCTTGTGGTTCTGTGGGATGGGGTAGATTTAGCAGCATTCTTTTCTCATGCAAACCTCTGTGTAGCTCTTTTTGCATACCTTGATTTGCAGCATTGTTACAAGTGGGCACTTTATAATGAACATGATTAAAAGTGCACACATTGCAGGGGAAGGGAGCTTGTAAATTAGGCATTAAAACTCTGCTACAAGGAGGTGGTGTGCTACCTTCCTTTCTTTTGCCATAAATTCCTCCATAAATCGCACTCCAGTTCTGCTCCATGGAGGGAAAGGTATGAAGCTGAGGCTATTTCAGTGACCAATGTTCCAACACCATTTCCCCAAATCATTTATTATTAGCCACAAAGGTCGTAGCTTATTTCTAACTAATTCAGCCACCAAAATTTTGTACATTGATTGTGCATATATTTGTGCCTTCCTCCTCACTGGAGTGCAGACAAGTGAATTTTAAAAATAGCCTCAGGTGAAGGTTTAAGCCATTCATTTTACAAGGCTCTTTAAAAGCTTCTTTTCTAACCTGCCAGATTATAGAATGGTTATAATTTGTTTAAGTCTTTCAACATTTAAGAAAATGCCTGACATACGTTGAAGCATTTAGTACCCCATAGCTGAGCAAATTGAGCGTGGGGCTGTGGGAGCAACCAGGGGTCCACTGGGAAGAGAGCTGATTGCTCAACAGGAGGCTCCATGAATTGCAACGAGCTAATTAGAAGAAATGCTTGCAAAAGACTGATTTTCTGGCTAGAACATATTTGAAGTGCTTTGGTCTCTGTCAGTAGAGACAGCATATTACGTTTGCCATCCAGTGTTCCTTTTGCTTTCACCTTCTCCAACCTCTTGTATTTAAAGGCAAAGAGCACTGCAGGGATAGCAGTTCTGCTCAGCCATGTGACTTTCACCATCACTCAGAAAGAAAGCGGATTTCCAGCTGGAGGTGCTTGGATCCTAAACCCAGTTCTTACTGTTATTTTTATTTGACCAGCAAAAATCAGCCAGTTCCATAAACTTCTACAGCCATCAGCAGGAGCTGCAAATTATCCCCCAGGGTTCCAAGGGGAGCAGTAAGGAGAAATTTGAGCAGCGCTGCAGGTTTGGTGACTTGAGAAATGCCTCCTGGCTCCTAGGCGTGAAGTCAGGCAGAGCCTCCGTTTCAGAGCCTCTTTCCTTGTGAAAGCAGGGCTGTTGTTTGTCATGTGCATGGGGATGCCGAGGGAAAAGGCTGGCACTCTGTTTGTGGATCTGCTGTAAGCCCACCGCTCACTCTGGCAGCTATGGGGTTTCACAGTGCCAGAGCTGGACAATACCTTAGCATCTGAAGAGATGAATGAAATCATTGTGTCGGGTGTGCAGCAGCTCCTTGGAAATGAAAAGCAAAGAGGATGGGTTTGATATTTAAGAAATGGAAAGTAAAGTTCTTGTTATACCTCAGCATTGCTACCTAGATACTGTGTAGGATTTTAGTGGTTTTATTATTGTTTCATATATGTTAGGATGTCTAGAAAAAGCTTTTTTTTGAAATTCTTTTGAAAACAAATGTTTATACATTTATATATCTGTACTATCACATACTGATTTTACAGTTGAACTTGCAAGGGTTGGATAGTGCGGACAGGAGTGAGACTATCAACCCTAAGGATGCCTATAAGGATGCTGGGGAGGGACTCTTCATTAGAAACTGTAGTGATAGGACAAGGAGTAATGGGTTAAAACTCAAACAGGGGAAGTTTAGATTGGATCTAAGGAAGAAATTCTTTATGGTAAGGGTGGTGAGGGACTGGAATGGGTTGCCCAGGGAGGTTTTGAGTGCTCCATCCCTGGCGATGTTCAAGTCCAGGCTGGACAGAGCCTTGGGTGACATGGTTTAGTGTGAGGTGTCCCTGCCCATGGCAGGGGGAGTGGAACTGGATGACCTTAAGGTCCTTTCCAACCCTGACTATTCTATGATTCTAACCCTCCTGGGCTTCCACATCTGAATTAGCAAATATGCACCCGTAATATCTGAGAGATCCTGGATAAGCTATTGTGTTTATAGGCTGAAAAATACCTGTGGTCCTGGGTACGTGTCCCACATCCCCCATTCAATGCCATACTGATGCCCAGTGCTGTGTTTAGCCAGACCAGGATGCAGTGCAGTTCACTGGGATAGAAAACTCTCTCTTGTAGCTTAAATCCAACACTTAGGAATTTGGGCCTGTTGCTAGGGTAAGCCTGGGGTTTGATAGAGCAGCTTTGGCAGGGTACCCAGGGCTGGAGCTCACCTCCCTAAACTGAGTTACGTTGCTCCTATCCCATGTGCCTCATCCTGTACCTCGCAGGTGGGACCATCCAGAGCTGAGCTGCCCAGCGTGGCTTGGGGAGCTGTGCCCTGCTGCCAGATTTCTTCTGGAAAAGGGTCTTGTCCCAGTTGGGAACACCTGGAAAACATCCCCTCAGAGGCACTGACCTCATGGACTGGAGGAGGTGACAGCATGAGGGGACCTTGGTTTTGTGCTAATCCTTTGTGCCCTGTTTCCATGTTTTCTGGTGGTGGGAATTACCAAAACATACGAACAGGAGAAAACCAAGTTGGAGGAATACACTGTTGGCTGTTGCCAGGGTGTTTTGGAGTGGACACACGCCCTGACAGAGGTCTGGGGTTAGTGTTTCTTAGCAAAATCCAAAGCGTACGTGCATGTAAGCCACCGTTAGCTTTACTTTTCTTATCACAGAGTCATAGAATCCCAAGTTGGAAGCGACCTCAAGTATCATCTGGTCCAACCTTTCCAGGCAAAGCATGACCTCGACTAGATGTCCCAGCACCCTGACCCTCCGAATCTTGAAAGTGCCCAACATGGGAGAATCCACCACAAGTCTATAATATTCCAGTGACTATATATGCAAAACACTGCTGAACTGATGCTTGTACCCCAATTAAGATGCCTATTGTGCCCTCTGGATGTACCACAGTGCTGCCTGGAATTCAGCACAGCAAGTAAGTACTCATGGTCTTATGCAGGCAGCAGAGCTGCTGTAAGCCTAGGATTTGCACAGCGGATGGCCTGTGTGGTTTTGATTTTGCACATTTCCATTGTTTTCCATAGAAAACACACTTCCACTCTTTCCCTACCACATGCCACCTGAGTTTCTCTGGGTGCAAATAACAAATACGTGACCTAATGCAGAGCTGTGCCACTGGACGTGGAGGCAGAGGTTTCACAGTACCTCATGCTGATGCTCAAGCACTGCACTGCAGCTACCAGCAGCTCTTGTGTGGTTGCCATCCTGCTGTGGGGAGAGCGAGGATGGGGCCAGCCCTGACCTGGAGTGAGGCAGCCAAACCCTGTCACACCATCTCTGCCCTGTGCCAGGCTAAGCAGTGCTAAGAGAGGTAATCGTGAGCTGCTAAATCTGCCTCGGGGTCTCTCCCTTGCAATATAGGTCATGCTCTGCATCTTGCCTGCAAAGCAGGACAGTCACGCTGGTCTCCTCTCTGCAAAGCAAATCCTGCCTTGGGAACGGCAGTGCTTCTGTGCCTGAGAAGGAATAAACCACCCAGCTTACAGACACATACATTTGTTGTCTAGCACGTTTTAACATCGAAACAAAATCGAAACAAAGTGGATGGCTTACTCTTTCTTTTTGCTGCCCAAACAACCACAGACACCAGTCCAGACTGAAAGTCTCCACTGCATCAGAGGCCATGGTGGAGAAGACCTCCAGCTCAATGAGTGCTCAGTTGCATGACCACAACTGTGTTACACTCCTGGTGAGGACTGGAGGAGGATGGGAGATGACCAGAGCTCTCTTCATCTCCATTCATCCTTCTCCTTCCAAGTTTTCTGTACTTCAAGAGTCGACAGCGATTCAAACATCCATGCTCTATTGCTGGTTACCATCTCCCAGCCTTTAGTTTCATCTTGAACTCCACAGAACTGGGCAAAACTGCCCTGAGAAAAGCTGTCCTACAAACAACCGTGTTCAAAGCCCAGGGCTGATCTTGTCAATTTTCCTTTAACACATCCGGCATTGATTGCTCAGAGGCAGATGGCAGCCCAGATGAGGTGATGGTCTAACCTAGCTGGGTATCACAGTATCACAGTATCACAGTATGTTCGAGATTGGAAGGGACCTCAAAAGATCATCTAGTCCAATCCCCCTGCCAGAGCAGGAACACCTAGATAAGGTTACACAGGAATGTGTCCAGGCGGGTTTTGAATGTCTCCAGAGAAGGAGACTCCACAACCCCCCTGGGCAGCCTGTTCCAGTGTTCCGTCACCCTCACTGAGAAGAAGTTTCTTTTCAAGTTTAAGTGGAACCTCTTGTGTTCCAGTTTGTACCCATTACCCCTTGTCCTATCATTGTTTGCCACTGAGAAGAGCCTGGCTCCATCCTCGTGACACTCCCCCTTTATATATTTATATACACTAATAAGGTCCCCCCGCAGTCTCCTCCAAACTATAGAGACCCAGCTCCCTCAGCCTTTCCTCATAAGGGAGATGCTCCACTCCCTTAATCATCTTAGTTGCCCTGCGCTGGACTCTCTCCAGCAGGTCCCTGTCCTTCTTGAACTGAGGGGCCCAGAACTGGACACAATATTCCAGATGCGGTCTCACCAGGGCAGAGCAGAGGGGAAGGAGGACCTCTCTCGACCTACTGACCACCCCCCTTCTAATACACCCCAGGATGCCATTGGCCTTCTTGGCCACAAGGGCACAGTGTTGGCTCATGGTCATCCTGCCGTCCACTAGGACCCCCAGGTCCCTCTCCCCTACTCTGCAAGAATAGATTTTTATGTTTTAGAGAAATGCCCGTTACATCCATGAGTGCACAGTATATGCTTACAGTTCCACCATGGAATTACCAGAAGGAAAACCAAACAGGAGATGAGCATCTTCTGGGGTCAGCTTCTGTTTTTTTTCTTAGGACACTGACTGAAACGTGGCTATTAAACCAAACCTACGTTGCTTGCAAAAACAAAGGGTGCTATGAAATTTTGAGCTGAAGGAGGTCAGCAAAAGACTGCAGTGAGGGTAAACCAAGCCTAAAGTGTGGCAAAACTCTGGAGAAGAAATTCCAGAATGATATTTTAAAGTTTAGAAAAGGTTCCACAAGATTTCAGGAAGTCCCAAAGGCAGCAAAGGCCCAAGTGCTGCGTCCACAGCAAGTCCCTCTTTTAAGGAGCCCACGGAAAGGGACATACACTTTTTGAATTATGAAGCTGGAAACCTTAAAACCAGAGTCTTCCTCAGGTAACTCAAGACAATATTAGGCACAAACAACAAATGTAACTGTCACCTTAGAAGACAGACATAAAAAAGGATCAAATGCTTTTGTTGTTTACAATGTAGGTACAATGCTCATTCCAGGTGCAAGGACTTGAACTGCATTAGAAAACACCACCTCGTACAAGAAATGCCCTAATTTATATTTTTCTTATCGATATTTAAAAAATTATTACAAATAGATCTTTGTTTTTCAGTCTTTTTCCTACCTCCATTCAAACCCTGGCCCGTCCAAGGTCATCTCTTGGCTACAGCTGCTGCTACCTGCAAGAAAATACATAGCAGGCTTCACCTCTAGGCATCACCTTGGAAACAGCAGAGCGGCTTTATGCAGTGTCCAGAGGAGAGCAGGATGCTTTTCAGGGAATGAAAAAGGCATTGCCCTGCTCCAAAGTGCTCTCAATCTATTGTCTGTTACCAGTAACAGTACCCAGGTGGACGCATATTGACATGAACTGATGCCTGTGACTGTCAGCATTGACTCCACAGCCCTGAGCGTGGTGGGGTCAGCGGAGTGAGCGCGGTTGGATGAGCACAGCTCTCTGTTCCCAGTCCTGGAACGCTGTTTCCACAGCTTGTGTTAATGTAGGCAATGGAGGTCTGTCGAGCACATCTCCCAGCGTCTCCTTTGTTATCGCAAGGAGGAGTCTTTGCACTGCGTCAGAACGCTCTGCACACTGGAGGGAGCCTGTGGCTGTTGCAGCAGCGTAACTCCAATTACAAGGAGTTGCATCGTGCTAAATCAGATCACATCCTCCACTGGCTGATGTCACTGTGGAAAGGAATGGCCTCATAGCCTGCAAATCTAAGGCTGTTCATGGACAAAATAATAAAACGTGCATGCAGCTTCTCACAGAAAGGATTTATTCATTAAAGACAGAGCAGAAAAGCAGTAGCAATCCCCATAGGGAAAAAAAAGAGGTGAGTGAAACAGACACTTACAAATCTGTAGAATGAAATCAGGCTGTTGTTTCTATCTTCCTTTAATCACACCTTATCCAAACAGCCTGGTATTGTCATCCACCCTCACTCTGTGCACATGAAATAGCTCTGCTGACTGCCACAGGGTGGGCTGCAATGGCTCCATGATGTTTTGGTCACCCCAGAGATTCCTTGCAACACACTGTCATAAATAGGGCAAAGTGAAGGCCTGGGAAGGCACCTGTGGTGTAGGTCAGTCTCGCAGCATTTGTCCTGCTGCAAACCAAAGGGATCCTGCTTATTTTATCTAATTACTGGGTAATTTTGCAAGAGCCATCCTGTGCAAAATTGCTGGGGAAGATGCCACCGTGCTGGGGGACTGTTGCAGGCTACAGTGCTGTGACAGCTCATGTGCCCCTGGCTGCGCTGTGTTTCTCATCAGCTGAGCTGTAGTTTGTGTCGTTTTCACAGCAAAGCGCAGTATTGGGGATGCTGGTGAGAGGAAAGCCAGAAAAACTGCAGAAGGTCAGCACAGATTGTGTGGCTGTGGATCAGACACAGCAAGCACTATTTTTCTTCAGCTTGTCAGCTGTCTGCAATGTTTGTATGTACCTTTATTTCTAGAGGTGACACGGGAATGCTGTAAGAATCAGGACCACTCCAGCCTGCAGGCAAAAGGATGCTTTTGTTAAAGGTGAATTGTATTGAGAACAGTCCTGGCACTGAAAAGATATTTTCCTCCATGCTCAGTCTTGATGAGACAGAAAAGCTGCCCATGTCAAAGGTGGAGATGCTGCATCTGGAGTGGAAATCAAGCTTGTCCCTACTTACTGCTTCCACTGGAGATGAATGACTCACTGCCCTCTCCAGGAGCTCTCACACGCAGCCTTCAGCGCTCAGTGCTGCGGGAAATGCCTCCTGGTGCCAGCAGCCACATGTGGCATCAGCAAGGACAGCAAAACCTGATGGCAAACAGGACTTCAGGACTTAAAATCTCATGTAGATAAAGACAGGAGAAGCTGTCACCAGCTGATGTACCAGGGCTGTGTGCATGTTGGTGATCCCTCCATATCCCTGTGGGCCTCAGAGGAAAGATGTGGCACACAGAGCAGCTCAGCCGCCATGCAGGATGGCTACAAACCATAAGGCAGGCAGGTTCATTTACTAGCTTGACTCTTGCAGTACTACCTGCTCCCTGGTGCTGCGGCAAAGCCAGGACTAACTTCCCTGACAGTGGCTACAACTGGGGGAAAAAACCACAAAACGGGTGCTTGGTGTTGCCATGGTTACTCTGAGGCTGGACTTGCTGAGAAAGAACAGGAGGTTACAATAATTTTGATGCACCCTAAGCATTAATTTTTAAGAAAATGCTTCTCCTTTTTTATTATTATCATTAAGAGAAAGGTTTCCTCCTTCGTGTGCAGAGGGGACATGAATGAGCTCACATCTCGCAGTGGGGCACTTTGAGATTACCGCTACACTTAACTGTAGCGCACAGACCCACAAAGGTGCTCTGCCATGGGCTGATTGTTCACGTGGGCCTAATAAAGTGAAAGAAGAGGTGGCTCAAAACCTCAACGTTTTTCCTTGTCCCCTTTGTTCTTCTGCTTTCCCTGAGCTGCCTTTTCTGTGCTCTCCTCCCGGTTTCTGCTTCCCCACCCTCAGCCCTTCCCCTCTTGCCTGCTGAAGAAGCTTGCTGGCTTCTCTTCAGGAGACCCTCACTGCAACTGAACTCCCAGAAACATGTCCAACAATCCACATCTTCCTTGCTTCCTTCCGGCCGTGACACCCACTCACGGCACACAGACTCGCTCTCCCATGGCTTTTCTGGGCCTCGTGGCTTTTCTGGGACTTGCAGCCCTGTGAGGTCACCGGTTTCCCAGCCGTTTTTCGGGCTATGTCTTCCACAGCCACGGCATTTCCTTCATTTGCCCCTCACCACGTGTAAGCCCTCTTCACATTCCTGGCCCGATGACTGCTGCGGACCCAGCAGCTCTTTGCTCTGACGGTTGCTTCACTTCTCTGCTTGGCCAGGCAGAAACGACACAAGGATATGGCAGCTTTGATATCACCACCTTCTCCCTCTCCTTCTTCTCTCAGATTAGGCTTTCTCATATGAGGCAGCAAGCAAACCCAAACCCAATCCTGCCTTGGCCCACAGCTGAACCCAAATATGTTCAGGTTTCCCTACCAAAGCACAAAAGCCCTTCTGGTCTCCATGACAGGCAGTTATTTGACACTGCATCCTAAATGTCACAGGCAGACTGCAACGTGCCCTAAGGGATGCCCTTCTCATCTCTCCTCCGCTTTTCCTCTTCTTTCTGTTCTTACCAATAATTATAGCTGGGGTGAGACAAGGGCTGCATTGTACCAGGCCTCCAAGGATAACAGGAGGAAAATGCTGCAGAAACTTACCCAAGTTAACTAGGCAAAACAGATGAGACTTTTTGTTGCAGCTAAACAGCAACAGCAGGAGCTTTTGGCAGCTTTATGCAGAACTTAATAAAACGGTCAGTCAAATTCTCTGGAAAATAGGGTCACATTTTAAAACCTAGGAGGGGAAAAAGATTTCACTTCAACAGGTAAGAACATGCTCAGCATGAACTCAGACAGATCTACATCCCTGAGTTACAGGCAGGCCAGTGTGTTACAGAGTGGACAATGCTGCAGCTCCTTTGGCTTCACATGACAGCGATCAGACTCCGGCATCTCACCATGGGTAGGAAACTGGGACCGTGGTCTTTTTGTAATCTTTTAACAGTGACAGCACTAAGGAAATACTGTACGTGACTGCTGGAACTAGAAGAGTTACTAAATTGCTGTGAGACAGTGATTTAGTACTTTATTGCCTTTTTTTTTTTTTTTTTAAGAAGTTTTTAAGCTGCTTTAACAAATTCTTTTATAAATGAGGGATACTGCTTTAACCAACTGTTCCACATACTGTGACCAGGCAGTGTTTGTACTTGTATCTTACCATTCTGGGAATTATAAGGTACCGTGCTGGAGAGGCTCAGAAGGAAGTTTTCCACAGTGGGTTTTATTTCCATTTTATACAAGGGAAACTCAGCCCAAGGACATTAAATAAATGATCAGAATCACACAGGGCATTGGGCGGAAAAAGAAACTCAACCCAGACCCTCCACATCTGAGACTGGAGCACAAGCAGCAAGTAACATCCAAGGGGTAACCTAGGTTAGATCAGATACTAAAGGGTATTCTCAGTAGACAGTATTTTTCCAAGAAACACATTTCTGGCAGCCCTTCCCCTTCCAGCTTTCAAGCTTTCAAGCTGTCAGAAATGAATTGCTCTTTTTGACAAAGCTTTTGAATTCACTCAGACTGAATCTGCTGCCCCTTCTGGATTCGAGTTATTAACCATTATTTTTATCTATGATGCATCTGGCTACCAGACACTCTCAAATAAAGACATTTTCCACTTTTTTCCTTTTGCACTTTGAAGACAATAAAATTGCTTGAGATGTAGAGAAGTGACCCTTCCTTGAGAACTGCAGGACTTTCAAGTCCATCTTTAGCACAGAGTACTTCTCACATCAGCAAGTTATTTTACTGAAGCTCATGATGTAGTGGTTTTATATACCATTTGTTTGCAGTCATGTAATGAAATACCTCTTCTTTGTTCCAGCCCATTTCTAATTGAGTCACCAAGAAATAAAAGACTTTGGAGAACACACCCATCTTTTATCTGACACAACAGCAATGTCATATTTTTCATGTTGAGTGAGAGAACTACAAGTGCTTCATTAGCCAAAGAAAGGGAACCCATATATGGCTGTGGAAGTTGAAATGTGATAGAAATAAGTATAAATAAAGTTATGGTAACCATGCCCAACTATAGCCTGTTTCCCTTGACTTCAGTTGGTGTGAATTGCCTTCAATAATGTAGACATTTTTAAAGTGGGAAGAGAAAATTTACTCAGGTACCAATTAGGCAGGATTCGGAAAATCTACCCTTGAAAAATCAAATGTCTGACTATTTAAAGCTGCAGCCTTCCCTTGCTGTTATTCCAAATCATTTGGGTGCCATCCTGGAGGGAACTGGAAGAAGCAGGAGGAAAACTTGCACAGAAGAAGAAAGAAAGATGTAGCTTTTGTGTCCAAGCTTGCCAGTATATGCTGGGGCGGACAAACAGGCAGAAATCAATGGAGT
Organism: Psittacula echo; assembly: GCF_963264785.1. Classification (NCBI taxonomy): domain Eukaryota; kingdom Metazoa; phylum Chordata; class Aves; order Psittaciformes; family Psittacidae; genus Psittacula; species Psittacula echo. The sequence goes on from NC_137735.1 coordinate 9,646,313, forward strand.
GATCCACAGCGCCTTTGAAGCTGCGTTTACATGCTCTGTCTTCACATTCTCTGTAACTGGTAGGATTGCATGTGGTAAAATGTTTGTGATGTCCAGTCTTTTCTTGTTCCACCCTTTTCCCCAAAAAAAGATGGCTTGTGGTTGATGGCATGATGCACTCTCTGAAGGTGGGTGTTTTCAAAACAAATTGCAGCATACAGCTGTGCCCTGATTTCTCTCTGGAATTAAAGATAAAGGTATGCTTAAATGTGTATTGCAAATGTGACCATAGGGGTTAAGTTCCTTTCTACTTGTATACTTGAACAAGTCCATGCGCATATCATTTTTACTACTGCAAAATAAATAGGTAGATGGATAGATAGGTAGACAGATAGATGGATAGATGGATAGATAGATAGATAGATAGATAGATAATGGATAAACTAGATTGGCAAAAGCCTTGAAACCCAGCAACCGTAGCCCAGAAACAGTGGTTTGGGCCCAGAAACTGTTTACATTAACAAGCCCATCTCTGCTGAAGCTTTTGATGTTGTTGTTGCACTTGACAACCCTGATACTGAAGTGGCTCAGAAACTGTCTCTGCTGGCCTTACGAATGCACAAAATGCCTCCTTGCACTTAGAGAAATTCCTCTTGCAAGCACATACTGTGCAAACATGTCAGTGTTTATTAAATCTGGGGATGAGACGTGGAGCGGCCTCAGTCTCCTCTGACACCCAGGCAGACAATGTTCCATTCCCTGCAGGATCAGCTCTTAGCTGGTAAATAATGCTATTTTCTCATTCTTAGTCAAATAAATTCCCTTTCTCTGGCAATCACAGAATAGGATCACACACTCCTGGACCAATGCCAGCCTTATCCAGATGTGACTGGCTTTTTGGGGACCTTCCTTGAATATTTTAAGAGGGATGAGAGAAACTCAGAATTATGACACCCTGTATTCATATAAATGCCACGGAATGGTTGTTTACAGTGAACTGCCCATTAATCCAGCAAAAAGCCCCACTGTGCAAATGATGTGAATTGGTTAGAATAACAGGTAGCTCTAAAAGGACCTTCGGCTAAAACCCAAACATATTAATACTTCCTGCTGTGAGGTGTCTGGTGCCCAGCATCTTCTTGGATTAAATCATGATATTAACTACTCAAGTTTCCTAAGGATTGAAACACCTGGTTTGGACTTTAGAAGACAACATGGGAATGATTCGACAACCCAGGGGAAGCCCAGTCAGTTCCAATAATCTCTTCAAGCAAGCTAAATATATAAGTTGGAAGTACAGACGTTACTGTGGTAAGGAATTTGGTCTGGACTGGGATTTCACAGCTGGTTTTGGTCTCTTTGATCTTGGACCAAATGCTACCCCCAGCGCCCCAGGCTTGAAGGCAACTCGGCAAGGCCACCTCTGAATCTTAGTCTTCACTGAAATATGCTGCTCTCTGAGGAGTGGAAATGAAGCTTCCCGTGGGGCTGGACTCTGCATACCCACATTCCTCCCTTTCCTCTCCCAGCTTTCTCATTTCCTCCCTGCATGGCCAGGCAAGGAGCAGCATCTTTTACGCTGTGCCTGAAGTTACTCCTGAGCTGACTGGCCAGTGGGTTCTTGCCTCTCATTACAGATAAGAGACTGAAAGTGTTTTCCCTTTGTGGGGTTATTCTGGGGATGTGAAAGTCAATGTCCACCTAAACCTGCCATATCTGGGGACCTCTGCCTCAAGCAAACAGGACTAAAAGTGATCAGTGTATTAAAAAAAAGAGTTCTTAAGCAGGTCACTGAGACAAGGTTGTAGCATTGGGTTTGGTTTCCTCTGCATACTACTGCTAGAACCAGCTTCTAGAAATCAGCTTTTCTACCTTACTGGCATACTTCTTTTCTAGTGCTTAAATTGATACATTTTTCTGCAGCCAAAAACCTCACATGTGACGTCCAAACATGGGATGTGTCTACTGCATGGCGTCAGGTGATTCAGAGTAACCTTGTGTCAGAAGCAAAAGCAGAAAAACGTCGATTTGGTGGCTTGTCCTCTACTGTGTACTGTAGCTAATGCATCATGGTTTGGTGGTAGGTGACTGCACCACAGCCTAGGATGCAAAGATGACAGGCTCATGGAGGTTTGAATCCATTCCTGTAAAGGAGCTAGAGGCTTTCGAGGGGCCTCTTCTCTCTCAGATTCCACTCAGGATGGCAACAGAAACAGGGACTGGCTCACTGCAGAAGACCTGGGGAAGCAATGCAGAGATCAAGAACCTGAAACACAGGATTATTGGTTTCATCAGTGTTCCTGCTAGTCTGTTGGAGCGAGGCACCATAAAAACCAGTGCCATACAACACAATGCTCTGCCGTGGTTTCAGAACTCCCTCAAAGTAAGTGCCTTGTGTTTGCTCCTCTCAGCCTGCCTACATGCAGAACATGACTCCCACCCCTTCTGTCCCACAGTGAGACCTAGCGAGACCTAGAGGTTCTGCTCCTTGCCAAGGTGAACTTCAGTTATTGCAAGCCCTGACTCTTTATTGCTTGGATTTGATCCATGTGTTGCTTTTCCAGGTCACTCTCCACACACCCCATAAAAAAGCATGGGCAGTGCCCTCACTTTGCTGTTATCCCTTCCCTTCTCCAGGGCAGTCATTCCCAAGGAAGCACCCACATGCTTCTCATTCAATAAGCAGGGAAGCTGTCAAAATGTGCAATGAGGAAGGAACATGTTCCAGATGCATGAAATGACACTGGGCTTCCTGAAGACAGCAGTGGACAACGTTCCAGCCCACCTGGCCTTTGCAGCACTAACACTGCCATTTTGCTCTGCCAGGCAAGGCTCTATCCAGCAAAGTCTGGGACACAGAAGAGGTACTGACGTTTTAAAAAGGAAGGCAGTTTGCTTCCGCAGCTGAACTTTTTCTGTGACCACGTGTTCTCTGTTACTCACTATTTTTAAGGTTAGGACCAGAGATCTTCAGGAAAACAATGCCACCCAGCCCAGCTGATTTGGGGGCAACCCAATAATAAGTGAAATGTTAAGAATGATGTTGAAGGTGTTAAGGTAAATTGGGCTTTTCTAGGCTTAAAGGCCATGCCTGTAGCATACTAAGGCCCCAGTTCTTCCTGTTCAGACAGGACAGACAAAAGATGCTGTCTGTAACTGTTGCTAAGTCCCCAGTATCATGCTGGTGAGGAGATTTTCACATCCAGAGCTCCCTCTCTTCTGTCACTAGAGAAAGGTGGCACGAGCCCGTAAAACTCCTCACTGTTACTCTGGATTCCATTGCTCTATAAGTGCCAATTAAAATTCATGAACTTGACTGGTCGGAGACAAGGAGAACAAAAACTGATGATTTCTACCCCTGGGTTTCTCAGACATAGGGTAGAAACCTGGGTGATCCGTGAGCTCTGTTGACCATCCCCGTGTTAGGACGAGATCTACTACAACCACAACTCAGTGACAGTAAAAAATAAATTAGTTTGGATATCTTGAGGAAATAGCAGACAGACAAGTGATGAGATACTCTTTTTTCTCCTGTGGTAATAAATTTATGAGCCAAAGAAGCGGAGAGATAAACAGTAAGAAAGATTCACAAGCTGCATTGTTCACCTTGATAATGTTAAAAACCTCCAAATCAGTAAGCGCAAAAGCAGAGCGTGCGTCTATTGGCACAACTTGCAAGGAAATCAGATGTGTGCTTGTAGATGCTAATGGCTGCCAGGAGGTTCAGATCTTTCAGCTGTCATACTCTGGATTAAAACTGATGGATAGATCTAGCATCTGTTAGAAGGTGAAATGAATGGGTAAAAAGAAGTCCAAGCTTTGTTATACAGAGATAGCTGGAAACAGGAGAAATGCTACTAGAATAAATCTGACGCTGCTGGCAGAACCAACTCACTTGGAGTATTGTGTGCAGTTCTGGTGTCCTCAACATCAAAAGGACATGGAACTGTTGGAACAAGTCCAGAGGAGGGCCACGAGGATGATCAGGGGACTGGAGCACCTCCCGTATGGAGACAGGCTGAGAAAGTTGGGGCTATTCAGCCTGGAGAAGAGAAGGCTGTGTGGAGACCTCATAGCAGCCTTCCAGTATCTGAGGGGGGCCTACAAGGATGCTGGGGAGGGACTCTTCATTAGGGACTGTAGTGACAGGACAAGGGGTAACGGGTTCAAACTTAACCAGGGGAAGTTTAGATTGGATATAAGGAAGAAATTCTTTACTGAGAGGGCGGTGAGGCACTGGAATGGGTTGCCCAGGGAGGTTTTGAGTGCTCCATCCCTGGCGATGTTCAAGTCCAGGCTGGACAGAGCCTTGGGTGGCATGGTTTAATGTGAGGTGTCCCTGCCCATGGCAGGGGGGTTGGAACTGGATGATCTTAAGGTCCTTTCCAACCCTAACTATTCTGTGATTCTATGATTCTAAAATGCTGGGAGACCTCTCAGCAAACGGCTGACAGTGCTTAATTTTAAGGGTTATTTGCAATAATGACAGAACGAAAAGGCAGGGAAGGTGAAAATCCACAGTGATCACGGCCTTCAGAGGGAGCAGAGAGAATGGGCTCCTTGAGGCACTGGGCTGGCTGGGCAGGCAGGACTGGAAACTGAGCCAGGAAACTGCTGCTGTATTTTCCTGCTGTGCAGGGACTCTGTGAATAGAGAAGATCACACTGTGGAAATATCCTCTTCACTCCCCCAGCACACCAGCAAAGCTCGGAATGTGTAGGTTAACACCTATGCTGAAAGGTGGAAATTGGATTTTCTTCCAAAACTGTAGCTGAGAGACGAAACTTCAATCCTCATACACTTTATTTTGAAGGTTTGAAAGCATCTAAGGGCAGACATCTCCAAGCTGCTCTGCTTCATTCTCAACTGCTGCTGGTACTGCTGGTAGGACATCCTCCAGCTGTGTGCCAGCAACCTGCAGCTATACCATATATATACCAGTATATCTCATGCTCTTGTTAGGAAAAATGGGAACCAATACAGAGTCTTATCTGTGGTCTTAGTGTTGATGTGCAAAGAGTTTCTTTGTACCTGTTTCAATAGGCAACAATAGGACAGCAATATGGCTTTTCAATGCAAAAAGGCATCATATTTCATTATGTAAAATGTCAGCTTGCAGAGAGCAACAATACATGACATGACCATGTTTCAGTGTTCAGAATTAAGCAATGGTTTATAAAATGCAGGTTATGTTTCAAAAGACATCCTTCAGAATCGGCTGAAAAAGTTTACCCTGAAGGGGCAAATGTCGAGAATCAAAAGAATATCGGGGAAAATAGTTGCTGAATCAAGATCAGTTCAGCAGGCATACAAGTTCTAGCATTCCCATTGTAAGAAACGGACCTTTGTTCAGTTTACTGAGGTATTTGGGGGGAAATAAAAAATTTTCTTGCTTCTCTGCCTCTGCACTTATTAAGTTCAGCACAACACAGGAGTCTTTCAGCACTGGCACTGAGAACAAGAACCCAGGACTCCCACATCTCAGCTACAGCAAGTACCAAGTCAAGGTTTCCCTGGGATATTGTTCTCCATGATAGGTACTCTGGAGCAAGTCCGACTTCCTGCAAGACCTCTGAGCTGTGAAACAAATTCCAGAAGTGATGAGGTGAAAGTGAATTTGGCCTTCTAAAGGAAAACCTGCAGTCCTTTACTTTACAGAAATCCCTGCTAGAAGAACGATCTCGCTTGCATCATCCTTCAGTTCAGTTTCACCAAGCGCTAAAAAACTCACTTGACCTTATCCTGAGAACATTTTCTTTGCTTGAGTAGGATGCTGTAACTAGGACTCCATGAAGGCCATCCAGGAACCTGTTGCCAATATCCATTGTATGTAGAAGGAGCTCAGATATTCTGGAATTGGGTATGAGAACTGAAGGCAAGCTGATTAAAAGGTGCACTGTGTAGATATTCACTGTGATGCTGCTTTAGTGATCTGTGTGCCGGTTTTAATCATGATACTATTGCTGTGTAACCACGGAGCTCTTCTGTGAGATCTTGGTCAACTCCAAGTGCTCTCCCAAAGTGTGGTGGGATGTGATTTTGGTCCCTGGATCATGCAGGGTGTCCCTTACCATTATGATGACCTTCAATCAAAGTGATAGAAATGCAAGGCTAGAAGATCCTCCTTTAGTCCTCATGCTGTGCTATGGCAAGGTCCAGTACAGTAGGACCTTGTACAGCCACAGGAACTACTGTACTGGACCCTGCCACAGCATGGCAGGAGGACCAAATAGGGATCTTCTAGCCTTGCATTTAACCCAACCTGAGGAAAAGACGGAACAGCCTCTAAAGGTGAACAACAGGGACCTCCAATGACACAGCCCCTGCTGCACTCACTTGAGAGGAAGCCTCTGGGCTCAGTGTTTCCTAAGTGTAACTTAATGTGTACACACAAGTGTTACTTCAGCGTAAACACACCCCTCTCTCTGCCCACACCCCTGCATGCTCACTCGCTTGTAGAGAAGCCTTTTAGAAAAATGAGCATGCTAACAAAATGCCAGCTTGTTGGACAGCAAAGACAAATTGATGCTGGTTGCAGAATAATTACCTTGGCAAATTGCTTGAGTTGTTTAATGTCAGCATCAGTAAAACTGCAGCAATACAGGAAAAAAAGAAAAAAACAGAAAAAAAAGGGAGAGAAAACCAGGACCTCAAAATAAGTTTTGGAAATGTAAATACAGCAATAGTTCTGTGAATTGTGGTAATTACAGAATGGTGGGGAGCAGAAGGACAGCTTTAAACTCTTCCTGGGGCTCTCTTGCATGCGAGTTCCTCTTTGACTTCAGTCTATTACTAAAGTCACCAAGTAGCACTTGCAGAATTGGGAACTAAATGCATAATTACAAACCCCAGGAAGCAAAAGAAACCATCAATTTTAACCTCCCTGGCACAGAGACTATTATTTCAAGAACAGTAACAATTAGCACATCTCTTATTTTTTAATTGAAGTTACAATAACAGTTCAGTGCACAGATTCGTTACATCACTGTGTGTGCAACGGGAGACCAGCACAAATACTCCAGTGAGGTGGTAAAACCATACTGAGTTTTCCCAGCCACCTCTGTATCTTGAAAGCACAACTCAAAGGTAACTGTGACCTGCCCAACTGTCCATACACCCTTTTATTGACTTTATGGCTCACAGAGAAAATGGCAATGCTGCTGGAGCTGGGCTGGTTCAAAGGAAGGGCATGGTAAAGCACTGTGCTGGAAATGCAGGCAGGTTTTATATATGTCATTCCTAGAAAATCTGTAAATTTTCAGGGTATAAACCATTTTTCCCTCCAAAGGGTTTTGAAGTGCAATGCCACGCTTTAACAATGAGAGAAATTCAAGTGAGCTTGTTCAAATGACCGAGTTTATTTTCTTGGGGATGAGGTGGAACATTTTCAGTAATTTGATTCAAGTAAGGGCAAGAAACTTAGTTGTAGGTCTTCACAGCAGTCAAATTATCTTCCTCTCCCTTTTGCCCTGGTTCATACAAGCGTTCAACTCCACCACCAAAGTGGCAAGTTCATTTCTAAAACAACCCACTGGCTCAGCAGCTAATTGTAAGTTAAAAACAAGGTGTGGCAGCTGAGTTCAGTTCAAAACCATGAAGGTACTTGATTTCCCTGAGCACTAGTATTTACTTGCAGGTCCCACACTGTGAATTTCCTTTAATATTGAAAAAATCATCTGCATGGCCCTTATTTTCTGAAGTGTAAAAGGAAAACATTTATGTTTCTATAATGAGAGTATGGGAATTTAATGCTGTGATGTCAGGCTAAGTAGCATTACTTTAGCTCCTGTACAGTTGAGTGATTTTACTATAATAGTTTCCCATAATAATGTTTTTATCTGTAATACATAGGGGATAGAGAGACTGACAGAGCTGTAATCTTTCATTCAGAAGCATGTTGTTAAATGAACAGGGGCCAAGTGAAAATATAATTCCAAAAGGAAGATAAAGACGGCCCAATATAAGGCTGAAATAAGACATGTCACCATTTCTAGCGAAAGATGTTAGCTCTGGAAACGATGCCACATATTAAGAAGAGATGTCACAAGAAGTCGACTTCAGATTTATACTACAAGGCCTAGAATTTATTTGTTTGTGGCAAAAGGCATCATACAATGCAAGAGTTTTGCATAGCCCCTACTCTTGTCGCTGTCATTTGCTGTTTATGCAGCACTGTGCGTGCTGAGCATTGGGAACATTTATGAAGACTAAAGCCCTGCCCCAAAACCCTCACCATTGACTAGACCACAGAATAAACAAACATGTTCTCCTGGTTTCACAGCTGCCTGCATGTACATGCAAAGCTTCTCCATGCGTATTGAGGCAAACAAAGCCTGGAACAGCTTCAGCATGGATGGTAGCTTCTAGTGGAGCTGCTGACCACTCATCAGACATGCTGAAATTAGTGCCTTCTTCCTGTTCTCTCCCAAAACTTCTGAGCTGTCTTTTCCATGACCTTTTAAGCCTGTATGATCATCAGTGAATGAAAGGCAAATATGCTGGTGCTCCTGAACTGTACCCTAACCCATCACTGCTACCATGCAATGCCATGACAATTTTAACTCTGCACTAAGATTTTAGATTGCTATAAGTTATCACTGGGTTTAATGTGCTCATAGCTATTACTTTACATCACGCCACCCAGTCACATCGAATCATAGAATCATCATAGAATCACAGAATGGTTTGGGTTGAAGGGACCTCAGAGCTCATCCAGTTCCACCCCTCTGCCATGGGCAGGGACACCTTCCACTAAATGAGATTGATCCAAGCCCCGTCCAACCTGGCCTTGAACACTGCCAGGGATGGGGCAGCCACAGCTTCTCTGGGCAACTTGATCCACTGCCTCAGCACCCTCACAGTGAAAACCTTCTCCCTAATACCTAATCTAAATCTCTCCTCTTTCAGTTTAAAGCTATTAATTCCATTTTTTCTGGGCCCACATGTGTGACTGTACATTGTGGACAACAACCTGGGGAAACTATGGCAGAGAAGAGATTCAGAGCAGCCCTGCAGAGAAGGACTTGGGGGTGTTGGTTGATGAGAAAATGAACATGAGCCGGCTTCAGTGTGCGCTCGCAGCCCAAAAAGCCAACTGTATCCTGGGCTGCATCAAGAGGAGCGTGACCAGCAGGTCGAAGGAGGTGATCCTGCCTCTCTACTCTGCTCTCCGGAGACCTCACTTGCAGTATTGTGTGCAGTTCTGGTGTCCTCAACATAAAAAGGACATGGAACTGTTGGAACAAGTCCAGAGGAGGGCCACGAGGATGATCAGGGGACTGGAGCACCTCCCGTATGGAGACAGGCTGAGAAAGTTGGGGCTGTTCAGCCTGGAGAAGAGAAGGCTGCGTGGAGACCTCAGAGCAGCCTTCCAGTATCTGAAGGGGACCTACAAGGATGCTGGGGAGGAACTCTTCATCAGGGACTGTAGTGACAGGACAAGGGGTAACGGGTTCAAACTTAAACAGGGGAAGTTCAGATTGGATCTAAGGAAGAAATTCTTTACTGAGAGGGTGGTGAGGCACTGGAATGGGTTGCCCAAGGAAGTTGTGAATGCTCCATCCTTGGCGGTGTTCAAGGCCAGGTTGGATGAGGCCTTGGGTGACATGGTTTAGTGTGGGGTGTCCCTACCCATGGCAGGGGGGTTGGAACTGGATGATCTTAAGGTCCTTTCCAACCCAAACCATTCTATGACTTGATGATTGCAAAAGCGGTTTATAACCCACTAGCAGGCAATGGTGGGGGGAGTAGCAGCCCGGCTGCTGTGTTTTATGGCAGTTCACCTACAAGAGATCCTCTTTTGGGAAGAGCTCATTCCTCCGGGCAGAAGGAGCATCCAATGGCCTCAGGGCACTTCAGTGCCCTCAGCCACCAGCCTGAAGGGTGTCACCCCCCATTTTGAGCCTGCCTTGCCCAGCTGGTGGCGTGCTGAAGGCTTTGGTGCGGGGCAAAGCCAGTCACAGGGAGCAACAGCCAAGCAGCCCCACATCGAAGGGCTGTGTCCTGTCAGAGCGGCTTGTCTCCGCGGAAGGGGCCGCAGCCCAGCCACTGATCTGACGAAAGGGACTCCCGCTGCCTCACCCCTCTACGGCAGCTGCGGCCCCTTTAACGTGCGACGACGGGCGTCACGTGGTGTTCGCCGGCTCCCGGGCGGCGGTGTAGTCCCTTGACCGGGGTGGAACGCCGGCCGGCGAGGGTAACGGCGCCAAAGAGGACTACAATTCCCAGCTTGCGGCGCGGGGACGGATGAGCTCACCGGCCGCGCCTGAGCAGGCCTCGCAGTGAACGACAGGAGTTGTAGTTCCTTCTGCCGTAGGAGCGAAGGGTTGTGTGGCGTGCGAGAACTGCCCATCCCAGCATGCTCCGCGGCGCGGGTTCCCGTCAGCGCAAGGGGGAGCCCCCCGACGTAAAGGGGGATCACTTTCCCCTTGTGTCCGCCATATTGGACGGTAACTCTGGTCAGCGGCGCTGGGGCCGAAGGAGTCCCCGTTGCAGTGACAGTCGGTGCGCTCCGCTCCGAGACGTCCGGGGTGGACCGTGCCCCGGCCCTGCCCGTCCCCTCCGCTCCCGGGCGCTCTCGGCGGCCCCGCGCTCCTTCCCCTCCTTCCCCTCCCCGCTCCCTCCTCCCTTGCCCGAGTGTCAGGCACGATGAGTCCGGCCGACGCCAAACGCGGAGCCAAGCGCCGGAAGAACAAGCGAGGCGGCGGCCTCAGCAGCACCGGCGGGCAGGGCCCCAGCGGCGGCGGAGGTGCCGGCGGCCTGAGCAAGGCCGGGGCGTCGGCGGGAGCGGCCCCTCTGAGGGCTGCGACCCAGGCGGCCGCCGCCTCGCCGAGCGCGGTGGGCGGCCTGCTGACAGCGCCGGCCGCCGGCAACGGAGCCCTGGGCGGCGCTGGGGCCGCGGCGGGACACAGTGAGGTGAGGGGGGGGAACGGGGCCGGGGCGGGCGGCGGTGACATCCCGCTGCGGCGGGCCCGGCACACACCCACGCGGGCGGCGGAGGTAGCCGGGAGGGGGGTGGGGGGCTGCCGCCACACCATTCGCTCCCTCCCACAGCCCTTATCGGTGGGTGCGGGCCCCGGGGCCTCGGCGGGCGGGGGAGGCGAGTGCTGGGCCCCTGGCAGTGGCGGGGGACCGCGGTGTGGCGGGGCGGTGGGGCTGGGCAGTGTCCGCCGCTTCCCACCCTTTGTGGGGGAAGGGCAGCGCCGGCTGCTCGGGGCCGTGTCGTCCTGGGGCTTCTCCTGAAATCCCGGCAGGAGCCAGCTCCAGGGTCCCCATCCCCGGGGGTCTTAGGACTCGGGCCCCACCTTGCTGAGAGAGGTGTAACAAATAGGTGGGCAGGCCTTGAAAAGGCAGAAATACAGCTTTGTGTATCTTTTTTTTCCCCCTATTTCCATTAATATTGAACCCTTTTTGCACTAGACAAGTTCATTAAACATAAGAGGTTCATTATAGCTCAGGCTGTGGTTTGCACTCTGGTGCCTCAGAATAATTTAGATCTGTTACGTTCTTTCATAATATGGTGAAATTTATTGGGAGCAGATTGTGTGGTTTAATTAGTCTTTTTTTTAATGAAAAATTGCTTAGGGATTAGGCCTTTAGACAGGTATCCTGCTGGCTCCAGGGACAGAAGAGTAAATGAGTTTATGTTCCTTTCTCTCACAAAGGTTACCTCAGTTTTTTTGTTATCTGTGCAAAGCTTGCATTTAGGCATCATATTTACAAAAGCGTTTCCTGCTGACAGCATCTTCAGACTTCCACGTGTATGTCATACAGCCTGCTCTGTTTCCTCTCACGCTCTCGGAAACTTGTGCACGTGAGAGGGAAATAGAAGAAATGGCTTCTGTGTTTTAAAGCGTCTGAAATACGATGTAAAAAATGGCTGGGCTTTTTTTTGTTTTGTTCTCCATGTAATTTTGTGCCTATTTTGATAGGTCAACAAGCAATTTGATAATTGTAGGTTTTTTTTTTTTTTTGTTTCGCCTGGTCTTTACAACTTGTCTTTCTACTGTCTCATACTTGGTTACCCGAAATCTGCAGTGCCGTAGATTAACCATTTCTGTGTATGTCTTCTAATCTGACACTTACTTCAGGCATAATTTCCTTCTGGGACAGTAGTCCTTACGTGATCCAAGTATCCAGAAGAACAATGTGCATAATGGTGAAGAGGTGTGCCAGTTTTTATTTTTGTAACTTTTTAAGTCATCACTAAACTGTCTCCTGGTTAAACCTTTTGCAGGAAGATGGATCTTGTTTTACATCTTAGGCTTTTAGAGGTCCAGGTTCCTCGGGATAAACATGATAATGCCAAGGGAAGTAAGACAAGCAGTGGAGTGATATGCAGAATGGGACATTGATATGATTGATATAGTGAAGTCTCCACTATTTTTATATTTTGATGTTTGTATCTTATGGTTAGGTGTAGCCTGGGAGTTTAGTTCTAACCTGATCACACTCTATCAGAAATTCATCTTTGAAGGGCACCATCACTGCTTGTCTCCTTATTTCCTGTTTCTTCTTTCTTTCACACTAGGTAGCACCTAATAAAATTTCTCAGTCTTCCTGAGTCTGCACTTAGAAAGCATAAGTCATGTCTCCAAAATTAAATACAGTATTACAGTATCAAATTTCTGGGAAATTACATGTACTGGTATATTATTCATACTCTCATAAGCATGCACAATATGTTATTTTGAATACATTTTTAACTTTGTCTTAATTGATCTTTTTTGCTTGTGCTCTTAATGTGTTTGGGATTTGTTAAATGTTTCCATTTCACTTGAGTGTGGTACAGGTGATTCTGAAGACTGATGGATAGATGGAGAATTAAGAAGTTAGTTAAGATGGAATAAACCTCCAACTTACTTAATCAAATGATAAACATGATAGAATTAGATTTTGAGGATAGATAAATCCCTGTGCTCAGTTTCTGCAAGGTAAATGCTTACACTCTGTAATAGTCCTTTAAAGTTGGTGTTACTTTCTCCATACTGGTTTCAGTGACCTTTTTCTTGACATTTTCAATACCTTTCCAGCAGTGGTGACATATGAAAGTTGCCAGTGCTTAAAAGTTAACTGATAATCTTGTTTGAAAGATGAAAGCAAAGATGAAATCTTAAAGCATCATTACATGACTGTTACTTACATGAAAATGGGATCTCCTTAATGGTTAATAATTTGCTAGTTAAGGGTATGTGGTCAAAACAAGACTTGGTTCTTTGAGTGAAAGACTCAAAGAGTTGTTTCTGGATGAAGTTGAGAAAGAAAACTGTGTATTTTACATGGCTGATCACTTCTAAATTAGGTGCATTATTTATTTTGGCTGGATGGAGAGTAAGCAACGCATTAATAGCTGTAAAGTAGTAACCAGAGTTGCTTTACTTTAATCTTACACAGAATATTGTAAAGTTCCTGTTAGTGGGTGGGAGACCTCATCAGCCAATTCTCTGCTGGACAAATCTGTATTTTTAATCTCTGAAAATACAAAATATAAAACCCCCATGAATTTAATATTTGCGGCACAGCACCATGTTCTCTAATTGTTACCATGCTCTCTGTTTCCAGCTTTTGTCGCTTCCCTGGTTTTAGGGCATCCAGTCTGGATGTAGTGGTCACATCCTTCTTCTACTAATGTTCTATTAGATGCTTTTCCAAAACTTGTCTAAAAGAGAATGAAAGAAGATGTTTAAGGAATAATACTGTTTGCACTTTGCATTCTTGTGTGTTGATAATTGCCCAGCATCAGGTATACTTTCAACATGCTTTAAACAACAGGTTGAACAGAGTTTTAAGATGGCTGTATTTATGGTTGAAACTAAAAGCACACGTGCCAGTATTGAAGTTCTAGCTAAGCCTCTTAGAGCTAACAAATATACTTTGAGGATTTTACATATCTTATCTGAAGTTTTTTTAAGACTTTAGGCTAAGTTGTGCATCAGAGTGCATGTTGAGTCTTGTTCTGGGATGCAAGTGGGCAACTCCTAATGGAAATCTTCCTGGAAGCTATATTGCCCCATGCAGATGCTTTATAGCATCCAGATTCATCCTCTCTAGCACTGTCAGATGTTTTAGAATGATAGTGAAATTAAGGATGCTTTGGCAGTGTTTCAGTGCAAGGGAATATCTTGGTTTTGGAAACCTGTAACTGCTTCAACTTTAACTGGAATTGGAAACTAATTAATTTAGTTGTGTGGTGTTACTGCAGGACTTGCCTAGTTTTATTTTTGTCCTTACAGAACTGTTCACAGCAATGTTATGAAGAGTCAAGTATCCTTTAAATAAGTCATTTGTAACAATAAAATAAATATTTTGAAGTTTAATGTATATATTTAAACAAACAGGTCTTGCTTTCTGTTGTGGTGTTTTGGGGTTTTTGTGGGGGGGGTTTGTTTGGGGTATTTTGTGTTGTGTGGTTTTTGGTTTTTTTTGTTATTTTGGGGTTTTTTTAGTCAGTGATGCATTGCATCAGGTCTTCATAACTTGATCCCATCACTTTTTGACTGATGGTTGGCTTATTGATGCAGTGAGATGCATTTGATTATCAATCACTGCATAACTCATATACTGTAGTAAAATTGGCTGTTGCTTAACATGTTTAGGTGCTTTGGAGTGAAGAGTTGTGTGTCAGTGGCTGATCAGCTACAGTAGTAGTTTTTGTTACAGGCCTGACTGGTGTTGTGTTATTAAGGGGAATAATTTAGTAGCCATTTTACAATTCTCTCACTTGTTTTTTTTTTTTTTTTCAAAGTATTGTCTGTCAAGTGTACTAATGTATTAGCTCTCCTTACAGTTGAGAACTGTATGTTTCAGAATTGTCCTAAAATATTTCACTGGATTATTTATTATGAGATACTCCTTTCTAAACAGAGATTCTATACATAGCAGACCATACATTGCTACCTTTTAGACCAATTTTTTTCAGCAGCTTTGTAGTTCATTACATTTTAGTGATATCTGTGCTTGATTTGTTGTTTAAGTTTTTTCCTTTCTTCTCTTCCCCCTCCATGATTCAAATATCCAAAAGAAAGAGTGTTCAAAAGCAGAGCTTTGTCAGGAACTCAGAATTTCAGCAAACAGCTAGCTTTTGTACTTCCGTAGTACTTTTATAGGGCCTCCTCCTCTCCAAAAGCAACCTTTAGCCAATTTTTGTTAAGGCTCAGGTAAATTAGATAAATTCCAATACTTAAAATACTTTTCTAACTTCTACTGTCGAGGCTGAGGAAGCAGGTATGTCTAAACACTTGGTGAAAAATAAGTCTTTTTGACAGTCCAGTAACACATTTATTCCTCTTACTAAATGCAATTCAGTCTTTCTTGTTTTTAAACAGACATGCAGTCCCTTCCCTGAAGAACTTATGCTCTGCTTGGCTTTTTAATAAAAGGAGATGTAACAGAATGGGCTGAAGCTGTTAGGACTGGGTTTAGGTGGTATGGTTGAGTTAACTCACTAATTTAGGAAGAGAATCTATTGTGATTTAAATGAATGTACCCAGAACATTTCAAACTTTAAACCAAGCTTAATAATTGCATAACATTCACATTAATAGCTCTTTCTTACTTCTTCCCATGATCAGTTAAAGTATTTTTCAGCTAATAGAGTTGAGACCACAGGCACTGTGTTAGTGGTGCCTTCAGATCTTGTAATACTGCTCCTGGGAAGTGTGTGCCTGTGTCATGACCTTGATGTATATCCAATCCTTGAGTGCTCCATTTCTCCCTGCCTCCTGCACCTGCTATACCATGGTCAATTGATAATGAGAATAATCGTTTATGAATTGTTAAATAAAACATGTGAAAAGTGCATTCAAAAAAATGGCGTTTGGTTCAGCGGTGTCTGATCTGCATTAGCAAAATATCCTCTTATGGCTTTGCTATGAAATACTTGATTTGGTGTGAAGGCAAAGAATTTGTTTTGTTT
Organism: Psittacula echo; assembly: GCF_963264785.1. NCBI lineage: Eukaryota > Metazoa > Chordata > Aves > Psittaciformes > Psittacidae > Psittacula > Psittacula echo. Next base: position 9,662,205 of record NC_137735.1, read on the forward strand.
TGTTTTTTTTTTTTTTTTTTTTTCCCCTTGCTGCATTGGTTGCAAAATGGTTGAGAGAGAATGGGAGAGAGATAAATATTTTGCTCTAAAAATCACAGTGACTCCCTTCCCCTCAACACTTCTGTTTCCTGACTGAGAAGACGAAACCCTGTTGATTGGAACTAGATTAATATGTAAAGAGAGTTCTGAAACATGTGAAATGTGTGAAAATTCTCACATTGATGAGAATGTTCAGGCTTCTTGTATAGTTCTTATCCTGCTTCTTTTTGATGGCAAAGGAATACCTGAAGCTTCATCTGGTATTTAATTTAATATCACTGTATTTTGGTTATGGCATTTATCCTTTCTAGTCATATCCCACCTTGAGGGGAGCCCTCAGATCCTTTCTTACACAGCCTGTGTCAGGAAGGAATCCAGGCTTATTCTCTTCCCCTTGTCTGGCAAGGAATGCTGAGTGGATGTGCTGGTGTTTGATGCTTACAAGACTAATGTTTAGTCCCTTACGTATGTGTAGTGAGTGTGCTCCTTAACAAATACAGGTCTGCTGAAGATGTGTTGTGGAGAAGTTACTAGGAGAGGTAACTGGGAACTGAACTTGCTTTGCTTAGGATGTGAAAGGCTTCATGGATGTGCTAGGCAGTGTTTCAGGTTTGTATGGATCTGGGTAATTGAGGAAGATTTAATATTTGTTTGTGCTCCTTCCCTGGTGGGAAAGGAGGTCATGTATCCCATTTTATTAAGGTAATGAAAACAGTTCCTACATTTTCCTGTCTTGTCATAACTTCTATTTTAATAGCGACTGAGATAGCTTTGGACTGCTTTGTTTTGAAAAAGAGTATTCAATATGTGAAATTTTCCTAGGATAATTAAACAGAAGGAACAAATTAAGTTGAATGGATAGAAGAATGCTGCAGTTGAGGATATGAGCAGAGAAAGAGAACTTATCTACAAGTTCAGAATTTCTTGTGTTGCAAATGAGTTCAGCTGGGACATGACATTTATGATGCTGCTCTTAATGTTATTATGGGAACTGTCCAAATTGAGACTTGTCTGAGAATGCAGTAGAATAAATATGGCATTATTTTTTTGACATGAGTTACTTAATTTTATATTGTAAAAATTCAAGGCAGCCTATGACATTATTGACCTTTACCTCCTACCCATGTGAGGAAACACACCAGGAACGTTCTTAAAAATAGGTCTGAGCAACATGGTAATTTTCTTGAAGTATATATTTTCTTTCTATTTTTTTTTTTTTTTTATCACAGAGCGTACAGCTGTAGCGGTGCAGAAGTTAGTCTGAACACTGGTTTATGAAGTGGATTTTAGGGAAAAAATCAGTGGGGCTGCTTGTGAGCTTGTTTGAGGCTGTTGAACTGAAGTTGTTCGAGTTGGACCAGTGATAGTGCTGGAGAGAAACTTTTTTGAGTGTGAACTTTAACCATGTTCTTAAATAATCAACTTACCATGTGTTGCACAAGAGGCAGATGTAGTTCTCTCCATCTCAAAATTCTTAGTGATGATAGAAGACACTCAGACATCTGAGAGGGAGGCACTCCTGTTCTACCGCTCTGTAGAGTGGTCATATCTCTCCACTCTTCCTAAAATGAAGTTCTAAAGGTCTTTTGTACAAGCTGAATGCCCGGAGTTGGATAGTACTAAAAATTTCTGTATGAGGCCGTGCTTAGCTTCTACTTGCCTATTCAGTTGTGGCTTCTTCCTTTTAATCATAAAGAAACCAGCTGAAAGCTGAAGCTCAGAAGAGTTGAGAGGAGTGGCCCCCTGTGTCATTTCTTAAAACTCAAGGAGTAACTTTGCTCATTTATAGGGAGGAAATGAAAGATTGACTCCATTGTGCATTTCTCAGAAGAAAAGCTCTGGGTATTTCTGTAAGATACTGTGAGGTAGCGTCTCTTCTCAGGCCTAGAGAAATTGAACAGAATACTCTACAAATGCCTGTGTAGTGTTACTTAGGTAAAATGTCACGAAGGTAAGGTCTCATGTGCAGTAGCTCTTCACAGAAGTCATCCTTTAACACACTGATCTATTGAACTGGTTTGAAGTAGCTTTGTCAAGTGTTTACTTCTGAAGGCAACTTCAAAAACATGAGACCACAATCATCCAGATAAATAATTAAGTTTTTACAGGGTTGCGGAAGTCAGTGTTTTGAAGTCCCAGAGTTTTGGAGCGCCTTGATCTAGAGCAGACTTGTCTGCCGCAGCGTCAGCGTTTTAGGGATTCTCTTATGGTCTCATCTTCTACTTGTTTTAGAAGGTGGCTGTGGAAGTGGATTGCTGGTGGTGTGGCGAGGCAGAGGCAGGAGCCCTGTGCTGCGATAGTCAGCAAGGACTAATGTCAGGGAGTGCCCATGGCTGGCAATTGCTCTTAGGAAAAGCTGGGGATTTAATTTTATTTTTTTAACTGCTTTGGCAGCAGTTCAGCGATCTGTGTTGAGCTGTGAACATATGGAGGATGTGATCAGCTGGTGGGGCAGTGTTTGCTGCTCTAAATAGCTGTTCCTTGTCTTCTGCAGGAAAAGTTAGCAGGCAGGATACAAGTGTCCAGCTGGCAGCCTAGGGGACTTCGCTGTACTGGATCTAAATTTTCACATGTCCATCTTTATTCTTCTAGCTCCTAATTATGCCTAGGTGTCAGAAGTGTTAGTTTAGTCATAGTTTGCATTGCAGTGTCAGCTTTGCTCACTTTGATCTGTAAGTCAGTTGTTGCTCTTTTTGGAAGTAACAGCTGCTCTGCTTAAAACCAGCCAGTGTAGAGAACTGGGCAGTGGTTGATTTATGTCCCAAATCTGTGAATATGCTGAAGAGGTAAGCTTTCTAAAGATTGTGCAAAAATATACGTACCACTATCATATAGAGCTGTAGTGACTGATATTAAATATTATACGGTTAGTATGTTCGCTATAGTGAGTAAAACCAATACTTGACCTGTAAAAATCTAAAGGGCTCCATGGGCCCATAACTGTCTGTAGTTTTCTGAGTTAGGAAGGTGAACACTGGCAAGTGAATTCTATGCTAAGGCTTCTAAGTATTTAGACTTCTGTGGACAGCAGTGAAATAATTAAGAGGAGTTTTTGTGCAGTTATCCTTTTACCTCCCCCTTAAGGTCTTGTTTAGGAAATCTGCAAGCATAGCAGCGTTAACTGCTGAACTTATTCCCAAAAGAGGGTGTTGTACAGTAAAGGGTAGAGGTAGGCGTGTTCCTGTACAGCATCAGAAGCTAAAGGAGGTTTACAGTAATGGGAAACTCATTTAGTTATAGCACTCAGAAAACTGTTGGGAAGAGGGACAAATGCATGTGGCATGTTGTGTTAGGACCATCCATCTTCTGAGCCAGCTTTCATCTAAAATTGGTCATTTAAGCTAATATATGATCTGGATTCATGGTGGACTTAACACGGGTGTGTGCTGGCATGGCTGTCTTGCTTCAGCTAGAGCTGGTGCATAATAACTCGGAATTAGTGTTCAGCCATGTCCATCAAATGTTCTTCCTGTACCACCACCAACTACTTAGGAGTTATAAACCTGGGTATTTACTAACTGGACCAACATGTGAGCAAGACCCTGAAACAGCACCTGGGTGTACTTTGTATGTAGCCAAGTACTGCTTTCTCATGGACTGCTTGTCTTTGGTCTACTTTTATTCTCTCCATCTGTTAGAAGAAACAGGGCACAGTTACTGATCTGGTAAGTTAAGACAAGCCTGTGGTCAGCAAATAAGGATGAGGTCTTCAGAGGAATAGAATAAGACTGAAATGCTTTTTTCTTGGAGGATATAGGAGATGAGTTAATGTGGATAAGGGGAGAAAAAGCTGTAAAAGACCAAGCATTATTGGTGTTAAGGAAATATGCTTAGCCTTTTGAAATGGGAAAGTAAGTTAATGAAAGACAGGCACTTTGACAAACAAACTGAGCATAGAATCATAGAATAGTTAGGGTTGGAAAGGACCTTAAGATCATCCAGTTCCAACCCCCCTTCCATGGGCATGACATTATGTAACCCTTTTTTTTTTTTTTTTTAACTTGACTAATAAGTTTTGGTCATGTCCTTCATAAGTTTTCAGTGTCTGTCATTAGTGGCATCTAAAACAAACAGTTCCATCGGCATTGTAAGGTGAGGGAAAGAAAAGAAGGCTGTCATTTGAATCTTACATCTATTGATGTCTATTAATGCAAGCCATGACACTTTAAAATCTATGTATTTCTTTATTAGGGCCTATCCCATTGTGGGTAGTGCTGAAATCTGTTGGAAACTATTAAATGTGATGTACACATAATGTTCTTGAAAGTGCTGTAAGGATCTACCTCGACTCCTGTTCTGCTCTAAGCTTTCTGTTGTCAGACTGCATCAATGACAGTTCATTACAAAGGAACGAAGTGGCTTTAGGCAGGGGTGCCTGACTTGAATGCTCTCTGCTACCCACTTCTCTTAGAGGTTTTCTCACAGAGAGAGAACTAGTGCAAACAGCTGTATGTCGATGTGATTGGAGCCAGTACACTAATTGTGGGCACTGCAAACTTTTGGATTGGTTTTGAGACTAAAGTAATTTTGCTTTTAAAATAAAATGGTCCTCTGTGTGTGTTTGTGAGGGTTTTTTGTTTGTCTGGTTGGTTTGTTTTGTTTTTTGGGGGCGATAGTGATGGGTTTTCTGTATACAGAAATAGGGGCTGTAGCTTGCGGAGCAGAACTCATCCACAGCTGAGAAGCAAGTGCTACCACTGAACTGTTCACAAGGGTAGTTCAGCTGTTTTCTAATATTAAGTGGGTTTTTTTCCATTGATTTACATGCAACAAACCCAAGTGTGATTTAACAGTAGCTTGAGTTAACGTGTTTTCATAGACAGACTTTGGTTAGCTTGTGAATATTGCAAGAGGTTACCGAACCTCTTTCAAGCTCTATAACCATATAAAGCCCAATAGTTGGCTGTTTCAAACTTGTTGTAGGGAGTGTTTCTCAGAGATGGATGCGAGGCTCTGAATTTGGATAACCCTGATGTTGACTGGCACAAGCCCAGAGGCACTGTCATGCGTGACTGAGAATATGCGTGTGCATGCTCATACGTGTGTGTGCGTGTATCCAAGCTTTTGAAAACATGGCATTTTTGAATATGGATTAATGAGGTTGTTATATAAGTGTAGGCATGAAGTGAATACCTTGTATGCGTGGATGTACATTTTGTTTGGATTAGGAGAACAGGTACATATGTGTTGAGGCTCTTGGACAAAAGTACCTGAGTAAGTGTTTCAAGGTTCTTCACCACGCTGGGTCTTGTAGTGAACCTAGTCATAGGGAACAGAAGAGTTTGTTTTGAAAGGCAATCCTGAGGCACAGGACAGTTCTGTCAGCCTTTAGTGTTTAATTGGTGCTGGAATTAATGACCAAAAGATTTCTTAATTGCCATAATGCTTCCAGGCTGCTTATCTTCAATAAGGTGCTGCCGCAACAGATGACAAGTTAGTGGTTTAGCTGGGGTTCACTGGGAGTTTTTCACCACTTTATGTTAATGGCCATAAGTTATCTATGTGGCCATAGATAATGTGTAGTTGAAACCAGATCTTCACTGGAATAGGCTTCAGATGAATTAAGGTTTTACTTTGTCACTCAGCAAAAGGTATAACACTCCTTTACTGTCAGAAGCAACTTTGCAGTTTAGCTGTGTGATCATCTTTATTTTATCTTGACTGCTTTCTCGTGGTTACTCCCAAGATTCATCACTACTATACTACCATTCTCTGCTTCTTTTCAGGGAGTCTGGAGGGAATTCTAGTGGTGTCTGCTGTGATTTGAGGCAGTAGCAGACTAAAGCTGAGTGGTTTGGAAGGGTTTATTTGGGGTATTTTTATTTTGGGTTTTTTTTTTTTGTTAGTGTCTTAACTGGCTAAAAGTCTGAACTGTGTGATTAAACGTGGACAAAATTAAACTTCCATGATTTTCAGGTATATATTGCTTAAATAAAAGATTCTTATTCATTCAGTGGAAAGAAAATAATGATTTTTTTCTCTCTCCTGAAAACAGGCTCCCGTACTTGTACAGTATCCTCCACTTAGCTATAGATTTGAAACTTTATGTAGGAGGAGGAGGAACTTTGTACTGAGGAGCATTGCATAGTACCTAAGTTAAATATTAATTATTATTTAATGTTTTCAGAAGTGCTGTCATTGGCAACCCAGCTTTCTGCTTTTTAGAACCATGGGGAAATCATGACACTTAATCACACATACTTTGAATATTATTTAGACTGCTTGTTGCATGTTTTTTTTTGTTAAGCTTCATGGCTGTATCTGATGTCTTCATAAGAAGAATCAAGAGAAATATGTTTTGTCAATATTGAAAGTAATTTTGAGCTTATACTTTCATTTTTAATCAGGTGAAAAATCTAGTGGAAGTGTAAGGTATAGGGGTTGTTCTGATCCCCAGGACTGTGTTAAAACATGACTAGTAATGGCCTGTGGGAATTTCTTCCTTAAGTGCAAGAACAGCTTTCAGTAGGAGCCGGAATGAGTGCTTGGCTTGTGACTAAGGATGCAGAAGTGTAAGTTTGAAGGCAGTTTTGAAACAAACCGGAGTCATCAGGTTGCACCTAAGGATGTTACCTGTTAGTGAGGTTGTCTCAGCCTCACAATCAATAAGTATTTCTGGCGATTTGACAACTCAGCAGTGAAATCCTGTAGTGGTCCGTATCTATTTTCTCTTAAAGCCTAAGGGATCCTAAGCAGTGCTAGACCTGCCTTATACTGAAGACACTAAAAATATCTTTTAAAGTTATTCCCACTTCTGTTAATATTTGTGATTATCTTGAAAGCCAACATCTGCTTTTTCCATGAAGTCTTGGCTTGGTGAAATGGCTGATACATAGTATGCAGTGTTACATAATATGAGGATACTTGATCTGATTGCCCTAATATTAAAAAATCATTCCCAAATAATTGTATTTTTGTATTTTAATTGTTTTCCCACATTAGGGATGAATTCTTCTGAAGAGAAATGATTTTCTATGGTTTGACTCATGTACTTCCTTCTTGTAGCAGGAAGTCAGTCTTCACTGTTTTATTTTACTTCCATTGTCCTAAATGTGACACTTCTGCTGCAAATACATTCTTTTGTATAGTTTGCTTGAATAATTTAACTTTCTGAAGCTACATGCAAAGGGGATTTTTAGTGTTTGTATTAACTCATGATTGGCTAAAGAAGTTGTTGCAGTGGACTCTGCCTTTATCAATGCTTTCAGGGCTTTGTAGTTATGACTAGTAAATTTTTAGTGTCCTTGTCTTCATCTTTTTCACCAAACCGGATATTTTGTAAGGGGCCTGTCTATGACATGAGAGAGTTTGGATAAATAAAGGAATAATCTATTAATAAGTGTTAGTACAGGAAGCAGTTACATCTGGTGATTATTTCTTTTGTAGGTGTCTCTGCTTCGTGGGGTTTACGGGGATTTAGTGGAACACGAATCCCTTTCGTAAACCATGGGAGGATCACTGGAAGAAGATGTCTTCTGGCACCTGTTGTGTCTGACCCTCCAATACATGGCAATCCTTTCTTTCCTCTGAAGCAAAATTTGCTTGACATCAGTGAACAGGGAGGATGGTGGTAGCTCCTCATTGTGGCAAGCCAGACATCCTGATCTAGTTGGCCTACTTGTAAGCCTATCCAATGTAATTTTGTTTCAACTTCACTGTGACACTGGTGGCAAAGGCATAAAGAATGGCTGTTGTGTCCTGCTGCTGCTGGGTGGATTTCTCCTTCTCATTGGGCTTTTTTTCCCACCTTCCTAATCACACTTGTACATTCATGAGGGAGAGCATGCACTTGGGTAACTGGTGAGGAGGCACTGTGAGCAGGCAGGCGATCTGAGCACAGAGGTGTATTGGAGCCAGGGAAGTTTTGCGTTGTGGCCCTTTCTTATTCCCTTTTTTGAAATGCCTTGGGAAGACTCCACTGATTATGGAGCTTTTTATCTTCATTTAAAATAGTAATGGACAACAGTATTGGTCAGTATCTACCTTGATGCGAGGCCCCAGCACAGGTTGCCCAAAGAAGTAGTAAGTGCTCCATCCCTGGCACTGTTCAAGGCCAGGGTGGAGGAGATCCTTGGGTGACGTGGTCTAGTGTGAGGCATCCCTACCCATGGCAGGGGGTTGGAACTTGACTATCTTAAGGACCTTTCCAACGCAAACCATTCTATGATCCTATGATTTGCCTGAAAACTACAATTAATTTTCTTTAATGGTGTTTTGGGTTTTTTTTTTCCTAATTTTATCTTTTTTTTTTTAATTTTGTAATTGCACTCAAGGAAGCAGAGACAAATCCATCTTTCAGAGCATTGCTCATAACCATGCTAATTTAACTGTGCTTGCTTTACCTCACTTAAACCTCATGCTAGCCAAGTAGCCAGGCTTGCTGCTCATCTACAGTAGCTGCTTACTCTTTGCAAAAATGCTCTGCTACAGTCTTGCTGAAACACCTGTCTTTAATTTCATGTTCCAAAGGTATCCTTGCTGAATAAGTCATGGTTCTTGGAGATCTTTCTTGTTAAAGAGCCTATTAGAACCTGATGTTTTATTCTTGTGAAGGTACTTGTTTACTGCAACAACTGCTTTTTTAATAATCAAAACTCATTAGACTCTCAATTATTCATAGCACGTGTGCTGGGTCTCTGGTAGTTCTTTGTTTCTTTCTGCACTTTTTAGACTCTTTTAAGTTACATTCAGCTCTTGTATTGAATATTCCAGAGTCTCTTATCAGCGCTATAAAATCTTGACTTAAAGTTTCATTCAATCTTTTTTTTTTTATCCCATTCATTTGCCTGTCTTCTGGCCAGTGGAAACAGTGCTGATGATACTTTTGTCACTTGTTTGTCTGACCTGCTCTTAAAATGACCTTGTTGATGGAGACTTCACAACCTCACCAAGCAGTCTATCTTTGTCCTTAAAACTTCACTGTTAGTTTTCTATTGCACAGAGAAACCTCTCTTGCTGCACTTTTTTGCTAGTTATGTTTGCTGGGAATACAGGATTGGCTGCCTCTCTTTGGTGTATCTGTAAGCTTGGTGTCCTCAGGTCTTCCAGCCTTTCCTGGCAGGTAATATTGGCTACATCTGGTAGTTGTTCTCTTGTGGCTTTTCTCCAGGTGTTCCTGTCTGTTTTGAAGACCTGTGTTCAGAATGATTTGCAGTTGTTCCTCTGAGACTTACTGGAGCAGTATTAGGTGGAAGGATTATGTCATGTGTCACATAAGCTATACATCCCAAGGTAGCATTAGCTTTTTTTTTCAGCTGTCTGACCTTGTTGACTCCTCTTTTGCATACAGTCACCTATGTCTCTTTGGAAATACTTGGTAGTTGTAGTAAAATCTTGCTTTTTAGTTTGGCTGTGAGAAAATCTCAGTAATTAAGACTGTCACAAATGTTAATCAAATAAATCATGTCATTTATTCTTTCTGCCCTGTTTAACTGTCATGGAAGGAAGTTGTAGTGGTTTGACATGGCTCATTCTGACAAATCTAAGGTGGCTGTTCCTCATCTCCATATCATCTAAGTGCTTAAAAATACTTGTTTGAATATATTTGATTAACTTCTCTGGGAACTGAAGACAAGACAGTATTATTCCTCAGATGTTTCTTCTTCCCTTCGTTGTCCCTTTTCTCTCCCTCAGTTTTGGGGGTTTCTCATTTTGTTTTGCGGGATATTATTTATTTGCTTTAAGAAAGCTTATGTGGTTTGTCTTTTTCTAAGCTTCTGACCTCAGGTATGCTCCATGAGTTTCAGAGATAGGATTATTGGTTTTGAGGCAGCTCAGAGGATTTCCTGAGCAATATGGCAGAATGTTATCAGATCCAGCCAACTTGGAAAAAAATGTAATTATGGCTATTTACAAAAATAGGCTGAGCCTGGGTTGGTGTTTTTACCCATTTATTTGTGCTGATTTTGCTAGTCACCTGCTTGCAGTTGCTCTCTTTAGTGAGGACTTGTTCTTTGTTAGGGCAAATTAATGAAGGACAAGAAATGAACTTGCTCTTTAATCTGTTTGCCCTCTTCATTCAATAATGAACAAATTCTCTCTGTAGTAGTAGTGTACTGATGGGATGATTAGGATGATTTCTTAGCTGTCTCAAGCTGTTTTGTGAGAATTACTTCATTTTTTCCCTGTAGCCTTTTCCGTTGGTTCTCTTGCCATTGTTATACTTGTTAATCCCTTTCGGTGTGCGTTTTCTGAGTCGTTCTCTTGCTATGTTTTTGAGTCTCTTGCTGTGCTTGGTTTTCTTGAATTTGTTTCTTTTGTGTCATTTGAGAATTAGCTTTTCCTTGCCTTCGTCTTGCCTTCTGTGAGCTGTTATTTAATGATGTTAAATCTGTCTCTTGCTGTTCTTCCTTCCTTTCCGTCTTCAGTAACCATTGACTTGATGGTTCACTTCCAGTGAAACTGTGTCTCATTGTTTACTGTCAAACCCTTCTTTCTTGCTGGCTGCAGCTAAAGGAAGAGTCTGTCGTTGCTTTCTATGTTTTAAAACAGTAGTTTCCTTGAACTCTTGCTGGAGTTCTGCTACGTTCAGTTCTCAGGAGGTGCCTAGGTTCTTAGTGTCTCCATGTAACAAAAAGTCCTGTGCTTTTCTTCACTCTTCTGCCTGCTCAGAAAAGTCATCATCTGTCTGTCCACAATTTTTGATGATTTGCAGTAAGCTTGCAGCTAGATAGCACTTACGTGCTTTACCTCCTTAATGTTATTTGCAGACTTCCAAGATACTTCTCTCTGTATTTGTGATGTGTATGCCCTTTAGATTAAGGGCATGATACTGATGGGCACTTGAATTTGTTTTGCCTTGGTGGTTTGGTTTTGTGTTGTTTAGTTTTGTTTTGGGTTTTTATGCACTGGCTGTATGCTCTTTCTTTTAGTATTCCAGCTGGGGATGGATTTTTACAGAGAAGATCATAGTCTTGATCACATTCAGAGAATTCAAGCTCGTTTCCTTATGCTTCATGCATTAGTATGCATGCCTCTAAGACCAAGGAATTAGTTGCTTGTTTCTTACGAACTTTGTGTGAATAATTACATGTTCTTACTTTTAGGCTCTTGTTCAGGTTGCCTTGGTATATCATCTTTGGACTCTTGATATTTTGCTTGTGATCCAGTTAGAAAATATTCTTCATTCAAGTTAACAAGCAGAAAGAGCTTCTTATGTGTGTTAATCCTTTGAAATCTTCCATTCTCACCTGCCAGAAAGTGGAACCTCATTACGTGATCAGGGAAGCCAAAGTTATCCTCTGATCACATTTTCAAACAAAGAGGGCTATCTGCAGAATGAGTTTGTTCCTGACAATGTTAGGATATGGACGGCTGACTGGGAGCTGCTTAGTCATTCTTGATGGGTACTCGAAGTGTAACCAGTACACATGTGGACAGTGATGAATGAACATCAAACAGCTTCCTGTGACACCTAAAACGTGGTGCTCATCTTCCTGTTGGTTAGACCTGATAATATGTGATTTCTGCTTCTCTAACAAGTTGCTTCAGGCAAGCACTTTTGTTTTCTGGGGTCTGAATGACTGGAGCAGTATCCCTAGGTAGGGCCATCAGACAGCTTATTCTCCATGGCTCTTTCTGCGATACACCTGTTTAGCTTTGTCTTTGACAGTCTCTTCATAGATGACCCTAAAGACCTCACGGTCACAGGTGTCTCAGCTCAGCTGCCTCCTGCTTCTGCTTAGTACCCCAAACCCCCAAAACCACTTTCGAAGATGATCTGTAGTGAAGAATTTACTGCCCTGGGTGTTTTCCTTGTCATCCTCTTCAGTATAGGAAATATAAACAACTGTTCCTACAAATCCAGCCTAGGACTTAGGTTTGGCTCACTATCTGGATATAGCCTTTGTATCTTTGGGTCAGGGAAAATTTGAGATGGGAGTTTTGAAGATGACACTTTTTTTTATTCTGGTTATGAATGTAGGGATCATGGTTGGCTTTCTGCTGCGACCACCCCTGCCTTTTGGTGAGGAGATTCCCCTGAATTCTCTCATCTCTGCTTCTTAAATTGCAGCAGTAAATCAGATGCTTGGGTCAGAGGACTTCAAGATATACATCTCTATTCAGTTAATTCAGTAAGTTTCTGGTCTCTGCCGTAGTGGGAATTGAAGCACACCCTGTGTTATGTTTAAACAGTATATTTCATGTGGACATAAGAAATTTAATACCTGATGTGATGTATATGTGTCCTGTGGACATGTAAAGCTGGGATAATGAAGCGCAAAGACTGAGGTAATCTGCTGTGGCTATTAGTTTAACTTGTGGTTTTATTAAGTTTGTAGTGAACTGTTAGTAACATAACCTTTGAGTGCAGCAAGTAAGCTTTAACATCAGACCTGTGTCTTCCCCCATAGTTTTACTGATTGTTCTTAAGTCTAGCTGTTAAACTAGGACTTTGCTTCATATTGATGCTGGTTTTTTTCAGAATTGAAAGGGCTTAGAACTGGAGAATTATTTCTGTGCCACGTATTGTCTGTGTCTTGTGAGTATAAGGTATGCAATTTGCCTGACATTTCTGTTTCTCTGTTACGGGAAAAAACCTAACTAGCTTTAGAAATTGTATGTGGTGGATCCTTCTGAAAATGTATGCTCCCATTCATGGCTTTACTTAATATTTTAGGAGATTTTGCTGTCATGAGAGAGTATGTTTAACCCTGTACCAGATACCAGGAGAAGTAATTTTCTTGTAACATCATTTCTGGACTAGAGCATCTGCAGTTGTGCCATTGAAGCTACATAGTCAAGTAAGTAATCCCTAAATGTTAAGAATTAATTCATCCAAAGGTATCTTAAACTTGCCTTTGGATGAATGCTCCTTACTGTTTATAGGGAAGGTGCTGGCACATTTTAGGCTTTTCTGTTTTGCGTATTCTTATTAATTTTACATATTTCTGTTCAGGATTAAAGTATAAACAACAGATTAAATCTCTAACAACTGTCGACTAGGAAAAAAGTGTATATGTGTACCTGTTAGGGCTAGTTGAGAGAATTTTAGGGGCATTCTAACTACCTGCTCAGAATACTTTTGGCCATTGTACTAGGGAAAAGAAATGCTTGAATCATCTTCATTATTATCTTTTGGTATTCTTCTTTTTTTTTTTTTTTAAGCACGTGTGGCTGCATAATTGCTGGAAAAATGTTGAATTTTGTTTTTTTTAGTACAGGAAAGGAAGAATCCTGGTTAGGAGGTGGATTGGTTCAGTTCTGCTGTGTCATATTTAGCTACAAAGAAGAGAAGTATTGCATTTGAGATACGTGCTCCTAAAGAATTTGTGATGTGTGTAATTAAAACAAAACCTCCTTCCCTCCCTTTTCCTCTGGAGAGCCTGGGTTCTTGGTGGCTGCACCTCTGGGTATTGCAGACCTAAGTCTTTTTTTTTTTTTTTTTTTTTTTTTTTTTTTTTTTTTTTTTTTTTTTCACTCAAGTCTAAGCTTGTCCACGCGTAAATTAGTTCTGTTATTTTGCATTCTGTCTGCCATTTCACTTGTCAACTAGGGAATAGCATTTAATGCCATGCAGAAAACTCTTTAAATACAATTAATTACTATAATTCAGCCAGTAAAAGACATGATTTCCTCCTCCTCCTCCCCTTATGGCTTAATATTAAATTTCATTTTAATTGGGTTTCAGGTGTTCAAGTTTGCTTTATGTTGCAAATTGTCCATACCTTTCCACAAAACTTAAAACACTATTATTTTCCCTGCTGCTTCTTAAATGCAGTGTTAAAAGATATATAAGAACCTTATCAAAACTACGGTAGGCAAATTTCATTTCATCTCCCCTGCTGTGAAGAAAAACACCCAGAAGACAAAGACAGTTCATATGTTACAACTGGGTTGCTAATGTGTTTGGGCAAATGCAAAGCTTTTCATGTGAATGGTGATAAAAATGTGAAGGAATCTGGGCAGGTTTTTTGGTACTGCCTATCTGTAGAAATACTGTAAAATGTCTTTCATTAGCTGATTCAACTTCACTTGAAATACATCTTCACTATCCCTATCTTCAGTTCTGCTTCACATCTTTTGTGCTGTGACTTACAGTCTTTTACTTCAGTTTGCATGAATCCCAGGACATCTTACTTTGCTTTCGCGGTTCTCAGTTTTAATTGTTGTCTTCCACCCATGCCCAGTGCATTCAGGAGGCAACTTCATTGCTTCACTAAACTAAACGAACCTCTTACTGACAACCCTATTTGGCTGTCACCATGTCTATTCCAGGTAGTTGTTTCTTGAAGGTCCTTGACCAAATGAGGTTTCCTCCAGAGGGCTGTGAGGCAGCACTAACACTTTCCAGTGTCTCTTGAAAACAGTGGTAGGCATCTTGGAGGCATGTTTCCTTTTCACAGTCTTAGGGATGAGAATAAGCTGTTGGTATAACCAAATCCTTCCTCTCCATTTGCTTCCGAATCTTCATAGAGAATTAATCTCAGAAAGGCAAATACAGCAGGAGACACTTGTCAGTAGCTCTGGTTATTATTATTTTTTTTAAAATGTTCCCTTAAGATATGAAATTGCTGGATTTGGAGCTAGGAATTCAAAAATTCCGGCAGTTGGAAATGTAAAGTATGAATAATTATTTGAATAAGATGAAAGGGAAGAAGTTACAGAATTATCAGTACAAATCATTAAATATGCATGTGAACAGTGGTACTTTTAAAAAATACCTGATTTATAATGATGTTTTTCAGTTTACATGCAGTACCTCAGATGAGTGCAATGCCAGTATAGAAATGACGATAAGGATATTAATCAATGCTGGCTTTAATCTGAATAACTGGTTTTATTTAGCCAAGTAGTTTGGTTGCACAGGAATAGGCATGCTGTAGTTTCTTGGTTGCACACAGTTTCAGAGCTGAGAGCTTCGTACTTAGTGTAGTTTGGGGTTTGTTCTGTTTAAAACCAGATTTCTTTGAGAATAATGAAGGTATAAATACAAAAAAAAAGAAAAAAAAAGATGAGCACAAGCTTGTGTCATGGTTTGCAGCTTTCTGGTTTGTATTTCATTTTTACTTCAAAACGTAGGGCTTTGATTCTTCCCGCCTTCACCGTTTCTTTGCTGAAGTGTCATTGTTTCAGTACACTATCAAAGCTGTAATATTTCTATGCTAAATCCCGTTCTAACTTACTCCTTCCATTAAGCTTCAATATAGATGTATTTTTAATTATGATTTTTAATGCAAAAATTAAAAGTTTTATTTTGGAAGTTTTTTTTTTTTTGTCTATTTATGATGCTGTGAGGCAATGGCTCACTAGCTGAGGCTACCCCCACGTACTAATAGTGATGCTGTAGTTAAGAAACCAAAGTTCGACAGTTGGATGCAAGTACAGATTTATGTTTCTATTCCCTGCCACCCAAGGGCAGTCTCTTTCATTTACCGCATATAGCGTGAATTTTAGTGTGATAGATGATACATATTTTTCTACTATGTGTTTATGGATTTAAGTATGGTGTAAATTGTGATTCAGATACTTCCAAGTTTTTTTGTAAGATGAGACAGATGGATTTAGGTTTAAAGGAAGTTCAGATGACAAGATGGGACTTGCAAGCATAGACACTTTGCATGGCATCAGGAATCTGTTGCTTTCTCCTGTAGCTTTCTGTCTCTGCTGGAAGGCAATTAACCATTAACCACCAGAGACTTCAGTCTGTGCAAGTTCGCTATGGCGTTAATAACCGTTGCTTGGAAGCATGTGTCTTCCTTGAGAATGAACGTGCAGGGCCACAGGGATGGCTGGGGGGTTTATCTTCAAGCTTGGGGTAGCTTGGAGAGCTTTTAGTTCCTAATTGTAAGTGGCTGTATTGCTAGTGGGTTACAGGGAATTGTGGCAATGCTGTTAACCTTGTTGTGCTGGCTTGGAAGAATATGTGAAATTTAATTGATAAAGCTTCCAGAGGATATAATAACTTCTTCAAGGATAATAAGAGTTCTCAGCTGACTGAGGAAAATCAGTATTTGTTCATGTGCCACAAACAAACAGTATTGATGCCAGTGTTGCCAAATTTCATGTGACTTACCTAGATAGGTTGACCTTTGGGGTGGCTGTGCTGATGGCCTGTACCTAGCTGTGATATTCTGTTGATGTTCTATGGTATTCTGTGTATTAAAAAAAGACTAGCCTGGTCCTTGAATCTTCACAGTGGTATTAAATGGAGGAGTTAGGGAGGTTATTTGGCATCCAGCAGGGATTTCTTCCTGGATACCCGTTCTTGTGGCTTCCTAGTAGGAAGGGTCATGATAATTGTGTTGTGACTTCCAAGGGCTGTTTTCTAACTCCAGTTTCTCAGAAGGTAGAGAATAAATGGCTCATCAGGTCAAAGCATCTGAATACAGAATGGAAGAAAAGTGATGATGGAGAGTAAACAAAAATAGTGAAATTTTCTAATCGATTCTGATCCCAGATTAATTCTGGTTTAGATGATTTGCTACTTGCAATTTTTAAATGGGGATTACACTAGATTATCATCTGGAAAAAGCACCCAAACAGGAATTAATTCAGGAAGGTCTTTTGCCTTTGTTAACACAAATTTTGTGAGATCATGTGCCAGGCAGTGCTGAGATATTTTTCTTAAGTACAGCGTATGTAGGTTTGGTTTTAATTGTGGAATTCAACTTGGAGTGTCTGCAGAGCACAGCAGGACTTCTGGTAGGGTCTGGACACTTCATTCTGCAATGTAACTGTGTATTTTTTATTTTTTTTTTTCTTGGGGTATTATTTGATAGTGATTACTTGTCACCTCAGACTTAAAGAGAAGGGAGAGTATTGCAGTAATTGAGGTAGAAATGAATATAGCTATCTGTAAGTTTAATGGAATGAATAGTTTTAAGTCTGCTTCATTCAAACATCCACGGGAGTAATTTGCCCTTGTTTAATAAAATAAAATAGATGAGAACCTCTTGAGTATAACTTTAACTTCCAGTTAAAGTTAAGCGTTTGTAGATCATTGTCTTATAATGGGATACAGATTGGAGTTTCACATTTTTAATTTTGTCTAATGAATGCTTCCTAGTTCCTGTAGAGATCAGAGCTTTTTGCATGTGCTGACAGTTTCATATTGTGCCACTATAACCTGTGACCTCCTTATTTCCTAGCAGGTGCTCATTTCCTGAAGGATGTGTTTTAGATTGATTCAGCTAAAAGAAAAACTGAGTGTGCTATTGAAGAATGTGTGGGAGGAAGAGCGCAGAATATGGATGGTGCTCCCTTAAAACTCATTGCAGAATAAGATCTGCGTTCTTTTAAAAGTACCACTTCAAAGTTGTCTTTGAGGTACTACTGAAAAAAACTTTCCCGGGATAGTTTCAGGCATGAGTTTTCAGTTTATGTCATTTAATCTGACTGTGTTTCTGACTATAGGCTTTTGCCAGTCAGGGTTTGATGGGTTTGTGAATTTAAGTAGGTCTTCAGACTTTAGTCTGTTCTGATTACTGTGCTGCAGCAGAGTTGTTGTATCTTGGCTCTGAGCACCCGAAGGAGAAAAGATTCAGCAGGTAAATAATCAGTTCTGTCGAAACCCACCCAGAAGCATTGCTTTTACCTATTTTCAGAGGACCTGAGCCCTTAAAGAACTCGAAGTAGAAATAAGACCGTTTTTCTTCCTATTCTGCATTTTTCAGAGCTGTCTGATTTCCTTCCTCCCTGCTCTATTTTTGAGGCTTTTGTGTGTGTGTGCGTGTCTGGTCATACTGAAAGCAAAACCTTGATTACATTGAATTTTTGCACGGATTTTTTTTTTTTTTTTTTTTTTTTGGTTATCTATTTATTTGACCCAGCAGATGCTAAATGCATGACCAGCACTTTTACAAAGTGGGGAGGGGGGGAAGAGATGGAGTTGGGAATGCCTTTAACTTTCTGCAGCTACTGATCTTAAGCTTTATGCTGAAAACCAGGGCTGTGTCCAGTGACTTACCCCACTTATCCCCCAACCTTATGATAAGCCTGTAAATAGTTATATCTTATTAAAAGTTTTTTGGCACAAGGCACTAAGTAACTTGTTGGCCAGGTTACTTAGTCTTGACTTTTTAGCAGGAGGTAGTTGGGACTTGTCATCTTGGGTCTGGTTTAGGGTCTCTCTCAAAATGGGTGAGATGGAGACAGCCTCCTCACCCATTCCCAACTTCACTCATAACTTTTGCTATAAGCCTAAAAATATTGGTCATTTTGAACAAGTCCAGTGTATGCCTCCTGCTTGTACTTATTATAATTCCTCTCCCCGTGTTGAAGATCTATAATAAGAAAGGCTTCAGCTGGGACAAGTATTTCCTTTGAAATAATTTTTGTTTCTGTTGGAAATTCCTTTGACATTTTGACTTCGTATCAAAGGTCCTAAGGGATTTTACTGCTGGAAAAGAAGCAAATCAGGTTTGGGATCTTGGGGGTGTGGCAGAGGAATAATTTTGTTGGGGTTTTGAGTCATTCATAGTAAACTTGCTTTATTATACACACAATGTAGATTAAGCTTTCTAGATGAAGCCTCCCCACCCTCAGCTTGTCAGCTTGTTTGACATCAGCAGTTTGTTTTAGGACTAGCTTTTTCTAAGCTATGGAAATACAGTGTTGTGTTTACTTAAATCCAAGTGATAAGTTTTAATAATGTTACTTGCTGGATAAGGGAAGCCTACAGAGGACCTGTCTTGCAGGTTAGTCAAATCCTGTAATGGTGTGATTTTACTTAATAAAGAAAAGGCGGGAAGTCAGTGTTGCTACCTTAAAAAGATAGCAATAGAAGTGTCACTGAAATTATTAAAGTCTCATGCTGTTGATTTTATATGAATAATGAGGAAAATTGAAAACAGGAAAACTACTTGTTATATTGTCTAAAGAGTGATACTTATCTGGGATCTCACAAACTGTATTTTAGCAGTAGCACAAGTCAGAAGGGATAGAAACCATTTTGCTCATAAGAATTTTCTGTGGGGATGCTTGCATAGCAAGGACCTAATATTGTATTAATATAATAATTATCTATTGCAAAATATATCTTAACTTTTAATAGATTTATCTTAATGTGTTGTTCCTAATATGAAGTAGTATCATACCTCACCTTTTGGAGGGCTAAATGAGTGACCTACTTGACAGCAGCCTTGTTAGCTCCTTGAACAAGTATTTGGGTTTGTAATTCAGTGTAACATTGGTACTATCTGCTTGGCATTCTCTTACCTTTTGCTTGTCTTTATGAACAAAACGTACGTGAATTCTCAAGGTAGATGAATGATATTTTCCTAGTGCCAGCATTGTTTCTATTCCTTCTTCCCCCTTCATAGGCTATGTGCTGTGATTAGCCCTTGAGTACGTAATTCCCTCTGGCTAAGTATGACACAATGGGCTCTTGTGCCTTACAGTCACAAGATTTCTAACCTGCTGTATCCAAATGTACACATAGACAAGATCATACATAAATCAGTTTTAGTAACACGGTGTTGGTTATCCTAGCTAGTTGATATATCTCGCAGCTAACTTGGTGTTCTGCAGCAAGCCTGCTTCCACAAACATCCTCTGTGACCAGGAGTGGGATGTGCAGCCACGGTGTGCTTCTTAGCTCCTTGACTGTTGAGTGGAGTTTTGGCTTATTTCTATTTCAGAACAGTATGATATGGTTATATATTTGGCTGAGCTCTCTGGTATGATGTCTGTTGAAGTGTAATAGCTGCTGAACATAAATGTGCTGTGTATTAGACGCTAGTGTAGGTAAGAGTTGAATCAACACGTTAGCTGTACTGATGTGCAGTGGTTTCTGCCATCTGGAGCTTCTGCCAGGTTTCGCACCACCACTTTACTCTCAGCTGTTGTTCAACTTCTGGCAACTTCTCTTACTCCTGCTACTTAATTATTTCGGAACTCAATGGTAGCTTAGCTATATTTGAGAGTAATATTCAGATTTTGTATTTCAAATTTTGGGTATCAAGAGAGTCACAAATGCCTTGTGATACTCCTTGGAATGCTTGTTCTTCTGCAGCCTTCGCTTTTCTGTATCCCTGGTAACTGACATCAAAATTTAAAGATTCTCTGAAATTGTACGTAGTACAGAAGCTTTTTGTAGGAGTACCAAGGGACTGACTTGTTGCATCACTAACTTGTTTATGGATATGATTTTCTTCACTGAAAAGTTTTCTAATCTCAAAGAGTGCGAACTACAGCAGAATAATGGAAGATGGGGTGGAAAAAGATAACTTGTGTGTGAATATTAATGCTCAGAATAGCATGATTGATAAAATGGAGTAATAGTTTGCAAAATAAGTCAATTGGCAAGATCAAGTATTGGCTCCCTTAATATAGATATTGGAATTTTAATTATTATCACCTTGTCTTTATGTTCTTCAGTTTCTGTTTGGTACTTCAGCATCCTTAGTAAGAACAAGGATCTTCTTGCGTAGGAAACCTTCACAACTTTCCCTTTTGGTGTCATTTACAGCTCATCAATAATCACTTTTTCTGTCAGTGTTTCTCCTATATATAATACTGAGACTCCCTGGCAGGCAAGCGTGTGTTAGTAAGTAAAACTGCATTCTGTTTAGTCTCACTAGAGATGTGTGATTATCACATGAAAAATTTAGATGTTTATAATGTTGATTTCTTAAGCAAAACACTCCTGCTTCTAAATCAAGGAGGGGTACTACAGTGGTTTGTTCATCTTTTCTTGTTACAGATAACAAAACTATTTATTAGTCTTTATTCATCTACACACTGTGTCCCCGTCGCACCCCAAAGGCATATTTGGAAGTAGGAATCTCCACAGTTTCCACTGTTGCAAATCAACCATTTACTCATTCGCAAGTTACTGCTCAAAAGCTCTTTGAGATTCAATTTTGTATAACTTATGTCAAAAGGGTATTCTTTTTTTTTTTTTTTTTTTTGTCTAAAGCAACAGTAACAAACTCCAACAGCTGCTTCAGTTTGGGTGTTGCTGTGCCAGTGAACCTGGAAATGTGTTGTGAGTGAGGATACTGCCAAGTAGATCCGCTTCAGTTTGCTCTTCCTGTGAAAAACTGGGCTATACCAGCTGTTAACAGGGTATAATATAGACTTTAAAAAAGGCCTAAGGAAGGAGTAAGGGGTGATAGTTTACTGCTGGTTTTTACCTTGTAATATCCCTTTGGTGCTGTAATATACCTTCTGCAGAGGCGGTTGCCACTGCAGAGTCTACAGGCACTACTGACAATGTTCAGGAGTGATGTTTAAAGCAAGCAAACCTCCAGACCTTGTCATGCTATCGATCTGGCCAGCGTGCTGTCCTGTCTGACAGTGCTTGGTACTAGATGAACTATGGAGAACTGCTAATGGAGAGCTACATTGCATGTGTAGAATAACCCTCCTCCCATGTACTTTTCCAGGTCTTTCCAATCCAGTGAAGTCCTGCGTCAGATTCTGTTTGTGACATACTGCAGAACTCCTCTCTTGCGCATTTATCATCATTCTTTCCCCTCGTCTATGCATTTGACTTCCACAATAGCTTATCCTTAAATCAGTTGGAGTTAGGGAAGAAGGATCCTTAATTTTCAGTTACCGAAATCAGATAGTTTCTTATCCTTTGAACTGAAGGGATAAAGAAATATTTCTTCATGTCTGAAAATCACTTAGGATTTTGTAAGCATCACTCATCTGCCAGAAGCGGTTCTGTAACCAATTTAGCTGTGCCTGGGAGAGAAGAGGAGCAGCTCAGCCTGTGACTGGAGAGCACCCAAGTCAGAGCTTCGCTCAGGCTGTGGGGAGGGAGGTCTTCACCACTGAGTGTGACTTGAGACTGCTGCCACCCAAATGGTGTTGAGTGGCAGCATGGAAAGCGAGGCAGAGCTTCTGTGTGA
The DNA here is from genome assembly GCF_963264785.1 of Psittacula echo. Classification (NCBI taxonomy): domain Eukaryota; kingdom Metazoa; phylum Chordata; class Aves; order Psittaciformes; family Psittacidae; genus Psittacula; species Psittacula echo. The sequence goes on from NC_137735.1 coordinate 9,684,044, forward strand.
AGCTGTAGAGCAGTGCTGTAGTGTGCTCACTGGCTGGAAGAGCCTGGGAGAAGGCCGAGCTCTGAACAGCTGTGGCAAATGGGTTTTGGCTTAAAAAGTATAAGCAGGCGAGCATACGTAAGATATCTTGATGGGTTTTTTGGGGGTAGCCAGGGTCAAGTGCGGTAACTGTTTTTTAGTGTTACTCAGACACAGAAAATACATAGGCTCAGATGTTTCAACAGACTTAATTTTTCATCTCTCTGTATAAAAATAAGGGAATTAATTCAAGTGGTATGGAATACCTTTGTGTTATTAGGACCTTCTAGAATAAAGTGTAACTTTAATTGTGTTTTGGTAACAGTGGGTTTTGTTTGGTTGGTTGTTTTTTTTTTGTCTTGTCTGTGCCTTTCCTAAAGTGCCTGAGAAAATCAGTGCAATATTTTCTACTTGTTTTCCCGCAGGAGAAATTTGCTTAAGTCCTGCATTTATTTTTTTGAGCATCACGTACCTGTAGAACTGTTTAGAGTTCAGTCAAGTCTAAATTATCTTCCTGGGCTTTTCTTTTCCTGAGCTCTCCGAGACATTGCATCACTCTCCCTTTCATGATGTTTGTGTGACTTCACCAGACTTGAGCTGCGAGAAAGATGGGAGTGTGTTGTCTAGTAATATGTCGCTCAACCCACTGAAGGGCTGATTTTGGTAGTGACAGGCTATTAGAGCAAATTATGGCAGTCGTTGAGTGCTTTTGTTTTAATTGTTCAACTGGTTCTTCAAGGTCATTCAGATGAAATGGAGGAGTGGTTTTGAAGCTGTGCTTCTTACTGTCTTCATACTTTCTGGTATGAATTATACTGTGCCAAGATGGTGTATGCCTTATTCTCCAGAAAAGTGACATTTTAGAGAGGGTGAGTTAGTGTGACAGCAGCTTGCAAGAAAATATTTCCATGTATCTTTTCCTTTGTAAATAACATTCATAGAAAGGCCAGAAAGATTCCCCTCTTCACATTGCCATTATGTGTGTAAGAGTGCAAGCAGAGATTCCCGTGTTCCTGATCCATGTCAGCCTTTCTTCTGGCACTTATCTTCATTAAATAGGTTTTTAAAACATAAAACTTTAAAATCATTAAAAAGGAGGCTGTAAAGGACTGCGTAGAAACTGTAAAAATAAGTTTTCTCTAAATAAAAGGAAGTTAGTGCTGTCCAGAAGTGACAACTGTCTAGCTTGTCACTTCTACTTGAAGTCTCTGCACACAGAATTCTAGCTGTTAACATATGGCCCGATAATTAGATCTTGTGAGGTCCTTCTGCCATTCTCCAGCCTCTTCAGTAGCATGAAGAATTTAGTGCTATTAGTTAACTTTGTCATCTCGAGCACTTTCTTGTTGCAGACTCTGGATAACTGCAGTTTCCTGGATCTACTTTGAAAGCTTAATTAATAAATACTTTAAAAAATGATCTTTTGCACTTCTAGTACTGCTGAATTATAAAGCAAGCATTAACATACTGAAATTATTAGTGCAACTGTAACATCCTTGAGCTTCCTTAAGACTCTTGGCTGAATGTTATCCACTCGTGGTGGTTTGATAATTGTTTTAGTTCAGTTTGCTCCATACTTCTCTCCTAGCAGTGCTGTGCTTCGAAACAGATCTTCTAATGCATCTTACGTAAGAAAGCCTTTGACTGGGAGAATATCTTTAAACTCCTCCATAGTGAACATGTAGATGAGAAAAATCTGGTGTTTCTGCCATGACCATGTAGCTTGTTCAAAAGTTTTTGTAATACATCTATTTGTGTACTTATTTCAGCCATACGATCCTGTCAGGCTACCTACTGCTCCTTGCTCCTCAAGTGCCTTGAAAAAAGATTTGCTTGTAGTTTATATAGGGTTTTTCTTCCCCTCTCACTTCCTTAAATTATTTGTGCCACTGTCTCATTGTATTTTTTTTCCTGTCTGTTTTTAGCTTGCTATTGTTTGGGCCCCATTTGAACAACTTCTACTAGATTCTTCTAATGTTTTCTCTAATATGCTATTTAGCCATCTTGGTCCCTTGCCTGTCATGTCATTATTCACCCCCACTTAAGTCCTTTTTGTGCCTTTCGTCTTTTTTCCTAAATTTGCTCTAAGCCTCGCATACAATGTCTTGAATGTCATTGCCTACAGACGGTTAATTTTTGATGATTCTTTTGAAGTTCCTCCCTATCTGTCTAATTCCTTGGTGTTTGTTGCTTATACAGATACTTAGGTCACTACTAAACCCTGGGGGTATTACACTAATATTTTGAAGCAAAATCTGTGCAGTGCTTAGGATCAAGAGATGCCTTTTCTTTTGTCAGTAGCAGGAGAACTTGTTCCATGAAGCAGTCCCTGATGCTCAGTGTTTTGTCTTGGCATCCTGTGACATTTAGCGGATAACAGAAACCTTCTCCTGTTTGTCTTTGCTTTTGTTTCTGAGCGCCTTCAGCTTGGTCACTCAAGGTCTGCATGTATGAATGTGATGACTCATGCATTTCTCTTTATCACTGTCTTGAATATAAAGAAGGTTAATGTACTCCCTTAATGAATAGGTAATGAATAAACTTGTCTTTTTTTGACATTTCTCACCCAAAAACTATATTTTTTTTGGTGGGCGTCAGATAACAATTTCATTATAAACTTCCTTATGGGTTTCTTTGTTCTTAAATGTATGTGCGTGCCAATAACCAGTGGAACTCCGGTACTGGAGGATTTCTTTCCTTGGTGAAGACAACTTTCTTTAATTCCAAAGGTTTTTTTTAATTTTTTTTCCATTTTTTGGGAATAGGCTGAGTTAAAATATGGAACTTGCTCCACAGCAGCGTTCTTGCTCCCATGAGTTCAGATCTGAGATGCTTGACTTGCATATAAGGTTTTTCTCTCAAATGCCTGCTCTTCAGAGTTAGTATAGGGTGTGTAAGTGGAGTTGTGTGGTTTCTTATTTGTACCTTCTCAAGCAATGACTTGAAGATTGTTTTATTTTCTGCTCAGCCTTTGAAAAAAAGCCCATCTGAAGACAAGGGCTCTGTGATAATCTGACTGGTTCTATAAACTGAGCAGTCAGTAATCCTGGGGATGTGTGAAACTGAAGGATGCTCCTTTGTACTGGAGGAGGCTCCAGTTTGAGTTTCTAGTTTGGCAGCAGAGTAAAAATATTTTCTGAGCTCTGTAAATCCAACATACAAGATGTGGGGGTTCCTATGTTAAATAGGCTGGGTTTTATTGTGGTCTGTAGATTAGTCTTAGAAATATGTCGGGCAACAGTAGGTGGTAAACTGGAGAGTGAAAATGGTCATCAAAACCGCGTGAAAGGTGGAACAGAGACATGAGGTAAATTATAGCTGAAATTCAGGAGATAAACCAGTGCTCAAGAAGAGGGAAAATAAATAAAAAAAAAAAAAAAAGGTGATTTTATTTCCCATTATTATTTCATCTCCCATTATTATTTTTTTTCTTGTTAAATTAAATGCATTTTCTTCAAGTCAGTGTAATTGAGGGCTGGCTCTTCATTGTAACTGACTTGAATTTGTACGCTCTTTTGACTTTACTCTTGTTTTATTGTCCTCAAATAATGCTGTATGAAAACACCTGAGGCTCTTGAAAGGCGCCTCATGATATCTGGTGTAGTCTCTGTAACACTTGTGGAGAAACAAGGCATAGAAGAGATGTCTGGGAGGTTTCTGTATGGATTATAACCTGGGGCAGGTGGACGGCTGCTGCAGTGGAATAGCTGAATGACATTTGGAGGCTTGCTGTGGAAGAGTCTTCCTGGTTAACACTGCATATTTTTCTAAACAGTATTGTATTCAGCTTTCAAGAGGCAAGAATCTTTGGTAATTGTCTCTATTGACAATAGAAGTGTAAAAGCTAAACACAATCAAATACAGAAGGAAAAATGGCATTTTGCTTACGACTCTTCTTTTTTCCTGTATCAGTTATTTCATCTCAGAGTTGTAATAAAAAACTATAGTGCAAAAGTTTAAAATGCTTAAGTTGCCAACTTTCGCATCTGCAGAACACTTAGTACAAAAGAAAAAGGGCTTTCCATCTCTGCAGTCAAACGATCATTCAGATTTCAAAAGCTGTTTTATCAACCCTCAGATGCAGGGAAAGGTTTTGTTGTTTGATGTTTTTAATGCTCTTTCAGCGTTTAAACTGAACTTCTGTAACCAATGGACTATCAATTTTTTCCAGGTCTCGTTAAATGGTACACAGTTTACAGACAGTTCAGTTGGATCAGAGTTCACAGGTGTTTCTCAGGTATGTGGAGCCACAGTTTGGGGGTGTTATATGATAGAAAAGTTATTTACTAATGGTAGAAATTATTAAATGTACTGGAGAACTCTCCAGAGAGATACAAATTTGAGACTGGGACTTTGCTAGCTGAAGTCAGTTTCTGATTACTTTGCTATTCAAGCTTTAAAAAGCTGTGAAAGCTACTGTTTCTAAGGTAAAATTTTATTGTTATAATAAGCTTGAAACTGGACAGAGATGTAAAAATAAAGCTATGCAATTTTATGGTAATAAAGTTATTCTTGGAAATAAATCTAAATACGTAGTAGATATATGCAGTTATTTCTGTTCTGGCTTGTCCTACTTCCAGCTTTCATTTATGAATGTTATATCTGAACATGTTTCAGAGAGAAAGTGAGACTGGGTGCTTTCTTGCAGAAATGCATCACATATTTTTTTGAAGCTTGACTAGTGGAAAAATATCTTGCTTTTCTCAAAACATGTACTTTACTCTGATTACAGTGAAGGCACATACAAATGTGTGTGTGAGCTAATTCCAAACTCTTGTCTAATTCAGGAAGAGTTTACTGCTGCTGTTGAAATGGTCACATGAACAGTTACTGTATCTGTTATCTTTTAAAGAAATAAGAAACTGCAGTTCATAGCCTCATTTTAGTGTAACAGAGCCATAATGGGAATGCTTATGGTCTAGATTTTTGTCAAGGTTCTAACTGTCTGTTTTCTTGGAAATAAACTGCTTAGAAATTTTTGTGCATAGCAGTTGATTTATTATATTATGTTCTAGGAACCAGGTGCTTTCATTTTGACGTCAAATCTGTTGTAAATACAGGCCCAGTTAGATTGTCAGGTTTTCCTGAACCTTGAGTTGGCTAGAATTAAGCTTGTTGTTCCTGCTGTATGTTCAATGGCTTTTTTAGTGCAACTTTACACATATAAGTCGTAATTCTAGAAGTCCTTGCAGCATGGCTGGATATGTTTGCTGTGATCCCTTACCTTTTCGAAAGAGTAACTGTCAGATTGTCTTAACTCCTGAACTTTTACATTTTTGTCCTCTCCCTTTCCTATGTGTTGGAAGATGTCATTAGGAACAGATGATGTTCATAAGGAGCTGTCTGCAATAGCTATTAAGGTGTCATTGTTATTCCAATGAAGGCATAATCTGGCTTCAGAAAAATTCATTTTCCCAAGGAAACTTTCAGGGCTAAGTGGATAAGCAGCCATGCCCTCCTGCATGCAGGGTTTTTAGGCATTAAGATCTGCAGCTGAGCACAGGTCAGCCAAGAAGAATGTCTAATGTGAGAGATGTGTTTGTGCTTGTAGAGCAGGTGAGGGGTGGCTGGTCACAGCCTTTTGGAAGGCAGGGCAAGGCTTCCCTTAACAGAGTGTTTTTTGAAAACCTGCAGTAGAGGCCTGGAGAAATTGTGTTCTTTTTCTTGCCTTTATTCTTAGCTGTGAATTCTTCAAGAGTCATCAGTGAGTAAAGAGATTAGCTGTTCTTACTTAGTCTATTAACTTACATTTCTCATGAACTCCTGGAAGATAAGAAGATACTTGTGGAGATGAATTCAGTCTGTCTTTTTATTTTCGATGTCTAGAATTCTCAGTTTTTCCTTTCCATCTTGCTGAGTCTGTCAGTTTTATGAATGCAAAGAACACAAAACCCAGACTTCAAAATGCTGGTTTTCTTTAGATGTCAGCAATGGGGAATTGATTTGTTGTTACTGGGAAGACTAGAAGAGAGTTAATGAACCTTTATAGCTTGAACTAGTCTTTGCCCTAAAGAACTTTTCACCTGTGCTTGTGCAGTTCAGCCCTGCAAGATCTGTAAAGCAGTATTTTTGTTAGTATTGAGGTCAGAGCAGTATCTAGAAGGATGTTTGAATGATACATTTCAATTTTGCCTTTGAGAAAGAATTGAGCTGTTTTGAGGCTTACATATAAGATTTTGCTAGTTAAGGCAGAGTTAGTAGCTGTAATGTAATCAAACAGAGCTATGATTCTGCCGTGACAAGATGGTTTTGTTCCATTCGTTACAACTTTGCCTGTGTCTTACAAAGCTGGGTCTCTTTGGCTTGTGCTGCCTGCCATGTTTTTGAGTATGAGTCCTGGTGCATAATCAGCATTTCATGGCTGAACCGTAATTTCCTGCACAGTGCCATCTTGGAAGAGAAATCAGGTTTTGAACTGCTTCTGCCCTCATGAGTTACCCAGTTTAGTTTATTCAATAGGTGGTAGTGGATTTTAAGACCCTGCTGATTGGTTTTGTTAAAACTGAGTTAAGCTTTTATTTTGTAACAAGCTTAGCTGAAAGTGTCATTATTTCTGTTAATATTAAAAAAGGTGACAAAACTTCAAAGAGCGGTTATTTTCCTTTTTATCTGTTAAAAATAACACTAAAAGGAGTTGTACTATCGCTTTTTAATTTTACTTACTAAATTTTTGCATCAAGGCTAAATTGTTTTAGAGGGAAAGGCTGTAGTCCATGCTCCCTGAAAACATTACTTTTTAAATGGGAATGTATTCATAATCAGAATAATTGTTTGCCACATAGATATTAAACCCTGATGTTTGATCTTGGGATACTCCAAATATCCATCATTTAAGGATGACTGTTAAAATATTGGGGGGGAGTAGGATATGTTGTTTCGGTTTTGTTTTTAATCTCAGAATAGGTTTTTCCAGTGAATATTTAGGTGAATATTCCAGTGAATAACCAGTTATCTATCTAAAAAATTTTTTGTAGACACCCTTTACCTTTGGCTTGGGCCAAAGGGCACCGTATACAACTGGCGAGCATTGTCTTCTTTGTAGAAGTGAACGAAAAGATACCTCGCTTTCAGAGAGCGGAATGAAAAACTCTAGCAAAACAGCACTTTCCACATCTCCAAAAGCAAACAATATGCTGCATCTTCCACTGTGGGTGTGTCCAGACTGTCGAAGAACAGTTGAAAAGGAAGAGAGGCATGCTACAATCGAGCAATCTCTTGTGGTAAGTTTAAGGACTTCAGTAGACTAAGAAGATACATTGTTATGGGCTGAATGCTACTTTGTGCTTTGGAACCGCTTAAACTGTAAGTGCATAGAAAGTGTTTGAGGAGATTTGGAGTTGGTTTTCCTGTGAGCTAAACTGAACAGGCAAGTTGTTCCAAAAATTATGAGTTCTGATTCAGTTTTGGATTTTTGAGTAGAACAAGCGTTGGATGTTTCTAGTTGGGTTTGGGGTTTTTTTCCCTTTATTGGATCTTACGCTTTGTCCTTTCCTCCCTTACTTAAATTCTGTTTTTTCTACTCCTACCAATGCAACTTTAATCTTTACCGTTTTTTCTATGTCTGCTCGTGTGTTTTGCCCCTTTTGTGATGTGAAGTTCCTTGTCCTTTCAGCAGTGTTCTTGAGTCACTGCACCTGCACTGCCACCTTCCTGCATATCTCTGAGTTTTGTCATCTTTTCTTTCCTGTACTTTTTTGATAAAGAAACACAACCCATTGTATGCATATAACAATTTCTTATTCTTTGTTGTATCATTGCAAACACTCATGTAATAGATGTTGCTAATACTTCAAGTTGTGATTACTTTCTAAATTAAGTGTTAAAATATATTCTCAAATGAAAATTCAACTTCACATAAGAGCTGTGGTCAGTGTAGCAAAAGAATACAAGAAGTTCACTGACAGGTCTAGGGAAACCCGATTAGAAGTAAAGTATGCTTTACTGAAGAACCAAATCTTCACAACTGATCTGGGAAGCCACGCACTTTGATAACTGGAAGTATTAGAGATTCTAGCTGATGTCTCGCTGTAGACAGCTAACAGACTGTGCCACACACCCATACGCACATACAGGTTTTTTTTATTCCAGTAAAGAAATCAGTGTGAGGCAAGATTGTCTTTGTATAGCACAGGTTGTTAAACTTTTGTTAAAAGCACAGTTAACATAGTTCTCTTGTAAGGAAAATTTAGGGTATATCACTTGTATACAGCTCGTGTTTATTGATATTCTTGCAATTAACAAGGGTTAGTAAAATTAATCAAAAGACATTACGTCAACACTACATCTAAGGGAATTACATGTGTAGTCTGATGGTAAACACATCCTAGAGAGTTCAAAGCACAGCAAGAGAGAAGCACATTATTGTTGAGCTGAGTCAAACTTTTTGACATATTTAAGCTGTGTTTAATGAATTAGTAAAGAAGTGTTCTACAAGTATAAGGAAGGCAGCTTCCTAAATGGGTGAAGTTACACATACTCCAGATAAAATGAAGATTTACAGTATTTTTTTTAATTTGGCAACTGTTTTCTTATTTAAAGAGCAATTTTTAGAAGCAAACAGAAGGATTTTTCGAGTTAGGAAGCTTGATTTAAAGCAGGTAATGATTAGGTGGCTAGTCAAATTAGAGAAGCTGGTTGGAGGAAGGGAAGAGCGCTAAAACCCCCTCTTATTATTGGTGATTACAAAACAGAGTACAAGTGGTGTGCTATAGATGCTCCTGTGTTCAGGTTGTTGGTGCTCTCATTACCTACCTTGGTTTGCCTCAGCACCTTCCCCAGTAGCTGATCTTGCTGTTGGCAGCAAATGTATACAGCTTTGTTTTGACCTGTGTCTTCATCCTGCTCCAGGATCTGGGGTGAAGCATAGAAACCCTTTTCAGTCATTCTCGAATGTGGGAGAGGTCTCTGCCTGGTGCCACAGAAAGCTGGTGTCGACCTGGGGAAGTTGCAGGAGGAAAGCGTGTTTGTACTGTGGCTGCAAGCACAGAGGAGGGAGAGAAACTGGAGACCAGAATACCAGGAGCCTTGGGACAGAGGTTAACATTATCTGCTAGTAATGAGCAGCACTGTACCCAGGAGATAGCATCCATTCCCAATGACAGCAGCTTTCTAGCATCCATGACTGTGAAGTAGTATATCTGGCTGTTGTAAACAAGAATTTCATGCTTTTTGCTAGAAGGGGTTGTAAAGCTACAAAAGTCAAACATGCTGTCAGATAGAGACTGAAGAAATATTACTAGTTTATGGTTAATGATGGATGATGCAAGCCTTCCTTTAGCCTAGTTCATTGTTTATACTGGAGTACTTAAAGGTAATAATTATAACCAACGTACCTTGGTTATTAGAAATGGAACTATATTTATATCATTGGTTTTCTCAGTTCACCTCTTGCATTTATTAAGCTGTTTGAAGGTGAATTCTTTGTGCCTGGTTTAGTGTCCTTCCAAAATATAGTCACCACTAAGAACTGCCACATGAATATTTGCCTACCAATTAACATTTCAGGCTTCTACCTTACAAACTGAAGGCTACCTGGGTTTTTTTTTTTCCCCTTTCAGAGCCAAGATTTCCTTTTGCACATGCCTCTTGGAAACAGTGGATCACAGCAGGAGTCTGTAGGAGGGGGAAGAATAACCGTTGGTGCACAGACAGTGCCTGCTGCAGATCTGAACAATTCCTCTCCTTCAGACATAGCATGCAACTGTGAGGCCTGTAATGAGCGCAGGTAAGGGCTGATGGAACTCAGCAGCATGCTGCCTGTAGTCAGACTGTTGGCAGTGCTGTAGCTTATTTGTTGGTGTGTGCTTAAACTCTTTAAACAGGCTGTCTGACAATAACAGTAACTTAGAGATGGCAGCTTTTAGCCAGTTTTGTACTTTATTTTAGGCATTTTTAGATGTACGTTGTTTTTTCTGAAGAGCATCCTCAAAACAGCAGGAATCAGTAAACCTATGCAATGTACAGATACTAAGTAATTACTTGTGTCATTATTTGCAGAGAAAATTCAGCAGAGCCTGAACGTGAACCTCAGCAGCTCCAAAATTACTGGTCAGAAGTAAGATACATGGTTCGATGTATATATCGCCAAGCTGGGACCCCTTTGGCAGATGACCAAGACCAGTCTTTGGTACCAGATAAAGACGGAATGAAAGATCTGGTGGATAGGTATAGCACTTTGAAAAATACCTAGTAATTGCCTAGAGCATTTTTAAAGTTAGCATTTAAGTAGTTTGGAATATTGCTTTTTAATACAATGTTATTTGCCATCTATAAGTCTGGTTACTTGGAATGGTTGCCTCACCATTAGAACAGTCAGTTCTGTATCATGCAGGATTTTTAAATGCTGGATTGAATTCATGTAGCTATTAAATTCCTATGCTGTTTGCAGTAGGAATATCAGTATATTATTATGAAAGGGTCCCAAAATCTTATTCTTCAAAAGACCTTGATATGATTCTTATTATAGTAAGATACGGTTTAGTTTGGATTGCCCTACATGAAAAATCTTACCTTGTCGAACTAACCTGAGTTAAAATAGTGTTTGCATCCGTGTGTAATTGTAACAGCTAGAAGAGGCTTTGATGACTAGATGAGGAAGATACTGTGCTGTTCCCTCTCATTTCAGAAGCTGAAATTGTAGCTTTTCTAGGTGTGAAGTTGAAGATGTGCTTAATGAGATCTGCAGTTGTGTTTTTTTTCTTTTGAGAATAGTGTGGCTGTCCTTAAAGTGTTCTGGAAGGTTACTCAGTTTCTGTCTAAGTGAATGTGTGGTCAAGGAATAGCTGCTCTCCTTGGTTCTGTTCGTATGTACCACACTGAGGTCTGACAAACTGTAGTTGTCGTGTGGAGTTTCTAGTTGAAGTTAAATTATGGCAACTTAAAACTTCTGACAGATTATAGTCATCTACCATTGCTCTTTGCATGACTATACTCCTGAATCAGCCTTAATAGATAATTAAATGATCTTACTGCACTTCTGTTACATAAAAACTGTTTGGTTTTGAGCATGAGTTGTGTAAAAGTAGAGTAATATATTATGCCTCCCTATTAGTCATGCTTTATTTATTTAAGTGATCAAAATGTGCAACATAGGTTTTGAAATCCAAGATGCTTAGTGTGTAGGTACTTAAAACTGAATCACAGCTAAAATGATTGCTGATTTTTATGCAGCTTCTCTTTAATGGAAAAATTTTGGAAGTTGGAACACATACTGTCTACCTTTCTTATGTACTTGGGAGCTTTGATTTCTCTAGAACAGTTTTTCACCCTTGAAAGAGATCATTGAAAACAAAGGCAGAAGCAGGCTTTCAGAGAGGGAAACCTTAAATGTCAATGTGATTATTTTTCACTCGAGTTCTTTATGGTCTGCAGAGTAGGAAATAAAATGAGGATTCTGTGTTTGAGCAGACACCAGTGTCCAGTCCGTGGTGCTAATGTCATAAAATTAAAGCTAGTCCATGTAGGTATTCAAAGTGTAAGAATAACGCAACTAAACAAAAAGCCCCAAATGAACCACGTAGGTTTCATGCCAAGATCATGCTGTGGCCAAGTAAATGTTTAAAAGGCAGAAATTCCTGATTCCATGCTTAGCTCTGTTGGACACAGCTGGCAAGAAATGGACTGTCTGGTCATCTGATTTGAAAATAATTAGTGGTGCCAAGTATTGTCCCTATTGGATCTTGGAGCACTTTATGGCAATGTGATAGCATTCTATTTTGTGAGTGACAAGGGGAGAGCAAGGACTAGATAGCAGCAGGCTTTTATTCATGTAATTCTTAAGTACTCATCTAATCCTGTTCTTCCTCACCTCCCTGCACTATAAAAACCAGGAGGTAAGTGCTTAAAGTCATGTGCAGGACTTCAAATAGTACAGTTTTACTCTGAAGTACTCAAAAGTGGCCATTGTGTTCAGTTTTCTTCTGTGTTCCGTGGTTCAAAACCTTGTCTCACTTCCAGGAGAGTATCAGACCTAGCCAGCTGTATGCTGTCCTTAGCAGGAAGCCCTGACCCCCTTTGAAGCTGTGTCTTACAGTCTTTGAAGGTATCGAGTGGTGGAATAGAGTGCCTGGAGGGCAATATGGTTCTGAAGCTTCAGTATTAGTGTGCTTCCCTGAGATGAATGAGTCCCAAATTCTGGTCCTTATCCTGGATTTTAAAAAAAGAAATAAATAAAAAATACACCAGTCATTTGTAATGACTGCAGGTAGGCACGGGAGAGTGCCCTAAGTCATGTTCCTTTGAAGATGTTCTTTGTGGCCCTGTGAATCCCACACCTTATTAAAGCAGCAGTTTTAACAAAGGTGAAGAAATGTCCTTGTACAGAAAGGAGAAGAAACTCAAGGTGAGAAGGAGTTTTATGAGTGTCTTATGAGCCTGGTAATTACACAAAATGTCTTTCAGTGCAGCTGAGCAACAGGAGGGTCCCCCAGAGCAGTCAGCAAGTACAGTTTGGCTAGTATGTATTCAGGCACGTTCTGGCTGCCTGTCAGATCAAGCTCCCTCAATGGCTTGAAGTGAATGCTTGTCCTTCTACAGGATCTTAATCAGGCCTGGATCTGGCTGCTCCAGCTGGAACATTTAGTAGGCATGTTATGCAAGAACACAGAGAAGTTCCAAAGAAGCTTGTCTGAAGAGTCTAGGTGTCTGTAGGGTTGTATGCAAATTGAGTAAAGGGCTTTTTTTTAGCTCACAAGTTGAAGTGAAATACTCAGGTCCTAAATGAATTTGTTCCTCAGGTGTGCAAGCCTCCTAGTCCTAAAGGTACACGAGAGCTCAGTTCCGCAGTGTGAAAATAGGGAACTGGACTGTGTTCTCCCAGATTTCAGGTAGTTATGTAAACCTTAGCCATTGTTTCATTTTGATGACTGTCATGGTAACTGGTAAATATTTTTCGGAAAGTGAAAACTGTTAATAACATGCTTTTTTTTTTTTTTTTTTGGTCACGAATATTCTGAAAATACAGGCTTTGTGAAAGAGATCCGTATCAGCTTTACCAACGGTTGGAACAGCAAGCTAGAGAATATGTGCTTGAAATGAAGGTTCGTCTGCTCAGACACTTGTCACTGGGATCTAAAGTTGCATCAACATTAGCAATACAAGGGCCACCCCAGGCACATCAGTTCATCTCACTCCTACTTGAAGAATACAGTGCACTCTGTCAGGCAGCATGTACAATCAGCGCCTTCCTAGTTACTCTGGTAAGACTGAAAAAATAACCTGTATGCTTCTACTTACTGGAGGTAATGCTAGCAGAGCTGTTCTAAGCTCTCTCAGATGTCTTCTGTGGTTTGTAAAGTATAAGGGGTTTTGTGTGTGCATGCTTGGAGATAGGGAGGGTCAGAAAATGCAAATTTAATTCTTCAGAAATGTAGATCAGGCATCTCTTACAGTGAACTGATGAAATCCTCTCTCTTCTTCCTAAAGAAAAAGGTGGGAGAATGCTGTTTGTGGCTTTTATTCTGAAATTAACCTTTAAACAGGTCTACAATTTTTAGATAATGCCTTAGAGAAGTGTTTCCCACATTTTCAGTTAATCTTTAATGGTCTCTTGACAGCCACATTTAAAAGACACAATTTTTTATGTGCAGCACTAACTTAGCTTGCTTCAATGTTCAATTTTATTTTTCACTTACAAGCAAGAATGGCTAATTGAAAAGATGATCTCTTGCCTTGGAATTAATCTGCCATGATACTTATTTCTCAAGTTCTTGGGTTTTCTTAAATGCTTGTTGGTTTGGGTTTTTTTTTTTGTCAACTCGTTGTGATATTAGACTTGGGATTATATTGTCAGGTAGAAAATAAGCAATCTTTTCCTGACTAACTGTCCATCATGAGTGAGTAATAGAGTAAACAAATTCTGTAATTCTATTTGTTTAAGGGCTGACAAGGTTATTAATCCTGTCCTGTTAATAATCCTTTCCTGTGCATCCTTTGTTAATGTCCTTATCATGTACATTCCTTTTCTTGTGTAAAGTTTACGCAAGCAGAAAGAAAACTTAAAGGTGGATAAACTGGTAAATTTGGGGTTTATTGCCAATTAGCTGAAAGTGACTGTCTAGGTATATAAAGAGGCAAAGAACAGGCGTATTTTTCCCCTGCTTATTATTATGAATTTAGCAGGCATGAGAGGTTGAGATAATGGCCATGCAGAGACAGAAGGTGCTTGAACTCCCCGATCTACCCTTTTATGATAGCATTCAAAGTAAAATAAAATTCCTATTCTTTAAAAAAACAAAGCGTAAGAGAACACAAAATACCCCAGACTTTTCTTGTCCTTTTGCTTCTGCATCCCAGTAAGTACTGAAAACCTCTTCCTATTAAGCTGTGACATTCAGAAACCAAAATGTGAGAATGTAGGCTACTGTATCTTATCATACATTTCTAAAGTTTATTAAATAACTGTTTTTATTAAATAGAGCAGTATGTCACAGCTTTCAGTACAGGTAGTACAGTTACTAGCCCTTCCTATGTGTGTGGTGGTACTCTCTCAAGGTTCGGGTGTGCTATGGAAAAAGCAATCTTTTCAGTTGAAACATGTAAGAGGCAGTCAAGATCTTTAAACTCAGTGCAGCCCTCCTGTGAAGGTAAAGCCTTTGCATGTAGCATGCTCTACAAAGGCATATAATACCTTGAGGAGAAACTTATTTCTCAGTGAAATCATGAACAGTTCTTCCTTTCAAAGGCATCCAGCTAACTAGTAAAGTTCAAGAGCAGGAACTGAAGCCTTGTGCCCACCAGGGAATAACAGATCATACTGAGAGCAAGCTGAACGACTATGGTCAGTAGAGAAGAGCCCTCAAGTACACAGTACAGCAGACTAGAAGGGAGAATTTACCTGGTATTTCTTTGTGAGAAATACCATAATCTGCGCAATCTGACATACAAGATTTTGTATGCAAGGGTTGACTGGTTTGTTCACAGCATAGTATGAAAATTGCCTGGGAAATCTACCTCAGTGTTAACCCTTGAGAACTTATTGGCAATTTATAGAAATTTTAAATATTTTGAAGACAGCATTCAAAGTGAAAGTGTACGTGTGTTTTGTGAAATTTGGGGGGGGAACACCCACCCTTCTTAAATAATAATGAATCTCCAGTCTGGTTTTTTAATACTGAGAGTCTCATGTTTAGGTCTGATATAAATATGTACTTAGTTTTTAACCCACTATGCTTAACAACACTTCAAAGTTCCAGAGTATTCTGATATTTCTGGCTATTCAAGGTTATGGTGCATGGGGCTGTCTTGCTGATCTGATAGTCAGAATGCTTGCACTTAATTTTGCTTGGGAGAATAAGGGTCTTGTATAATTAACCTGCCTGCTGCAAGCTATATGTGGGAAACCTGACTAACTGGAAAATATATCATACCTGTCTTTGATTTGTATGTTTTGATAATAATGGATTTAAGCTTAGGCCTTGAAATTGAATTCAGTTATGTATTAAATAACCTCAAATAGAAAAACATTTTGCTTGCTAGGCAAGTAAGCTGTTGGTCTCTTCTCTAGTTAGCAAACTTTGGATTTAAGCTGTATTCGGAGTGAACCATTTACTTGACTTATGTCAGTTTTGAAGTTACAGTTTGCCATTATATATGTCTGTTCCTCGGTAAGTTCAAAGAACTGAAAGATAATCAGACAATTTTTTGACAAGCAAACCTGAGGATAACTGGTTCAGATTGTAAAATCCATCTTTCAGTGCAGAAGTGAATGGCAGCTTTCAACTACAGTGTGGTTCTTCATTTTTTTCTAATCCGTGACAATTTAGAAAAACAGTGAATGAAGCTATGGTTATACACGTTATTAAAGAATTACTTAAATTCTGAGTTTCTGGGTATTAAACCTGCATAAGATCTGAGTGAGCTGATACAGGCTGTAGGTTGGAAATTAGATTGTCTGAGGCAAGATTTTTTTGTTTTAAAAGATTTTTTTTTTCCCTGTGTGTTTTTTTGTTTTTTATTTTAATAGGAAAATGAACATTTGAAGAAATTTCAGGTGACATGGGAATTGCACAATAAGCATCTGTTTGAAAACCTGGTATTTTCTGAGCCACTCTTACAGAATAGCTTACCGACGTTGGTGTCACAGCTAAGGTAGAGTTTAACTTTTCTTTTGTAATCTGAAGGAGAAGTGATAACCTCTATTTGCAACATAGTGTTAAAAAAAATAATAATCTCTGCTGCTTCTACAGTTTAATAGGTAAAAATCCTTGTTGATCTGTCTTGAAAACAGTATTGTTGATTGAGCAGGCTGCTGTCATAACTTGCTTGTCAGAAGAATTACAACCCTAATCTACTTACTTGTCAGTTACCTAGTAAAATGACAGCATCCAATGAAAATGCTGGTGGTATGACTGAATAGTACTATTTTTCACTTGTCATCAGGCATTACTGCTGTCTCTGTAGCTCTACAAGCAAATTAAAGCCTCAATGCTTTCATGCTTCCCACAGTGCACAAGTAACTTAATTTGGAGTTTTAACCAATCTTTTCATTGGAGAAAGCAAAAGAAACAACGTCCCTTGCAATATGCTTGTAGGCCTGGTGGCTTATGATGTTTCCTGGGGGTTTAGAATGTGTATTTTATTGGCAAGGTTGCTTTGCTTGTAATTTGTGTGCCTGTAAAGTGTTTGGGTTCTCCAGGAAGACGTATTAATTTTTATAAATGTTTCCTTTGTCTTAAGTCTGCACATTTTTAAAGTGCAGTCATGGATAGGTTTGTGTTGACTTCTTGATCTAGTTCCTGATGAAGACATTCATGCTCTGTGTACATGTGTTTTAAAGGTATTGTCTCAGGTATTTTTCCATGGTACAAGAGCAGTTTGATTAAGGCTGTCACAAGAGATGTTCACAGTGTATAAAAAAATGTCTGAGTTTTCCTTTTGCTCTAGTATCTGATAGATACTAGAAAGGAAAGCAAGAAAAGGCAAGATAGCTAAATTGTTGCTGTGCTCAGCAAGATGTCTGAAGGTCCTTTGGAATATCTTGTCTAATTGGTTTACGTGACACTGGGTTTGTACTGAAAGCCCTTTCTCCTTGGGTTTTTATGTTTTGTTTTGTTTCTCTTTATCTCCGGACAGATAATTCTGTTTCTGTGTTCAGTAGCATGTTGTTCAATTGCATATTTTCCTGGTGATTCCCAGTACCACTGTCCCTGACACTGTATTCCCCAGTCATCTCCATGCTTTCTGACAAGGCCTTTCTGCATCTCTTACTCCAGCAGTCCTGGCTGTATCAGGACTGTATGTTCATCTGCTCTGCAGACGAAGGCCTCTTGGTGAAGCTTACAGTCATTTCTTAACAGAAGTTTTGGACTGTTTTCATTTACCTGTTGTTCTCAAGTGCTACTGCAATGAAAGTCGGAGCAACAGAAGGTGTTTCCCTGCAGAACATCACTGTGGTGACAGCTACCTGCAAGGTTTAAATATGATGAAGTCAGAATCTTCTTGCAGAAATTTCTTTTCCGATACACCTCTGTCCCCTAGATGGTTTTAAGGGTATTTTGTATAAACTGTGGTTTTGCCCAGATAAATTCACTTGAGTGTTTTGAAAAGGAGAGGTTCAGCACAAGCTCCCTGTTCTGTGGTTTCCAGTTCATATAGTATATGTCTTGTTTTACTGCTGAGTTCTGTGGGTCTTGAAGTAAGAGAATTAGGTAGCTTTTCCTGAGAGTATTTTTTTCCTGGAGTATAATCTGCCTTCCATTGCGAATGGTGAAGGAAGATTCCATCAGAGATGCCTCACATGAGCCTAGTTCCTTGAACAGTAGAGAAGGTGTTGCCGGAGTTCCTCCTCAAAAGAGCATTGGCCTCGTTTTCTCTTCCTGAAGAAGAAATGTGAAATGGCATTTTGGCATCTCAGCTTCACTTAGATTTTTTTTGTGTTCACCTTTTCTCTCATCCCTTATTTAAATCACTGAATCTTTTGTGTATATTTGGCTTTTTCAGAATATGTAGTTGGTGTGCTGTGATTAGTCCCAGGGATGCTTATCAGGTGTCAGGCTAGAAAAGATGTTCTTTTAGGGAGATTTAAACATAGCAGTCTTGGGGGAATGGAGGTTACTAGCTGATATGTGATAGGTGTGTCAGTATTTTACAGGAATGGTCATCTACTCAGGGTGAACTGCCAGAGTCTTAATGTCTTATATCTTGTTCTGCTACCTAGTCAACACGTCTGATTTGTTTAGGAGGCATACTCAGTTGTGCAGTCTGCAGACCAGCTGTAAGAGTGTCCATATACTTATCAAGATTTAATTAATCAGCAGAGCTTCTGGATCAGACACAGCATTTCGTAAGGCTGTGGTTTTGTAATCAAATCATAGTATTTAAGGAAGTCCAGTCCTTTCATAGCTGAATGACTGGTACTTCCTGATGAAGTTGGCTGTATGAAAGATTTTTTAGATGTTAAATATCTTCCTTAGGTTAAGATGGTTTTGATTATGTGCAACCACTGATACACCTCCTGCATTCAATGGACTGCTTTACTGGGATTTGGTAATGACCTGACTGATACCTGGGGCTTTTCTGGCCCCTTTGCTTTCCTTGTATGGTGTGGGACAGTGTTCAGGGTAAATGCAAAGGTTTAGTTAAATGCTGTTGGCCAAAAAATTCTAGGTTCCTGATCAAGATATGCAGGCATACAGTAGGATCTATGTCAACGGTTATGCCTTCAAAGATTCAGTTAATGTAAAGTAAGCAATTCTTACTAAGTTTAATGTATGTGTGATGCTTTTTATTACCGATTTTTTTATGGCAGCCCAGGAATATGTTCCACCTCTGTTTACAGGACTGAAATATTACCTAGATGGTTGCTTTATTCTTGCGTTGAGGGGTGAAAGTGTATTGACTGGTAGCATGTTAACCTTTACACAAGAGTTACAATAAAAATTGAAAATGTAAATGCTGTTGCATTGCTAATGTAATTTTTTTAAAAATGAAGGTTTTCTTCTAACTTTTAAAAAGATATTGTGCACAACATGTGTTTGAAAGAGTAGTACTGCTCAGCAACAGTTATGAGAACAAATTCTTAACTTCTATACAGTAGGGACCACAATTTCTCATAATTGCATAATACCAGAAACGCAGGCATTAAGGAAAGCAGTGAATTGTGGTCTAGTAACAGGAATTGACAATGCTTGTACTGATTGTGAGGAAGAGGTGTACCCTAAATCACCGTATCCCTTTAAACTGCTTTTTGTACTCTAGCAAGCATAGACTTCCCAAGTTTTAAATGTGCAAAATTGCTTCTGCACCCTTTTAAAGTGGTTGTGTTGCAGATTCTGGGCAAAACCAACAAAATAAAACTGGAATTCATTGATGAAGTCATGCTAACAGCTGTAATTTAATGCTTACTGAGCTGTCTTGTTTGCTCAGCTCTTCATTAGACTTAATTACCATATTAAAATTAAGGGCTTAGTTCTTTGCCAGCTGATAGGCAGGACTGTGTAGTTCTTAGATTGAATTAATATCCTGTTGCAATGGAAATCTGTAACAAACCTCCCTGAAATGCTGGAATTGGGCTTAAATATTAAATGTTCAGATGCTTGTATTTATTTTTTTGGGGACTGGCTTTGACTCACCACACAGCCTCTGTGCCTCATTAACTGCCTACTAGTTTCTTCTTCATTACTGAAGAGAAGAAGTGTTGCAAAGTTTCAGTTTGTGTTAATTTACAGGTCATTACAATTCAGTGTGCTTTAAGCACACATTATCAAATAGAATTTTGTCTGTTTCTGAAGTCAAGATCTCAGAAGTTTGCTTATTTACTTGATTGTTGTGGTGATGCATTCTAATGGCTATTTCTTTAAAGGAATTCGATGTACAACAATGTAGTAGTAGAAAGGAGGTAAACCTGTCTCCAGTTTCTGTGGCTCTTTACAGAGACAGTCATCAGTGAAAGGCATCACCACGTTTTCGCATGTGATGCTGCTCAAGTGATAGTAGGTAACTGCATGCAGCCAAATTATCTCAGTTTCCTCATTCTACAGCACTTTTCCCAGCTGGAACTCCAACTTGTCTAGTAGTCTTTTTAACATTGATCATGTGAGTTCTGATTAACAAGCTTCTGGCTTTATTTTAGTACATAGCTCTTCAGTAAATAGTCAACGTGTGTATTTAGCTCATAGAATTTGGAAAGATAAATATATCAAGCTACAAAATTGGAATAAATACGGCTCAGTAGGTTTGACATCTGGTTACGTGTGGGAAAGAGGCTCTGGAAATGTTGCACTTCCCACATTCTTGTTATTGTTGGTTACAGAACATTGGAACAAGCAGTTGTTGGGTATTTTATGAAGAATGTCTAAAAATACTCCCTTTTGGGACACAAGCAGCTCTGGGCCTAGGTGTAACGATAATTGCACTCTAACAACGCTTTTTTGGCTGGCAAAACATTAAAAGCGTAATTTTCCAGTGAAATGTGTCTTCTCTAACAAGTGCTATTTGAACCTTCAGGCTTGGAACAACACATGATTCCTGTAGTGAAGATATGTATAGTACCTTGCTACAAAGGTATCATCAGCTGGAACAGGAAATGGGTCAAGTTGCTGAAGCATGGCTTGAATGCCAGAAAAGAATAGATGATTATGTTGATGAACAGGTAAGCATCATGTAAACAGTCTCAAGATGATTATGCAGGGCGCAGCCTGTGCCTGCAGTGAGGTATTTTTATCCAGAGCTTTGAAGCAACAATATGTAACCTTTCTCATTGATGTCAGTCTTTCAGAATAGAAAAGAACACTAATATAGCGGTGGCGATTATACAGAAATTAAAGTTTGTTGTTGATTAAAGTTTAAGTTGTTGGAGACTGTTGTTGTGCCATTGTTTAGAGATGGTCTTTGAATGTCTTTTAATTACTTTAGCCTGTAATATCTGTAGTGCAGTAATCCGGAACTCTTTTGTAGATGTCATTAGGAAAAGGAAAAGAAACAAAACCACCGCACCCACAAAACCTTCTAAATTTCCAAAATAATAATTGCATTAAATGAAATTGAGAGGAAGAGGTTGCTTTTAAAAACTGTTGAGTGTTGTGTAGTGTGATGGCAATGTTTTGTACAGGTGTCAAAATCAGAACTCCAGTCTCACTACATGAATATTTGAGCCCTCTGAAGTTATCCTTTTTTAATTAAGTATATGTTCTGATAGCTGATTCTTCTGAGTTTGTGCTAAGTCTTAGAAAATAATCACATTGTGCCAACTCCTACATTGTCAAGAGCTTAATATTTTGAAAAATAGGTGTTTATTTTGCAAGTGGTTGTTTATACTCTTCCAAAATTGCTCATATTCAGAGAACTTGAATTTATTT
Source organism: Psittacula echo (assembly GCF_963264785.1). Classification (NCBI taxonomy): domain Eukaryota; kingdom Metazoa; phylum Chordata; class Aves; order Psittaciformes; family Psittacidae; genus Psittacula; species Psittacula echo. The sequence continues at coordinate 9,705,355 of NC_137735.1, forward strand.
TCATTTAAACACATCAAGATAAGTTTTTGAATGCTGTTTAGTTTGCTAGAAGAAAGAATATGTCTTGAAGTGAGTGAAAATACAGAATTTTATAGCGCTTTTCTTGTATTTTTAAGTTTTGTTGGCATTAAGAATACGGAAATCCAATTTGAGTTTTAGTGATGCTATTTTACTCCTATAGATAACAAACACATTTTAAAGTCTTATAGTACATTGTACATGTCCTTCAGAAACTATTCCTGTGATGAAGATTTAAGTGAGCTTCTGCCATTAATTCCAGTACCTTCAAGGTAGAGACAGGGCATAACTAATTTTACTTTTAAAGATTGTTCTATATTTGGGGTCTGCATCTGTGAGGTATCAAAGTTTTCTCTTAGTCTGTCTGCTTTTGTGGATCTGAGTATTTGATTGCAGCTCTGTAAAATTTCATCATCTCACAATTTGTGGTACTAGAAGTCATTTTCCTCATGGTGTCAGGGTATTGTGTCTGTCTGATACTGCCTCTCCAGGAACAAAGGGAGCCCAGTTCACTTCTCATCATAAACACTTATTTTTCAAAAGATAGAACTTGTGTAGTCACATTGAGATCAGGCTTCTGACTGATTGATCTGCAAAATCAGCTCTTCCCTGGTGATTTTTTTTAATGACCAAAAAAAACCCCTGTGAGGGGGTTTGTAGGGGAAACAATTTTAAAACTTCAAGCATCAAATTTTAAAGGAGATATTGGTATTTTATTGGTATTTATACATGGAAAAAATATTTTCACAGTTTTGCCTTAAATCCTGTGTTGGTGATAACTTGTGGTTGTATTCCATTGATCAAAAATACATCACTCAGTATGACCATCTTATGCAAATTTGCAGTGGTTTTTCTTGTCAATGAGGTAGAAATCAGAAAGCCTGGCTACTGTGGATCTTAATGGTGAATGTATGTTCAGTATTTGCTGCCTCTTGGCTTAAGAAAATTATGAGGTTTTATTGCTAGTTTATCTAAGGTTAGAACACAGACCATCACAGAGGAAAAGTTAAAAATGGTCCTCATATATCTACTGTAGAACTATACCCCAAATTTCAGATAGGGCATCAGCAGAGACAGTTAATAGACTCTCACTGCAATCATGTAACATGCCATGTTACTTGTTCTTGAGGGGGGAAAAAAGTGAGTATCTTTTACAAGCTATGCAAATAGTACTTTTTTTTTTTTTTAACACTGTGTAAAACATGTCTGTGCATGTCACAGCTGTAACTTAATACACTGCTGCATCAAGTGTGCATGCTGTGATAAAATGTAGAATAAGGATTCCTTCTTGTCAGCACCTGTATTCATCACAGTAAAATCTGAAGAAAATGATTAGGGTGTCTGGAATATAGGAGAATTTAGATGTGTGCAGCGTGTACCTCCAAATCATTACCAAATTTCAACTCTATTTAACTCAGAAGATACTAAATATACTTCGATCATTCTGAAAAGTAATGCCTGAAGCATGTAAGGCAGTCGTATGTACTTGGTGTGATAGTGTTTCCTTTTCGTTTTTACGATAGCTCCCACTGAAGAAAGGCATACAGGAATGTCTGCCCAGCTCCACAAGAGCCAAGGGAGAGCTTTGTGCTTTCCTCTCCATGTGTGATTTTCTTTTTACAATCCTGGTCGGGTTAGTAGGAAAAAATTGTACAGGCACAATTGGTTTCAGTTTGGTTTTGTTTTTTTTTCTCTTCATGGTGGCTGTATAAATAATTGAAACACTTTTTCAGTGCTGAGAGTTTGTGACAAGAGGAATTATTATTTCTGGTGAAACAGACTAGGAAAATGGATCGAATTCACAAGTGGAATTTTCAGATGCTCAAATGTGCTGTTCACATTTGATACAGACTTCAAAGTGTGGGAACGCCAAGCATCCTGTGATGTCTGTATGCCCATCAGAGTTCTCACAGGTGATCTAGTGGTACATCAGTTCTGACCAAACTGCTGGCTTTGTTTAATGGTTGAATCAATTTCAGAATGGAAAAAATTCTTGTTCACCTGCCTGTCTCAATTTACCGTGTCCTGTCTGATGGATCTCAAATACTTGCTAGCCTCAAATAGACAGGGAGGAAGAAAGAAAGTGGTAATGGACTTGTTTCCTCTTTTGGGCAGCAGTGGTAGCATATTCAGTGCAGATGTACAAGACTGAAATGTAAATTTTTCGTTTTGATGGCATTTGAATTTTTCTCCTACTCCCTAGCAGAATTCTTGGGCACAAATCATTTGGTTTGTATTGCAGCTGCTTTGCCCTGCTGAAATAGTCATTGAGGAACAGAAAGAGGGGACAGTGATTTTCAATTATTTATGGAATTTATAACTTAAGATACTTGCAGACATGGGGTATTGGAAAGGATGTGAAGTTGAAAGTAGGAAAAGTTCAGCTTCAGCCCCTGTGCCCATTAATACTCAGGAGTACCAAGACTTAAACCATGCTGTTCAATTTGACAGTTTGTTGGCAGGCTTGAGTGGGCAGCTCCCAGTTAATGCACTGGCTGTTTTAAGCGTCGTTCTTTGGCATTAAAGTCTTCTCTTATAATGCATAGCAAATGTAGGTGCCTGTCGTTGATGGTGAGGATTCAGCTAGGTGCCAGGGCACCTAAACCAGTGTTGCTGTGTGTAAGTGTAGCTCAGAAGCTGGTAGTACAGCCAGGATGAAATTCCTGATGCTTTTGGCTACAGGCTCTGCAGTACTTTTTAGTGTGTCTAAGAAATTGTACCAGTGGTTCAAGAATATTTCAAGCACGCTGTGTTTTAAAAAACACACACGTGCGCATGATAAACTCTTTTTTCTTCTGTGTTAATGTGACCTCACTGGAACAAGGGAGATGAAAATCCACGATATTAATTAGAATTACATGCTGCTGATTGTTTCAGAAATTCATTAAGCAAAATTTTACCACTTAATACTGTTTCAAATCCTCACCTTTGAATTTCATTTTCTCAAGTTAAATAATGATAATAGCAAAATACACTTAGGTTAAAAGTAAAACTTTAAACTTCTGATCAAGTGTGAATTTTGGGAGGCATGCTTTTGAAGGAGGGGGAAAAATTAAGATTGCTAGTAGTATAACCTCTGGGAGTTTGGCTCACTAACACGTTTATGAAGCAGTTTGTTAAGGAGGTAGATCTCTTTATTAATAAAGTAAAAGAAAAAAAGAACTGTAAAAGATAACAGAGATAGTTGGGTTTCCTCACTGATGAAGTAGTGCTCTTAAAATGTTGTTGAAAGGTACAACAGAAGAAGCTTTGTTCTTGCTTTTTGCTGTGTTAAAATTCATGGAGGCTTTTGTGTTCTGTTAGAGTCAATTTATTTACTAAATCAGAAAAGTAGAATTTGTGTACAAAAAGTTATAGGCTGTGTATGCATTTATGGGGATGTGATTCAGGGATGAGTAATTATAAAGTATTTCTCCGTTCTTAGGTAAATTATGAGCATGAAATACATTGAGGGAGAAAAGTGGTATAAATAGTGTTAGTCTAGGTCACTACTTCTAATTTGTTTGACTCTTGGATTGGGTGGTTAGTTCCACACATGGCACATCAGAATTTGCACTTGAGTCTGCATTGAAGCCTTGCTAAAAGTCTTGTAGGTTTAGATATTAATGGATGTTAGTGGGTCTGAGATGTTGAGCATCTGAAGCCAATTGCATTTTACTGAAAATGCTATGAAAATATTTCATGAAAACAAATGTGAACATAAGGAATAACTTGAGAAAATCTGACTGAAAAATCATGTAAACAGATAAAATTTTAGGTGACTCAAATGATTAGCAAATAAAATACATTTCGTATTGACTGAATATGTAACTACTTTTAAAATAATACAGGCAAGCCGAGTTTAATGGAGCTGATAGACAACAGTGTAGGTTTTCTGTCATCAAATCAATGAGTTTTCCTTAAATTCTGTTTTAGATGGCAATGAAAACAAAACAACGCATGCTAAAGGAAGACTGGGAATTTTTTAAACAGAGGCGTTTTATTGAAGAGCAGGTAGGATTTTTCTTTATACCATATTAAGTTACACTAAATGCTTCATGTGTATTTGTGAGATGCAAACATGTGAGTGTAGTATATTGTGCTAGTTCTGTGTAATCTTATTCTGCAGCTATGCCAGGCATGAAATTCAGTCAGTTATAATACAGAAAAGCAAGATCCAAGAAGAGTACGTAATCATGTATAATCTCAATTGCTAGTGATATAACCTACTGGACTTTGGCTAATTAACATAGCTTTGTGAAGCAGTTTGTTTTATTCTGTAAGGAGGTAGATCTCATTATTAATTAGGTAAATGGAAAAACGGAAGCACCATAGTCTTAGGATGGAATACCAGGTATTAAAATTCTTTATACAATAAGAGGGGAATTTTTGATGCCTTAGAGTGCGATCCAAAACAGCCAATACATAGAGCGTGGAGCTGCCTTGATGTACGTGATAGAGAATATTGTGTTCAAGAGTCTGACAAATTTCCTTATGTGTATGGAGCTGGGGAGTGTGAGTTGCAGTAGCAGGGCAGGTGATTATATCTGTTACTGCTGAGGATGTTATCTGTAGGATGGCTCCTACATCCTTTTTTGTGGGGAAAAGGCTGAGCAGAGCTATCTGCCTTTTTTAAGCTGTAGCCAAAGAGGGACTGATGGGAGTTCCTACCTTATTATAAAATTATATCTGCTGTTTAAGACTCAGAACCCTCTTCTGTAGGCTAGGAGTGCTCAAGTATGTCTCAGGCTTTCTGTAAGAGTACAGTGTGACTCTGCTAGAGTCAAGTCAGAATGGGGAATCTCTCCATGTCTGTACCACTGCAGAGAAAGAAATGCTAGTTGTGAGCCAGGGAAAGAGAAAGTAAATTTTAATAAACTTAAGCTTAAGCTTAAATAGGCAATGCCTCAAAGCAGTCATCAGTACTTTTTCAAATAAGGAACATAAGCCTGTGTTAACCATGTCTTTAGAATATCTGGTATACAGGGCTCCTCAGAGGACTTGAAGAAGAATCCTCTTTTTCCTTGATCCTAATTGGCCTTAAGTGAACTGTAAGCCCATTGCTTCTTAGGTAAGGATCAGGTCTGTGCATCTATGGAAGTGGAAGCTTAGGCACATCCTTGTTTAACCTAAGGTTTGTAGGTATCTAATGAAATTAGGTGCTTTTAGGATTAGGCCTCTGCCAGGTGGACATTGTTTGGATTGTATTTTTTCACTAACACAGTCAAGTACTGTTCTGGCCAGCTACTTTGTTCTTTGCATCTCTCCATTGTGTCTACAGAATAAGTCCTAATTCGTTTTTGCAAGCTAAGGGTGCATTTGCATTCTCCATTTGTCAGCAGTGTCCTTTTGTCCTTACCATGAAACAAGACAAGAACTGTTCAGGAGTGCATCAGTGGAAGTACCGTGTGATATGCAGATACAAATTAGTCAAGGAGAGGGACTTAGCCACTTCACTAGTTCATGGTAGAAACATACTTTTTTTGAAGAGTTTCAGTGCCATATGTTTGTTGTTTCTAGCTGTGAACTTCTTCCTTTTTTCACTCGGGATCAAAACACCACCTTCATGAAATTATTCTGAATTATTCTGCCTTTAAAATATTTTGCCCAAAGAACCCTTTTTGATTATGTAATGTGTTAATCATGATGTGCCATGGAATTGTTAATGGAGAGTCTTGCCCTACTAAAACACTGCCTTTATAATTTACTTCAGCTTAATAACAAGAAAGCACTAGCTGGAGAGAACAACTTCACAGACACAATGAGACACATGCTGTCATCACGTTTGAGCATGCCTGACTGTCCGAACTGTAATTATAGAAGAAGGTGAGCTGATGTTTTTAATATGAAATCATAATAAATCATTAATTTCTTGTTCAGGGAAAAAGGAAATACATTATTGGAACAAAGAGTGTGATTGTTTGAAATGAATGGTACTTAAACAAGGTCATAAAAATCTGTAATCTTAATTCTTGAACAGATGTACTTGTGATGACTGCAGTCTTTCACACATTTTAACGTGTGGCATCATGGATTCTCCTATAACGGATGATATCCACATTAACCAGTTACCACTACAAATTGATTCTGCTCCGGACTATCTCTCTGAGATCCGCCCACCCAGTATGTCTTCAGCAAGTTCAGGATCAGGTTCCAGCTCACCTATTACAATTCAGCAGCATCCCAGACTGATCCTTGCAGATAACGGTTCTGCACCAACTTTGTAAGTGTTTTTTTCTGTTTTAAGTCTTGGTGGTGAAATGAACTTAAGCAGACAAGTTGCATTGGCTGACTGAGCATTATGCAATGCTAGTTTTGCCTCAAAATCGTGTAATGATGGTCCTATATTCAGCAGAACCCAACTCCAGTGCTATATGTTGTGCAAACATAAAGTAAAAACAAAAATCCTGTAGACTTCTTAAAAGTTTCTGAAGACATTGACTTCACCGTATTGCTTGGAGTGTGCATCTTATGTACTTTCCTGCTTTGCAGTTGCAAGGATGTCAGATATTGATCTACTTCAGAGCATCGTTTTAAAATGCCTCATTTTGTTAGACAGTGAAGGGAACTGGTGATGTTTCTTTGAGGGATGGTAATTTAATATGAATAATTTTATTTCCAAAATAGCTTTTATTAGGATTACTGAAGCTGTGCTAACTCAATACTTGCATCAAAAATTATTGTCCCTATCAGAAGTTTTTGTCTCCCTCTTTCTTCTGTTTGTATCACAATGACCATCAGATTTGAGGCATTAGTCTAAGGGTAGACTTCTGCCCTTTTCATAATTCTGATGGGTTAAAAGTGCTTGGTAGGCTCGCTTCTGTACATGGTTAGGGTGCAGCTAACCAGCAGTCTCCTCTGTTGTGATATTCTGAAGGAGCTGTTGTCACTACAGTTAAAGAAGTTGGCATTAGCATTCTGTGTTAATATGATGTGATGAACAATGACAGTACAGATGTGGTATGTTTCTGATGAGTATCACTTCACTGAGTTCCATTTCTTTTAAACATTTACCATTGCATCTGCCATCAATGGTTTAATCTTCCATAACAGGGCCTTAGTTTCTGAATCAATTTGGGGACCACTTGAAAACAGATTACATGGTGGTATGTTTAGCTACATATTCTTAAATGTATAGTTTGCAGTTTCTGTAAACTGTTGTTAGTTTTGGTGCTGGGCTGTCCAAAATAGTTCAGTTTGTCTCTTCAGATGCTAGTTCAGTTGAATCCAAGTATTATTTATTGTAAGAAGCCTATTTGTAGGGAAATACCACTGCTCCTTGGGGAAGGGCCATTTTATGTCTCATAATATCTACTGTGTTTTATTTCCTCATTGCACATTTGAAATATGCCTGTTAGTGCCATCATGTAATTAAATTTTGACGCTGTATCTCATGGAATGCAAAAAGATAAAGTGCACAGTTTAAGAGCTTTTCTAAGAGCTCTGGATTGCTGTAGAAACATGAGGTAACCAATCTTAGCAACACCTCCCTGGAGCGGGTAATTAAACATGCATGTTCTTTTACTAGCTATCTGTATGGAAAAAATTTCCATTAGGCATTCGAGAGCAGATTCTGAAAACCATGTAGTTTTGGGGTCATCTAGGAGCTAATTGCTATTGAGAAATTTGTTACTGTGATGTGTTCAGTGTTCCCTGCTTAATGATATTGGTTTGACATTTGATGTATGGAAAAACTTTATTTTAATATTTTTTTTCCACTTGCCACTTTCTTAGAAGAAGACTTTGGCATAAGGCTTTGGGTTTGGTTTTGGTTTTTTTAGTCAAATTAAAGATCATACATAACCTGTCTTTATTAGTTACATGGATTCTTGGTTAGAAAACAGTGTTGGAAAAACATTTTTCATAGAAATAGCAGAGAAGCTTATTTTCAGTCCAGGTTCAGGCATGCAACTGTTATATTCAGTTGGATGGTATGGCAGGTTTCTTTATCTTCTTGCTTGAAAGAGTAAGTTCAGTGAAACAAGTTGGGGAAGACAATCCTTTGATTCCTAATGGAAACATTCCTACAACTTTATTTCGTTTTGGTGTTCTACTTGCTTTTGTAATAACTGAGGTCACTGTGCACTGTGATTTATTTAAGCCTCTTTTCCCCTCAGTGGTAGCGATGATGAAGATGTTGCACCATTATCAGCAAAATTTGCTGATATCTACCCACTGAATAATTACGATGATGCAGAGGTTGTAGCCAACATGAACGGAATCCACAGTGAGCTAAATGGCGGAGGTGAAAACATGGCACTGAAAGATGAGGTACAGTATTTACAATGTTGTATCTTCTTCTAGCAGTTGGATATGCTCGATGGAGAAAGGCCAGGCCTCCACCTGTGTGTTAATGAGTTAATGTTCTCCAGTCTCCGCAGGTGAGCAGTACTAGCAGCAGCTCCTCAGAAGCAGATGATGAAGAAGCAGATGGGGAGAGCAGTGGTGAACCGCCAGGGACTCAAAAGGAGGAAATATCTCTAGGAAAAAGGACTCTAAGGAAAGATGAAGCAAAAATGGATAGTCCACCACCTTCTTATCCCAGTCAGCAGGTATAGTAACCTAAAAGCAACCCTTCTAGTAAATTATTTTTTTAAATGTGGGTGCTTGAATGATAGTACATTTTAATCTGAGTTACCCGGCAGCTACAACACAGGCTTGCTGCTTTGAGAAAGAACGTGCCAGTCACTTTTATTGCTTCCTGTACAAGAGAATCCACATCAGAGGAGGTACCTTTGAGAGCTTAGGCAACAGTCAGGTGGAAGCTCCCATTACATGTTCCCATGTGATTCGAATGTTTGTAAGGCCTTCCACTAGAAGCATTTTCTCATTTGTTAAGCGTATTAAGCTACTTTCAGTGAGTGGGTTGAGATCTTTTTCTGTGGATGGCTGACCAATGGCATAATACTTACATGGGCTGAGACCTCTGTCAAACTAGTTTGAAACTGGTAAATAGATTCAGCATTTGTTGTGGAAAATCATATGAGGATTATGTAAGTCTACTTACCTTAGGGAAGCAAACTAAGATGCAAGATAGAAAGGCAGATTTGACCTTCCTCTGTTTTCTTTGAAAAAAAGAATTTTCTTATAATTATTCTGAGGAAGTCTTAATGACATTCTTTTTTTAGTCTGATTTTCTAATCAGAGCTGAATATCCTGTAATGCTGCATTCAAGTGATTTCACTCGTACACATCTTTGCATTTGAAATTTTTTGGTGTTATCTCTTGACGTTGCTCATTTAGTCCATATTTTTTTTTCTCTTCAAATTCCTTTTCATGGTCAGTACCCAAAGATTTGTCAGAATTGGTTTTGAATCTCACTATACTGTTTGACATCTCTTTTCTGATTTAATTTTCTAGAAGACTATTACTGGTTTTGTGATAATACAGTTTTTTATGAGCAAGTTATTTTTTCTTCTATGTACAACTGATTAATTTCATCATTGTTATTTGGTTTATGAAATATTTGGATGTTCAGTTATACCTTTTTTCAAAGGCTGGAATGCTTTTAAGTGATAATGAAGAGTTAGTTGTTTCTGAGAGGAAGGCATATTTAAGAAGAACACCACCTTTTCTAGAAAGCTAAGTTAGCTAATGTTGCTTTTTGGAAAAATACACTAGGAAAAGTAGCAATTGGAAGTGTTCCTGGTATTGCTTCTGGTAAAGTTACTTCCCACTGAAATATCAGATGACAGCAGCAGGAAAAAGTACTGAGCTGAGAGAAGGAAATGGAGCTCCTCCTTCCTGGGCTCCTTTTGTTCAAAAGCTTGAAGTCTTTTGAGATAACAGAAGTTAATGATACTTTGAGATCAGCAAAAGGTTCTAATAGAAAAAGGATTTCTCACGGTTGATGCTATTATGAAATTTTTCATTAGAAATGTCTGCTTCACACAATCACAGAAGGGTTAAGTTTGGAAGGGACATCTGCAGATGGTCTGTTTCAGCCCACCTGCTCAAAGCAAGGTCATCTAGAGAAGGTTGGTCAGCAGTTTTGAGTTGGGCTTTCAGTATCACCAAGGATGGAGGCTCCAGAACTGCTGCAGGTAACGCATTCAAATGTTCAACCACTTTCATAAATATACACTTTAAGCTGAAGTGGAATTTCCTGTATTTCAGCCTGTACTCATTTCCTCTAGTCCTTTCATGGGATACCACTGAGAGGAGCCTGGCTCTGTCCTCTTTCCTCTCCTTTTACCTGATGCATGCTGGTAAGATCCCCCTGAATCTTCTGACTTGAGGCTTAACAGTCCTAGCTCTCTCAGCCTTTCCTTGTATGATAGATGCTCCAAAGCCTAAATCATCTTTGTGGTCCCTCACTGGACTTACTGCAATATGTCCATGTCTCTCTCGGACTGGGAAGCCTAGAACTGGAGCCAGCACTCCAGAAGTGTCTCACTAGTGCTGAACGGAGTGGAAAGATTACTTCCCTTGACATGCTGGCAGTGCTGTGCCTAAGGCAGCTTAGGACTATTTCCAGCTTTATCAGCTAATTAACCTTTGTTACTAGTTTCTACACATACTGTTTTTCCGTTTGCTTAGAAAATTGTGGAAAATAATTGTCTGGTTATTGTTGTTACAGTGGGGTAATTGATTACACAATAATGATCAAATGCTGTCAAGGTTCCTGTTCTTGTCTGTTCTGGATTATTTGTAACAGTATCTTGCTTGTTCTCACTGATAGTGGATATTTAATGGCTATAGAGTATGAAATGTCAATTTGTAGGACATTCTTTGCTTAACTAAGATAAAGATCCTCCACCAGTGCTTTTACAAGGTTCTTCCATTGGTATGAGATGAAAGGATTCTGTGGATGCTCTGAAAATATTAATTGATGGGACAAATCACTGATTTTACTGTCTCTTGAGTAGATTGAAAAAAATACTCTCTTTTTTCTTACAGGCTGACCAAGGTCCAAATGCTTGTGAATGTCACGTTTGCAAACAAGAAGCCTCAGGTCTAACAGCCTCTGCACTTGCAACTGGACGCTTGCCTGCTGGCCACCAGTTTATGAATCCTGAAAAACCTGCACATCCTGCACTTCATCTTTATCCTCACATCCATGGACATATACCATTGCATACAATTCCTCATCTGCCTCGTCCACTTATCCATCCCACCTTGTATACAGCTTCTCCCTTTACACACAATAAGGTAAGCCTGATGAAGGAGATGGGGTGCATCCTCATTCCAGGAAAAATGCTGTACACCTTATAAACCAGCATGACTGTGTGTCAGTGAAACCATGAAAGTTGCTTTAAATTGTGGTCTGTATATAGTAGCCCTTTTGAAGGGAATAGTGAGGGGTGGGGAGTAGAACGCATTCAGAACTGGTGGGAGGTTCGTACAGCAGGGCAAAGGGTATCAGTAGCAGACTGGTAATTTCCTTACTGTGATTAGAAAGCATGTGGAGTCAAAAGAGTCTTGAATGATGGTGGAAACAGTGATGAGACTTCACTGTGCAATACAACTAATTAAATCTTCATTTCATATATATCGAAGGTCAAAATTTAATATTCCATTTTGACAGTAATATCCTGAGGTTTCTAGTGCAAAATGTGATTTCTTTTTTAAATTGAAGCACAGAATTCTATTTCTAAGGGGGTTTTGTGCTTCGAGAGTATTTGCCTTTTTTGCAGGTTCTGCAAAGTTCCTTTCGCCCCAAACTTGTAAGTAATAAGACAGATGTGGGGACCAGGTGACAGCTTTTCAGAAGTATCAGTCAAAAGCAGGAATTACTGTTGTTCCACATATTGTTTAAATCGGTTGAACTGTGGATGCTGCTGACAGGGGCAAAGCCTTTGTCATTAGGTACATATTCCTGTCGTCTCCTTCTCGTTCGGTCCAGTGATGCTGTGGTTGTAAGGAGAGTAGATAAGTTCAGTAAGATGACTGTTGCATAACTCTTACAGTCCTTCTTGAACATCCACTTTGGTTTTTTTTTCATTTTGTCTTACCAGTGTCTCTTCCTTATCTCTGTTGCAGTGCACCAGTTCTGTACTGCAGTGTACCAACCTGCCATTTCTCAACAGCCCACTGCCATTCTGCTGAAACCCCTAATTGTTGTACCCCACGTTCTGCCATCCTTCCAGACCTCTTTTTACATCCATTAAGCAGTCTGTTCAAGCTTTGATCCATCTACTCAAGCTCCTACCCCTGACCTCGGCTGTCTTTCCTTCCAGGAGACCTTTGTGTAGCGGAACACCTGCAGCGCACTGTCACGGCTGCACCAGAAGCCCCATGCAGAGTAGCAGGCTGCTAGCACTGAGTGGTGTTGTAATGCAGGCCATGTCTATTAGCTCTGGCACAGCACCTAAACCAGCTGGGCTCCATGTATTTATGTTGTGCTGGAGCTGGAAAGACATATGTGGATGCTGGAGCTTTAGGGAGGTTTTGCCTTTGAAGAGCCAGCTGAATTCAGCAGAGATGGTAGTGAGTGAGCTAATTAGCCCTGTTGGATCAGGCTTGGTTTGTCATGGATAGGCTGTTCTGCCCTGTGAAGTGTTCCGTTGTAGCCAAGTGTACCCATTTGCTTTAATGCAGGGTATTCCAGCCCTTCCTATCTTCACCCTTAGATGATGAAAATCTTTCTGTGTAGGGAAAGGAGACTGAGTATATAAGAAGTTTGCTTGGCCGTGAATGTTTTGACTTTCATGTCTGAAATGTCATTGACTCAGCTGATAATTTTGATATCTATATCTACTGCTGTATATTTTTTTCATTAAATCAAATATAATGAAAAAATAAAGCAAACTTGCTTTTCCTTGGCTTCTTTTAAAGTTGACGGTAATTGAACATCATGCTTGCATTGCACAAGGTCTTTGGGAGGAAGTTACATTTTAGAATATGAATAAACAGTTTCAGCCAGAAGAAGTGGGATAAACCAGAACAACTTGCCCCTGTAAATCAAGAGTGTTCCCTTGTTTTCCTCAATTACTTCTTAAAATAAAAAGGTGTATTCCTTGGCTGTTAAGTTTTAAGTCGGGAACCTGTTAATACCTGGAGATGAAAAAATAAAAAAAAAGAAGAATATAATCAACCTTAAAATTATGTTTTCGAATAATAAGTGTTTTATTTCTTTTTCTGCTGCCCTTGTTTTCAATCCTGACGTGTCTGTAATCCCTTTATCACAATTGTCTTACATGGTAATGATTATCATGTCACAGAGGATTGGTTTTGGCAGCTTGGGCTTTGAAAAGTAGTTATACCTAACAAGTTCTATGTTCGTACAGATACTGGTTTTAATTAAAAATGAGGGCCTACCAATACATATTAACCCAAGTATTTTTGAAGATCACTTTTTTGTATTCATCACTTAACTGAATCAAAAAGCAGAGTTTGTGACTATCAAATATATATATGTACATACATTGTGTGTGATGTATTATCTGCATTAAAAAGCAACAAACCAGTATTTTATCATTCTGGGAAATATTCATTACACCTTTTATAGTGGCCCTCACAATTTAAACACTGATCTGAATATTGCTGTTGGGGTGACTGTGTAAGCAAACAGAATATTAATGAGGAAAATACTCTTTATTTTTGTAGGCATTACCGCCAGCTCCAGTTCAGAATCATACAAACAAGCATCAAGTATTCAACGCATCTCTCCAAGATCATATTTATCCAAGCTGTTTTGGGAGCACTCCAGATTGGAATAGCTCTAAATTTATAAGTCTTTGGGGATCAGAGATGATGAATGACAAGAACTGGAATCCTGCTACATTTTTGCCTGATACAATTCCTGGTGAGGTTTTGTTGCTACTTTGCACTGACTAGTTAAAAGCCTTATGCTTTGAAATGGAATGAGGCACTTTTTTCCAGGAATGGTAGGTTTCATCATCATGGGTTTGTAAGACAGGATTCTGGCAGAGATGTACTGTAATTTCTCTTCCAATGGGAAGAGAAAATTGAAAAATCAATTCTTACATAGAGGATGCTAAAAGCAAAAGAATAGCATGTTCTCTTTCACCTACGGTCATTGTAGAGGTATTTTTGTTTTCAGAATTTAGGATTGCAGAGAAATGGGAATTAAGGGGAAACTTAGATAACTTGGTCTTCTGCCACAAAGACCTGCTGTTTCTCTACAGGATCGCAAGAGCACTGATAACACAGTACTACATCTTCCTACTCATCATAGCAGGGACAACTGCATTGTCATTCAAAAAGACAGAGGCATAAATCAAGCAAAAGATTAACTTAAACCAGGAAGCTATTGGAAATACTAATTGTTAGAGTGAAAGAGAATAAAGGAAAAATAACATATATATATATACACACACCTATACGTATATATATTATATATATATATACACAACCTTATACATATATATTTTTACATTCCCATCATATGAAATACTAAAATGCCTTTTTTATTTTATTTGACTTGTATGAAAAAAGGAAGTTTGGGTTTGTGTGTTGGCTTTTCTGAGACTGATCTGCTGCTAACTTGTGTCAAGCGACCACAGTGATACTTTAAAATGAATGTCATTAAAAACATCCAGAAAACTTACCCAGTAGGATAGATCATCCATTTACAAATGTGTGGTTATGGGGAGCTGTTCCAGCAGATGGTTAGTGGCAAGCTTGTGTGGAAGGTCTGTCACAAAGATGTTACTGTAGTTAGCTGGAATTTCAAATAAGGGAGGATAAGATTTATGTCATTACGTTTGGTAGAAGGATATGTCATTCCTGCTTGTAATAGTAATTGCTAACTTGGACTTCAGATATTGAAGTTTATATACTTACATATAAAATGGTGTCCAATTTTAAAATTATAAATGCATAAAGGTACTTGTAGCATCTTTGTTATTTGCTAACCCACATTTAGTAGTGGTGTTACAATTTTAACTTTAAGGTTAAGACTTCTGCTCTGAGGCTTCATAGCACTTTTTGTTACAGCTGTCTTACTTGAGGGTAGGGAGGGGGAAAGGGTTATCACTTTACTAATCTTGCCAGGTCAACATTAACAACAGATCCTTTCTGGTCTGCATCTAAATTATTGAATGTTTAATTCTAAATGCCAGTTCTATAATTCTGTGATTCCTAATTACTACATGTGTTTCAATTGAAGGGAGTGATATTTTAGCACCAGCACTCTCAGAAATAAGACCCGAAGCACTTCCTACTACATCTAGCAATGAAGCTACAGCAGTTACTGACAGCAAAGAGAAAAAAAATGCTGCAAAGAAGAAATGTCTGTACAATTTCCAGGATGCCTTTATGGAAGCTAATAAAGTTGTCATGGCAACCTCTTCTGCCACTTCTTCTGTCTCCTGCACAGCAACTACAGTGCAGTCAAGCAGCAACCAGTTCAAAGTATCATCCAAGAGACCTTCATCCATAGGTAAGGGTTTCATGCACAACTTAGTAACTGACTCAAGTACATTTAGGTAACTGTAAAGATTTATATGTGTTTAGTAATATCATGTATCTTGATGATTTTTGTTAATTGCTGTTCTCACTCTTGAGTTAGTCTCTGTACTCCTGGATCAAAGAACTTTGCAAAAGACCTTGATGTCAGCATATGTAACTGGCAATAGAAAGGTGTTGAAATACTGCTGATTTTTAGAGTAGCTGAGAACATCCAGCAGTCTGCATGATTGTTTGGATAGTTAATGGAGACTTTTAATTATTTTTAATTGTAAGCATTTTTTTCCCAATTTAGGTGAAGTGTTTCACAATATTAATAAAGAGGACCATAGACATTCTGCACCAGTTGCACCCCGAAATAGTCCTACCAGTTTAGCATCCCTTCCTTCCCTGTCTCCTGCTGCACTGTCTCCAGCCTCTACACCACATCTTCCAAATCTTGCTGCTCCTTCTTTCCCCAAAACTGCTGCAACAGCCCCTGGATTTGTGGATCCTCATTCAGGTCTTTGTCCTACTACAGTTGCACCTCCTACTTCAACCACAGACAGCTCTGTAAGTGCCCCACCAAGTGTCTGCAGGTAAGTTTCTTGTTCTTTTTTTATGATAGAAGGGGAATTTAAGTGCAGGTACCTCTTCTCCTTTGCCGCTGGTTGTAGTGTAAAAGAAGAGCTGTCTGTGTGCTCAGCAAATGAAACCAAGTTTAGATGCTTTGTGTGTTACTTGGTGTGAGACTTTACAAATATGGTTTCCATTGCAGAATCTATTTACCCAGTTCAGAGGCTTAAAAACAAATGTTTGCTCGCTTTCAGAAATGTGACATGGGATAATGAAGTCAAGCTCTACTCTTTCTTACAGTCATGGCCAGTAGTGGTTGCTGCTGCTGAGACACAAACCTGTTGTATAATGTATCTGTTTTCTGTCATTTTGGTATTATATGGCAAGCTGGAATAAAAAGCTATAAAAATTGGAGAAGTCTATGTAGAGAAATCTAGGTCAGACTATGAAAAGGTCATACATGGTCTTGAAACCTGCAACACACTTTCCTAACTACGCTTAAGACTTCTTAGCTATCAGACCCACCATTTACACGCTGGTTGTAGTCTGGAAGGATGTTCTACGTACTTGCTTATTGATGAGATATGTTAGCATTTCCCTTTGAAAATAAAGGTGCAAGCAGGGTAATGGGAACATTTTTGGTTTAGCTGACCTTCCACTTTTTATTTAAGAGCTTGAAAATCTACGTAAACCCAGAGGATTTCAGAAATGAGTTGAGTGCTTTGTAACTGCACAGCTCTCTTCAGTCCACAAGGGATGAGATAGGCAGCAGTTTCAAAACCATTCCATTTAAAAAAGCTAGAATCACTACTTCTGAAACTATTTTACCTTTTTAAAGGCAGGAAGAACAGTTCCAAAACTCATTCTCAAGGCTGCTCATTCAGTGAGTCACTAAATGGGTTATTATAGATCACTTCGCTATGTATCATCTTGCTGCTTTGTTTTTAGAATCTCCATTTGCAATCTGCTGGATGAAGGTTTTAGGATTTGATGCACTACAGGTGGCAGGATAGTCCAGTTTGAGACTCATTGTTCCTGGTAGATGTACATACAACTTTGTATAGGCTGTTTGTGGGTTTTTTTGGTTGTTTGTTTTTCAGATACCTTATTTATTGTAGTCTAGAGTTTTTATAATCTTTTTCTTAACTTAACGTAGTGATCCTGATTGTGAGGGCCATCGCTGTGAGAACAGTAACACCTATGATCATCAACAGTATGATGGAGAGGAGAGCCAAGATGAAGACAGCTGTTCAGAGCATAGCTCCAGTACCTCAACATCCACAAATCAGAAGGAAGGAAAATACTGTGACTGCTGTTACTGTGAGTTCTTCGGCCATGGAGGAGTAAGTTGCTGGATTTTAATTTATTTGGGTTTGTCACTAACTTTTCACTGAATGTGTGTGATTTCTCAGACTGCAACTAAGGAGGTGGCATTGGAACTGACTCAAGAGAAGTTGTAAAAGAAGCATGGTTAGAATGTAATTTTCCTCTTTGACATGAAGAATTGAAGCAATTTTTCCAGTTGAAATCAATTCAAGAGCAATAAAAATGAGAAATATTTAGGAAGCAACTGACTTCAATAATAGATACCATGTTTGACTGAAACTGCAAACAGGAGCATTGAACCATTCATGCACTCATATGTAGTAGTGTAATTATAAATAATAAAATGAGTTTGGGTAAAAGTACACTTAATATAGGATACTTTTTTTTAGTGTTTGTGCAATATATGAGTCGTTCTCCCATCCCTAAAAATAGCAATTCTCAAAGTATTCACTAATTCACTAACTTGATTTAGAAAAAAGAAAAGAAAAACGAAAGGGAAAAAGAAAGTCCTCTTGCCTAGACCTTAGGCAATGTAAATTTAAATTATACTTTTATCAAAGTTAAACCCAAACTGCATTTTTCCCTGTTTTCAGTATTACAAAAAATTTTCTTTAGTGGTGCATTTTGATAGGTGCTGACTTGTATTTAAAGAGTGTTTTTAAAAAATCACAATGTTCTAAAGCATTCAGGTTATGTAAAATATTTTCTGTTATGTTCTGTGTTTTAATACTTAACACTTCATTTGCAACATCCTTAAGTTTAGATTCATACCAGTAGTATGTCTAGTGAATTCTTGTAATCATATATTTTCATTTGCACAAATGAAATGCTAAAATTAAGTTGCCACGTGAAATTTTTTCTTAACTTAAAATTTCATTTTCCTGATGGCTTCATTTGTAAATCTACATACAGTCTGTTTTAATAATGAGTTAACTAGTAGAATTTGAGTCTCTGGCACTTTTTTCCTATTTGAAATAAAAGCTCAGTTTATTTGCCATGTATTTGATCAGATACAGTTTAAGCTTAGGGCTTGAAGTGAATCCAGAGTCTTTGTCCTGTGGCTGAAAGCGTCAAGGAGAGCATCCTGTTTCTTATTGTATGTTCCCATCATGTCCATTATTGATCTGTCTTTGATAGTCCTCTGATTGCATGTTGTTACTCATTCTGCTGAAGTGGTAGAATGCTACAGGATTTTTAAGTTAATAGGCTTTGTTGTGCTGGTTTAATGAGTTGTAATGGTGTAGCTCCAAACAGATGGGCACCAGATGTGGTGCAGGAGGCAAGGAGGAATGAGGAGTTAAGAGGCAGGAGCAGTGGACAGGAAAACAGATACAAAACATGATGCAAGGATTCAACTTGCAGCAGTGTTAACAAGTTATTGATGTGTGACTGCTGGAGGGTATGCTGGCACGTTTCAGTGTAGGGTAGTCAAGCCTACACAGTTACAGCTCAGAGGGCCATGTAGCCCAAACTCTGAAACAGACTTCATAGAAAATGGGAACAGCAGCACCTGTCTACTCCTTTCAGATTTTTAATGTGGTATACTCATCACCTTTTAAAGTTACATTTTTGTCTTTCTATTTGTGCATTTGTCTGCAGGATCAGTTCTTTCAGTTAGGAAATACAGTTCACAAGCTAGCACCAAATCTGACAGGTCTGTTGACTGCTAAATGCACTTCTAGGTACACAAGCAAACAATAAGGAGTTTGATATTGAGGTTTGGAGCTTCCAAGCTATTTAAAGGTCTATAAAAAAATCTAAAAATTATTAGATCAGTGAAATTTTACATTTAGTCACTAAATTTTTGTCTCATGTCCTTCAGCCTCCAGCTGCACCAACCAGTAGAAATTACGCAGAGATGCGAGAAAAGCTTCGATTACGTCTAACGAAGAGGAAAGAGGAACAGCCGAAGAAACCAGATCAGATCTCTGAAAGGGAAAGTGTTGTTGACCATCGAAAGGTGGAAGACTTGCTACAGTTTATAAACAGCTCTGAAACCAAACCAGTAAGCAGTTCTCGGGCAGCCAAGCGAGCCAGACATAAGCAAAGAAAGGTAAGACCTGAAAGTATGTTCATCCTAGACCTCATGTTTTTGAAACTGTGCCCTCTGTAAGTATACCAGTGTACACTGACTTCATATTAGTGGTATGTTTGTTTTCTGTGTGGTTTTGGTACACTGCTTGTTTCTATCTACACAGCTAGCTTTGCTGTTCTGATGCTACCCTGAGAAGTTTTGTAGTAGACTGGGAGGATTCCTCACAGTGCCATTGTCATGTATTTTGTTGCAAGTCAGCTTTATGTTGGAATTTTGTGCATCCAACATGAGTGCAGTTTAGAAAGCTATTATAAGTGTTAGAAATGTTAAGAATTTGTTTTGTAGAATTAACATTTAAAAGTGGGGGGAGTTAAAAAACTAGTTTAGCACAGACCCACCTCTGTCCAGTTGGGTCCCTCTGGATGGCATCCCTTTCTTCCAGTATATCAACCAAACCACACAGCTTGGTGTCATCAACTTGCTGAGGGCACACTCAATCCTACTGTCCATGTTGCCGACCGAGGTGGCCCCTAAGGGACACCACTCGTTACCTGTCTCCAATTGGACATTGAGCCATTGACCGCAACTCTCTGCGTGCAGTTATCCAGCCAATTCTTTATTCACCGGGTGGCCCATCCATCAAATTTATGTCTCTCCTGTTTAGAGACAAGGATGTTGTGCTGGACAGAGTTGAACACTTTACAGAAGTCCAGGTAGACTACATTACCTGCTTTGCCCCTATCCATCACTTCTGTGGCCCCATAATAGAAGGGCACCAAATTGTTTAGGCATGATTTGCCCTTAGTGAAGCCGTGTTGGCTGTCACGAACCATATAGTTGTTTTTCATGTGTCTAGCATGGTTTCCAGTAGAATCTGCTCCATGATCCTGCCAGGCACAGAAATGAGACTGACTGATCTGTAGTTTCCCAGGTCTTCCGTTTTCCCCTTCTTGAAAATGGGGGTTATATTTCCCTTTTTCCGTCTTTGGGAACTTCACCTGACTGATAAAGTATCCCTGTAGGAAGCAGGCAACATAAGATCAGTGCTTATATGAGAGAAGAAAAGTCAAGATTTGTTGGGTTTTGAGTGATTGCATTGGGCACCTTGCTGTCCTGATTGAAAGAAGTTGATTGCTGTGCCACATGTTGACATGAATGGCTATACCAAGCCTGAATGAAGTGGCAAGCTGCAGAGAGTGAGCAGGGAAGAAAAAAGTACAAGTTGCTTTCAAATGGAAATGGGCAAACAGATTTTAAAAAAAATCCTCCCATGTGTAATAGTGAAATTATTTTTTGAAAACAGTTATTTGCTGAGTTAATAGAGGGAATATTTACTGATTTAAGTTGAACAAGCAGGAAATCAGCTTTTCTTACTGCAGTTCAAGTATCAGCCTTTGGTATAAAGTTCAAGGTGCAGTGAGATTGGTTGCTGAATGTTTTTGAATTCTGGTACACACTTTGTGTTACTGCACCGTTAATGCTTCTTGTTTGTGCATGTCCTTCCTGGCCCTAATTCCGTATTTAAATGCTTCCATGGCTTTGGAACTTCCGATGTTCACAAGTTATATTCCTTATGTTCATATTGTAGCACTGTTCAGCACTGAGGGCCTTAGTGAATTATTTATAAATAAAATTCACTTTGCTCTTGCAATGCAGTATGGGCATAAGAAGTGGAAGATTCTCATCGGTTTTTTTGCCGACTTCTGTAACTGTCAAAAAGTAATCCCATACAGGCACTTCTGAATGTGGAAGAAAATAAATGGACATGATCATTCTCAGTGCATGACTTTGTTTCATTTTGCTCATGATACAGATTGAGTGCTGCACAGCAAAGTTTCAGGCATTCACAGTAATGGTTGGAAAAAAATCTCGTGTCTGTTTCATGTGGCTAATGAACAACAGGGCTAACAACAGAAAACTTAACTATCCCTGTTACTTTTTACAACTTTTAATGTAACTTTAATGTGTTTAGTATTTTACTGTAAAATGTTTTTAATGATTGCTTTTCATAATGGTCATGAACGCTGAAACAGAGCAACTCTGATACCGTACCAAGAGAACAGGTAATCCATGCAACATGATGCAATGTTGAGTTCCTTTAGTAATACACAGAGTTGTTGAGAATGAAGTTGAGTGATTAGTTTTCAGCAGGTTTTTGAGGTTGTAGACAACTTCGATATGAAGTTAGACTTAGCTGTAGCAATGAGAAGATCAACATCTGGGATTAAGAACAGAAACATAGACCATATTATAATATATTACAGAAACATAGAAAATACAGAAAGGATTTTAATGTACTTTAAAGGGCAGCTTTTGTATAAATAGTTACTTGCTTGCTGTACAGACTTGTGGATTAAGTATGTTCATATGTTAACATCCTAACATTCATCAAGAAAAGTCGTAATAGTCCCTCAAATTCTAATTTCCAAAATATTTGTCACTTCCAATAAACCTATTGTGATTTTGTAGCTTGAAGAAAAAGCTCGACTTGAAGCTGAAGCCAGGGAGAGGGAGCACCACCAGTTGCTTGAAGAACAGAGGCGGCGCGAGGAAGAGGAAGAAGAGAGGCTGAAACAAGAATTACAACGGCTTCAAGAACTTCAGCAGTTGCGGGCTGTAAAGAAAAAGAAGAAGGAACGAACAGGTAAAGACTGTCAGAAGGTGGACATGCTTACTCGAAACTGCCAGGCAGTGAAGGAATCTGTCCCAAACACACCTGAAGACATTCAGAATGGTACACTTGAGCAATCAGAAAAGATAGAAAACTCCTCCAGTTCACTGTCAAGACACATGAATCATACAGAACAGAGACCGGTTTCAGAGACAGGCTGTGAATTATCCAGTCCTGTAAACACTAGAGACTCAAAGCTGCTTTATCAGAAAGAAGGGAACGTAAAGCAGCATGAGCCCCTCTCTTTTCTGCTTGATATTATGCATCAACATAAAGAAGGAAACAGCAAACAGAAACTAAAGCAGATAAACAAGCCGTGTACTGAACAAGTGAAAAAGCCTGCTGAATCCCCCAAAGCAGCTGAGATCCAGACTAAAACCAGAAACCAAATAGAATCCAAAGCAAAAACAGCAGAGCTCCCAACACTTGCAGAACCTAAAAAAGAGGAGAAGAAATTAAACAATAACAACAAAAAACAGTTGAACCATGTAAAGGAAGAGAAAGCAACTGTAACAAGTGAATCCCCTTCACCAAGTGAGCAGCAGCAAAATAATAAGTTAATACTTGCAGATTCTCCTCAACCAAAAGGCAAGAACAAGAAAAGCAAGAAGAAAAAAGGGGACAAAGTCAACAATTCAATTGGTAAGTGTATAAGAAAGTTAAAGAACTTGGATTGTTTTTTGTTGTTACCATTTAAGTCCAGAAGCTTGAAATCTTTATCTTCAGTCATCCCTGCCAATGTAAATTAGAGAAACAGAAAAACTGGTATCGGGAAAATTCAAGTCATTGTAATTATAGCAATTAGGAGATGCATATAGTTTTATTAAAGAGGTGTAGGATGCTTTAAAGAATGAACAAACTAGCATATACTGCTGGGTTTGTATGGTGGTTTTGGTAGTGAAGAAAGTCTGTTCTGTAAAGCCTATCTTGCTTAAAATAAGTACTTAAAATAATGCAATATTATGCTGAAATCCATTTTCAACTTCTTCAAAAGCAAGGTTGTTTCTCATGCAGCAGTAAGAGTGTAGTCTAAAGTTGACCTTACTCTTTGAGCAGGGAAAATAAGGGGATCCTGCAGCCAAAGAATAGTCATTCATGTATAAATAGGTATTCTTTCAGTTAAAATAATTCTTTTCTTATATTAGTTGTATTAACAGGTGAGTAAGTACAAAAACTAATTTTTGCCAGAGTGAAATCTTACAGTGGGATGCCAATTAGTTAATAATATTGAGTGTGTTCTCCACATGAATATTAGTTTTTGCTAATAAACAGATTTTTTTATTTATCTGACAGAAAAAATAAACCATGGAAGACTGACTTGACTCAGACAAGTTGCACTTGCATCATTTTCTTCCCAATGGATTTTTTTGTTTTCCTGAAAACATCTAAGAGCTGAATACCAGAACTGAGAAACACCTGCAAGTGCTGGCTGGTTGGCTTTGTCAGCATGATAATTAAGCTGCCATTATTGGGCACCAGTTTATTCCTGCACATGCTTGGTCCCTACTGGTACTGCCAGTTGGGATGGCAGTTTTGCAGTATGGACATCTCTGTGCTCAGAGCACCTGGTCATTCCTCTGGGAACACTTGGCAGCTGAATGATAGTGGTGGATAAATTAAATGTCCATTCACCAGAAGGACTTAATAATATTGCAGTTCTCACATTAAGATGCAAGACCTTAATCCTTTGGCAGTCTCTGCCAGTGTTTCAGATTAGTTGCCTTTATGAAGCTTTGTTACAAAAATGTATACCCAGTTCCTGGTTGTTGCAAGTGCTAGGTGTGGAGCCTAACTTTGTGGTTTCATGGTTGAGTTGAGTCAGCCCTCCAGTCTTTATGTTTTAACTCTTCTGATGTTCAGTGTTTCCATTCCACGTCAATCAGTGATAAAGCACTGAACCATTTTCTGTGATATCTTATTCTTGTGCATACTATGCTGTGGTGGTGTTTGGGTTTTGTTTCATTAATTTACTGAGAAGAATGTACGCCAGTCATTGGAGCAAGAGAAAACTAGAATTACATGCAGAAAAGAAAGATTGGAGACATTTGAAGGAGAAAGTATTGAAGGGGAGGGGTTGGGATAGTAGATTATGTTTACTGTAGGAAAATGCAGCTAGCTCCCTGCATCTTTTCCTCCTCTCTGCCCCTCACCATTGTTTTCTGGTGCTTAAATCAAGTATAGTTGCAGTTTCTGAAAACTAATATTTAAATGTGAAAAATACATAGGGACATGTTTCTGAATTTATGAAGAGGTAACTGTGTTGCTCTTTGAAGAATCGGGACTGAATCACACTGTGGGTAGGTCTGACTTACAAGATAGATACTGAGATATACAATTATAATTTAGTTGAAATTTCTTAAAGACACAGCGTCCATGTACCAAGTTAGCGAAGACACAGAAAATGAACTAAGAAAAAAAGTTATAATTAGAAGTAGGGTAATCGAAAAAAAACCCTTATGGCAAGAGGGTAATGGGGAGGGGGTAAACTGAGTTTTAAAATGAAGTGTTAAGGCAGTGAGCATTTTGGTGTGATCTGTTTCCTA
Organism: Psittacula echo; assembly: GCF_963264785.1. NCBI lineage: Eukaryota > Metazoa > Chordata > Aves > Psittaciformes > Psittacidae > Psittacula > Psittacula echo. The sequence continues at coordinate 9,729,854 of NC_137735.1, forward strand.
AAGAAATATATTCTGGTGGATTATTTCAACTGCTTATTATGAAGAGGCTGAAGAAAACTATACAGGGAAGCCCTGTATTTATAAGACTTTCTGCTTCTTCAGAAGTAAGTTGCATAACGAAGATGTGCAACTTTTAAACTACCAGGAATGCCTTTAGAAACAAGTTGTTTGTTCTCATTATCTCGAGGGTTCTAGAGAGTCCTGATGTGTACGAGGTGTTTTCAGTTAGTCTCACCTTTTTTAGAATAGGTTGTGAAGCTGCTTCAGAAATTAAATTGGAGTATATATGTAATAAGAGGTACTGGAAGAAGAAAATGTTCAAATTGGTTTCTACAAAAATTTATGCTTTCTGAAGCTTTTTTAGTACAAAAGAGAACCATACACTGATGCTGTACAGTATATCAACAGATTTTTAAGAGACTTTGTTTCTGTAGCTGAGGCCTAAATTCAGGCCATATTAAAACATGTTAAAAAATGCTTAGCAAAATTCCTAGTTGTAGGTAGCCTGACCTAGGTGCTTGCAGACACAGCCTGATGATCATGTCCCAGAGGGAGTACAGCAGCAGCTCTACAATCCCCAAATTCTTGGAACTGTTTTTGTTATATAAATACCATTTTAAAAACATTTCTAAAACTGCCTTTTAGTAGTAAGGCCAACAAATTTCAGGCAGTTGAACACTATTCATTATCTATCTGATTCTTCGAGCCCTTTGTTTAATTTGACCATTCTCATGTGTATTCCAGGTTTATAGCATCTTTTGCAACCCATGCACTTGGTGAATTTACTGTTGATTCATCTCTTACTTTTTCTCAGTGTAACTCCTTAAAGGCTGAGCCAGGGGTATTAGTATATGTTAAGAAGTGTCTTTTTAATTATAAGCTTGTATTAATTCAGACTAAACATGAATAATTAATAGTTTACAAAGTTGAGACAGTTCTCCAGGAATATCTTTAGTGCAGCTTCTTCAAGCTCCTTCCTCTCTTCTTTCCCCCTCCCCATGGAACCTAACATAGTGTCATCCTTTTTCCTTTGTAGATGATGTGTTTTTACCCAAAGACATTGATCTAGACAGTGTGGAAATGGATGAAACAGAGCGAGAAGTGGAGTATTTTAAAAGGTAAAGTGCTGTAATCCCTATACATAAAGCTGTTGTGCTTCTTCCCATGCTGTGACTTTAAAACAAACCAACAACAGAAAACCAATCCATAACTAAGTTACTAACTCCTAGCAGAAAAGCCTGTGTTGTAACACAAGTCCTCTTACAGCTGACATTCTGAATACTGAATTCAACAGTCACTGAAGCTGTAGATCTCCAGATTGTAGCTGAGTAGCACAAACACAGGAATGAGTGCCAGAATTATCCATGTGTCTGTCCCCCAGGTTCTCATCAAGGCTCTCAGAATATTCTCAGTTACCATTATTTTCAATAAAGCAAAGTTTGCATGAATATTTCTTTTATTATTCATACAAACCATGTACTGACTAGTTTTAAAAAGACAAAAAGGGAAAAGACAAAGTGTTGAACAAGTAAGACGTTGTTTTACATTTCAGAGCAGCTATTTCAAAAAGGTTTGTTCGTGATATTCTCTTCCTTGTTTATAGGAACTATTAGTTTGGAATTTTATACTGCATATGAAATAGAGGTGGTACAACTTAGATATTAGCTTATGCAAATCATAAAGAAGGAATGCTTATGCTACTGCAGTGAAGGATATGGTAAAGGTAGTGTAGAAGGATAATATGAACCTGTGCTTGTGAAACTTTTTGCTTCTGTGTGTTTTGGTTGCTTTGGGGATTTACACATCATGTTACCTTTAAATTCCTCAAATATGAGCAGGCAGCCCATGTTTAAATAATATAGTGCTTATGGTTTAGTTTTAGGTAGCCCTGCAAGGTGCAGGGAGTTGGACTCTGTCATTATGGATCCCTCCCAACTTAACACATTCTGTGATTCTGTGTTCTTCCAGAATACTGAAATCTACTCAAATTTGTGGTGTTTAATGGTGGCTGGGTGTGCTAGTTTCCCATTAATCTAATCTAATAAGACTTTTGTCATGAGAGTCAAATCTGAAATGTTACAAATAAATCAGTTTCTGCAATGTAACCATTTAGGAATCAACACAGCATTTCACAAAATGACTAAAGCCATTTGTTGAAAGGATGGAATTTTTTTTAAGAGAGGGCTTTCAATACAGATTTCAAGTTCTTCTCTGAATTCATAGAGTTTTCATTGTCTCTGTGTCTGGGATGTAATCTATGAGTTTTGCAAAGGACAAAATAACTGCTTGTCTGTGCTGCTTGTTATTACTATACAAAATGCATTTGTCTGATTATTTATGGAGTTACAGTGTACTACCTGATGAAATTTTCATAAGTACACATTCTCTATTCTTAGTTTTTTTTTCCTGAGTGGTGCCAATTAAAGGATTTTTAGGGTTTTTTTAAACAGAAATGTAGGTTTTATAAGTGAAACGTGGCATATATTAGGCTGCTAGTGCTGGTGCTAGCTCTTCATGAGTTTCATAGTCATAGAATCAGGTAGGTTGGAAGAGAACCATTACCCCAGGACTTCATGGAATATTTTTGGCTTCATTCAAGTTTGCTGTATCTGTAACAAGAAAATACAAAAAAATCTTTTCATCAGTTAAGTTCTTTTCATCAGTTCTCTGTTTTCAATAAGATGAATGAAGCAGTGTCTTATATTTGTAGAACCGCACCTGAAGTTTGGAGATAAACTTGTCAAATGGGTTTCCTAATGGAAGATTTAACACTTCTAAATGTACTGATTTGTAATCAGTAATTGGTGTAATCTACTCTTCACTGTCATCTGTTAGGAAGTGTGTGTAACTGTCCAACCTTTTTGTGTGTACCTGTTCAGAAGAGGTGTTTGAAAAGCCCTCATAAGTACTGTTCTAGGAGAGAAAAGCAGCTGCTCAATGCTGTAAAAGCACCGTTAAAGGTTATGTTTTCTGTCACTTGATAATTTCCAACATAATAATAGCAGGCTGACAACAGTGCTTGATTTAGTAACTCTCCATGCAGATGAGCTGCACAGGGCTACTGTATTCAGACTTTTTGCTGATAGTTTGTTAATTTATCATCTTTTCTTGCTTCCTGGTGATGTAATAGATGGATAACTTTACACACGGACTTCAGAATTAGTCTTGCAAGCTGCTTCTAAACTTAGTATAGAAAGAACAGAATAAGTCTAGTTCTTCTAATCTCCCACTGTACCTTTGCTATTTCACTCCTTCTGTTTTGCTCCCCTCTTTTTAGCTTTCAGTTGCTACAGAAGCTGTATAGCCTTCCAGAGAGGCATATGCGCTACCTTGATGCTGTCATGCAGCCTTTAGCCTAAACAAGCTCTACCTTGCTTTGATAAAGTTCTTCAGCATTAATTGTTACCGAAATGCCTGCACATGACAACTTCTTACCTAAGTTCTTGCATAAATTGGAATTCAGTGAAAGCAAATAAGGGTATTTGTGTTCTAAAGGTGCTTTTTCCCAGGCATGTGAGCTACTTACCTGCTGTATCATAAACAAACCTCCTTAGGTCTTTGCCTCATACATAACTTCACTATATTCAGAAAAGAAGAAGCAGTGTCCCATGCCATTGGTACTTCTGCTTAACGTATTACCATGCACTCTCACCATTAGAAGGTTTAAGTAAATACATCTCTGTTTCTAGTTAACAGCTAGCTTCTCTGCTGCTACATATGCAGTGTTCTTTGCTTCTTCATTCACTTTTGCTAATGCAGCTGTATTTAAAGGAACTGGTTTATGATGCATTTTCAGAGATGGACAAGTGATATTTTTTCTTTTTTTTAGGTATAATTTTTTTAAAAGAGATTTTGTCATTCTGAGTGAGAGCTGCCCTTCAAAAGAGGGATAACACTTGTGGTTTGATTTTAAGTATATTGATTTCACTTTATCACTTTTATCTTTTCAGATTCTGCTTGGATTCTGCCAGACAGACAAGGCAGAGACTTTCCATCAACTGGTCCAATTTTAGCTTGAAAAAAACCACCTTTGCTGCACATTGAAATGACACAATATGGGGAGGGAACCCTGCAGGAATCAATGAACGACAACTCCACTTATCTGTCCTGCTGTGCTGAGAGCTTATCTGGTCTTGAGCCAGTGCTGCCTTGCCTTGTCCCCAGTGCTGTGTGGATCTGCACTGAACCCTTTGGCCTGATAATTCTTGCGGACTGAAAAATTGCCACTTTCTACCTGAATTTGTTAGCTTGTGTGCTTGTAGTCTGTGAGTGAGACTTACTTGATTGTAGCTGTATGCCGTTGGAGTTGGAACAATAGCTCTTTTCCATCTCCTTCTGAATGCCTTGGCCTCAGAGACTTTAAATTGCTTAGGCTTGGGTGGAGGCCAAAATACTAGTTTGCATCATCTGCAGTGGCTCCTGTCACTTCTGCATCTAGCTATGTTTTGTCATTCTGACTCCTGACAAAGGAATGGACCTAGTCAGTTGTGCTTTCATCTGCTCCAGAATTCTCCTGACATGACTTCATGAAAAAAGAGGCTCTTATGGGACAAGTATTTCCTCAGTTCTTTCACAATCTACTGTTTAAGAGTGTACAAGTTACGCTATTTGTGTTTTGATTTTTTTCCTGACTTGTAGCCAGCTTGTGTAAGAATACTTGCAGAATGAGAAAATTTAAAAAAGAACAGTACTCACACTATCAAATCTGTTATAGAGTGTATAATTGTATTAACACTGAAGCCTAACTGGCTACTTTTTTAACATATTGTTAAGTAATATTAAAATCATGTCTTTCTTTTTGAAAGATGGAATACATTAGTATGGCAGAAGACTTGTGTCTTGCTTTTTTCTGCTCGGGTGGGGAAAGGGAAGAAAAAAGTGGTATTCTGAGCTAAGTTTCATCTTGTGTCAAAGTCAGTCAGTGAATGCTACTTAACGTAAGCATTTTCCTTGTTTGACAGCTCACCTGATGGGAAAAACTGCTATCTGCTAGAGCCAGAAAAACTCCTGCTGAATGCTGGAATTAAGTTTGTGAATTCTGTGAATTAATGTGATACTTCTGTTTCAGGAGATAATTTGTGAGAAACGCGGTAATGCAAAAATTTCCGATTTGACGTCAGTACAGAAGTGAAGTAGGTAGGCTCAATGCTACTATAATATAAATAGCTAACAATATAGTAATGTTTTACAGGTTCCATAGTATTACCCAGTGTGAAAGAAAACTGGTAATACAGGATTTTGATTTGTGTAAAGATACAGCACTTGTAGAAGTTTTTCTGATACTACACTGTTTATTCAGAAGAGGCAAGAGAAGCTTTCTTCTTACTGCCAGATGACTGTGCTTACCCAAATTAAAAGGAAGTCTTCCGTGCTTCATTCTTTCTTAAAGAAAATAGTACTTCCACTCAGCACATACTCAAAAGGACAGTACAGCTTCAAAGTCCACTAATGTCCTTTCCCAGAACCATTCCACATTTTTCTTTCTTCTTGCTAACACACATTTTTCTGTGATACACCCACTGAGCTTGGGACTGGTTTGCAAGACACAGTGTAATTACACTCAGGTTTGGATTTGGGAAGGTTTGCTTCCATGTTCCCCATGAGGCCCAGATAGCTGCTTACAGACCTCTGAGATATCTACAACTTCACATCCCTCTTATTGGTCCTGGAGCTCCTATCCCAGTGTGTGCTGCTGGTACAGAATATAGTTGCTCATCTTATACACAGCCATTGCAGGTAAATGAGCCCTCAGCCTCCTCTTGCAGAGGAGGGAATGACAATATCTCTTCTCAAAATACAGTTCAAGGATGTAAAGGGATCAACTTCTATTAATTGTCTTCAGACTGAGGTTGAGGAAGGAATAATAGCTTAGCCTCGCTTTCTTTGTCAGTGCAGTATTGTAGCCTGTGTATTTATTTGCTTGTGCTGGAGGAATAGCATTTCAAAGGTAATACCTATGCCACTTAGTGCCAACTGTCTGCAAAACTATGTACTGTTGAAAGTATCTCCATCACTTAGTGAAGAAGATTGAACTTTGGGATCGTGGAGGCTTGCATCTTTTGCAGCCTGAGTTATATTCTAGTTACATAAAAGTAGTGAGGCTTCTCATGTGGGAGAGTGGCTCTGGGGGGAAAAATGTTACAATAGCTGAAGGTGGATGTTTGTGTGAAATGCAACCTCTCAGACTTCAGTTCTAAACTGTAACACAAGGTGGCAGTGGATGTCATCACTACATTGGTAATTTCTGCATCGATGATCTCAACAAATTGAGGCATGGGGTGGAAAAACTAGTTGATGTCACGTGGGCAAATATTGGTGCAGCTTTTCTAGAGTAGGAAAGCTTTGAAAGTACCGAGATATATAATGGTGCTAGAAAACTCATGTCATAGTATTTATTTTCACTCGTAAATGGAGAAGAAAGTTATTTTATTCTTTACTAGCAAAGCTATTCAAAGAGTGATACATGAATATGACTGCTTCTTTTTATCCTGGGTTAAGACAACAGAAGCCCTTTTGAGGAATATATGTATATGTATGTTTAATATCCTTCAAAGATACTTGCCTTGTGCTTCACCATGGTCTATTAGTACAACTGACATGATTCCATGTACTACTCAGAAAACATGAAGAATGAGTCTCCATGGATCTGTAGTTGTTGCACTCTGATGAGAAATTACAGGCAAATTGTGTTTTTCTAAATTCATAACGAAGTGAAGATAAGCATGGACTAGTCTGGGAGCCAGGAGATTTGAAAGTACTGGTTTCAGTTCTACCACTTTTGTGGCCCTGGACAAACAAGTTAGTTACTGTTACTACATTCATGAAATGGTTTTATTAAGGATTTGCTGAATTATGAGCATGTTTCTTAATGCCTAAATAAGTCAATGTGAAGTCTGTTTAGGTATGGCATTATAACCTCCTGTTGGAAGGACAGATGTTCTAGACTGGTATTTGTCATTCAAATGTGTTCAATGCAAGAAATGTACATTCAAAGGTAACTTTGAGGAGAGGAGACTTCTAGAAATAATACATCATGACTGAGTAAATTTGAGTTCTTCATGAGAGTTGGAAGGGGGGGAAATGATAGCTCTCTGAGTGGGCTACCTTGTTAACTAGTGTAACTTGTCCTCCTTACTCATCCTAACCTGTATGAAAGATGAATATCTAAGCTCTGCAGGTGACTGGTGGCATATCTGCCTGTCGGTATCAGTGCAGCTGAATCTGAGGGTGTGGTACTTCTTCACGCATTTCCTTAATGGAAGAGGGCATAATTGCACAAAGTGTTTGTATCTTGAACAGTGTTGATATTGGGTGCTCTAAGGCAGGCCTTACGCAGAGAAGTCTCATCTCTGCTTGGCATTCACTACTGCTGCTTACTGAGGGAATGTAAGTGAGAGTTAAAAGTCTTCAGCACACTTTTTGTGGTGTGGCATTATTGGCACTTAAAACTGTGTAGCTGAGGTTCAGCATGCCGGTAACACAAATCTCGCCACAGCCTGAGAAGATGATATGTTAAAAATTAATTCATACAGTGACTGTTGAGTGCTTAGGTGTTTGGTGTGCTCGCTGCTCAAAAAGGCTGTGCAAAGTTTCTTTCTGTTTCAGGGAAAGGTTAGTTCGCCGTTAGTGTGGAACCTGTTGTATCACGATGGAGAAATTAATGGTTACTAGAGTAAATATTTACACTAATACAGTTTCACATGTCTCACAGTACAAATGAAGGTGTGTGACTTGTAATTGTAGAAGCTATTCTAAAAACAAACAAGTCTGCTATGTTGTAACATCCATCTGAACAAGATCAGGTGTGTAGTGTCCTTGTCTTTGGCTCTTTCTCTGTATTTAAACCTTTGGGAAGTCTGAAGACTGAAACCTTTGATAGGGGAGTTCTCTGAAGTGAAGTCACAGAAGCTTTGATTCCGGATGTCTCCCTTCCTGCTCCTTTCCGTCAGAAAGAACTTTCAAAAAAATTTCCAGTTTTCCAAATTTTAAATGGCTTTTTAATTGCCAACAATTTGTGTGTCTTGTGTTATCCCATTCGTCATTAACTGAAGATGTTACACAAACATTAAAATGTTGTATTTTGTACTGCTACTACAGGCAGCTGATATAAGTGTTTGAAAGGAGGATGTCTTTCTCTGCTCTTCTGTTTTCCCCACTGCACAAAAAAATAACAATACCAAACCTTTGGGCCTCATTTCTGTTCTTCACAGGTCTGTGTGTTTACTTTGCTGATGCTTTTAGCTGTATAGTTGGGCCTCTCCCAGCTCAGTACTTAGAGACATGGAAGAAACTACCTTTTGGTGCACTCTGAATCTACATAAAACTGTTGAAAGACATATCAGGTAAACCTGTGTTTTCCTGTAACTACTTCTGGGTTTTACTGGTTTGCTTATAAAGATGATAGGTAAAAATGGGATTGTAAAGTGGGTGGTGTCCAATTTGTATCTCTGTAGAAGACTTAAAAGGGGAGAAGGTGTATATTGATTGTGTCTTCTCTGATAGGTTTTTCTCAGTGTGTGTTTGGTTGGGTTTTTTTTAAACCTACTAGTTTGAATGTCTTGTTTTAAGATGGCTTGACGCATGTTTTCACACTTCAGTCACAAGTCCGTAGCCTTTGACATTGCTGTTTCAGCAGGTATTGTTAATCAGAAGTACGTGGGTTTACTGTGTCAGCAGCAGCTCTTCAGGCAAAGTTACCAGAAGAGCAGACTGTGCATAGTTTGGATGTTTGCTTAACCTAAATTTTCCTTCCAGAATGTCTGTGTTGCAGAAATACAGCAATGCAAAGATCTGCATGGATGCAATTTGTCAAGAGGGATCTTCTGGATGGTTTTTTTCTTTTCTAGATACCACCCAAAAGACAACCAACCTTCAGTGATACACATTGGGAATCTCATATCAACTCTTAACCTCCATTTTCTTCACCAGTTTTTCTGGAAGCTGAACAGAAAAGTAAAACCAGCATCTCTTTGACAATACTGTAATACCCATCACCTGACAATTTCAGATTTGTTAACTGACAAGGAACATCTGAGAAGGTAATTTTTTTTGTGCTACAAATAATACTTCAGCCCAGCTTGCCATTTATGAAGAGAGAAGGCAGTGGGCAGATGTCATATCTGTAAAGAAGAAGCAGCACCTAGTATTATGTGGAAGAATATATAAAAATCTATACTGATGTACTCACAAATTATGTCACTTATATTGCATAAAGTAGCGTGTGTTCCATATGAAGTGTGTCACTTGATCAGCTGACGCAAGTCTGACTTTTCTGAGGGAAAGATGTCTAGACTTGTTTTCCCATTCTGGTTTCTTTGAAACAGGCTGTTAAATCAAGTTAGTACAATAGTTTGTGCTGGTTGGGGGAGGTTGCACGCAAGCAGCAAGCTGTTGTCTAAGATTGCTTTGCTTGTGGCTGAGATACAAGATTTGAATCCAGGGTGCTGGAGTAGAAAAGCTGGAATGCTGAACTCATCAGACCAGATGACTAGTGCTGCCTGCTGTTGCTTCAACAGACTTCATGCTGCAAGCTATTTACCCACATCAGCTCATGGGAAGGTGGTTCCATATTTACTGGAAATATATAATCAACGAAGTCTTCTTCTTCCAAAAGGGAGCAAAAGCAAGAATTGAGTCACTTGAAGTCAGATACTTGAATGTGTATACCTTGTCTCATGTACTGTGTCTTCAAGACCTTGTACAAGTTTTTGTCCATCTGTTGTTTGACCATTAAATGGAGTCTCCAGTATTGCTAAGGGCAGTTAAGTTGAGGTTTCCAGGTGATTGTGGTGTAACCCTGGCTGGCAACAGTACCACTCGCTCACTCCCCCAGCAGTGGGACGGGGAGTTTAATAACTAAGGTAAAATAATAATAATAAAAAGGAAAATAACAAAAATATATTAAAAATAATAAATAGCAATGACAACCAGCAGCAGTGATACACAATACAATTGCTCACCACCTGCTGACCGATACCCAGCCCTGCCTGAGCAGTGATCGGTCCCTTCTTTGTGACTCCCCCCAGTTTATATATTTGGGTATGATGTGCTGTGATATGGAATACCCCTTTGGCTAGTTTGGGTCAGGTGTCCTGTCTGCTTCCTTCCAGCTTGTGCCCCTCCTCACTGGCAGAGCATGGGAGACTGTAAAGTCCTTCATTGGGGTAGGTGCTACTCAGCAACAACTAAAACATCGGTGTGTTATCAGCACTGTTCTCAGACTAAAGCCAATACACAGCACTGCACCAGCTGCTAGGAAGAAAATCTATCCCAGCTGAAACCAGGACATGGGGGTTTTTTTGGTTAATTTGTTTTCTATTAAGTTGAGGGCAAATTAGAACTAGCCAGTTCTTAAGAGAGGGCCTCTTGGGAACAATCTTAACAGGGAAAGGCAAGTTCTAAACAATACTACGTCATTATCTTCACTTACATATGCTGTATTTACGGTATGAGCAGTTTGCTGTAGTGAGTGAATTCTCACGCCTGGAAGCAGAACCACAGCCGTGCACTCTTGCTGGCTGTGAAAGATGTGATTGGTTTCCTTGAGAGTGGGAGGGGAAGAGAGAGTGCCCTATTACACTAGTCTCTAACATAGCAACAATACTGTTGCCTTTATCCTTTCTTGCAAGGTCACCTCTTAGATTTCTTAATTGAGTGTACTCTTACTTTCTATAACAATCTGCTGATAAAGTCTATGTCTTCTAGTTAACAAATAAACTTTTCTATTTGAAAAGAATGAAAATGCTGTTTGCTACCATTTATCTTATAAGGGTCTTCTACTTACGCCTTTCTGTGCCATCAATCTACCTTACAAGCTTTAAAAGATAATGTCTCTTTCATTCCTAGACTAAGACTGCATGTCTGAATAGTCAATTTAAAGAATTCATGAACCTTTTCAGTAATATAACTTGTGGTGCGTATCACTTGCCTAAGCTGTTTTGTGGTTTATGGTGAAATTTTGTCGTTCATTCTCTCCAGCTGCCTCTGAGCCTTTGTGTCATTTACATTGGTCATACTTCATGTATTTCACCAGGTGGAGAAACTTTCTGAAGGCTGTCTGGCAGAAAATCCCATTCTTTCTGTATCTTGAGTCAAGAGGCATGAAATTGTGTATTGACTGTTCTTTTTTATTAAAGAAAAAAATAACAGTAATAATAGTTGGGACTGCCTGTGGTCTTCAAGTGTGATTTTAGGAGGAGCTGGCATAATGTCAGTGAGGATAAACTGAGTGAGTAAGAACAGAGTTGTAAGGCAAAAGCCTGATTACTTTTCTCTTTATGCAGATGCCTGTTTTGGATGCTAATCTACATTTGTGCAATAGGAGCGTCATCTCTACATGCCTTGGACATACTAGGCGTAGGGGTCAGGGACTTGAATGAATTAGGCACTGGCGGAGACATAGATTTTGGCAATGCCTTGAACTCGGACATGATAATCTGTGATGCATGCAAGTAGACTAAACATGGAAGAGAAGTCTTAAAATGTTGAAGTCATTACCCATACAAAGGTGTCTGTCCTGGGGTTGGAATCCTTTAAATGGTGTGGTGTAGGGACAGATAAGCTCTGGCGTGACCCGCTGCCAGTTCCCTTCTTTCATACCAGCAGTATATCAGTGTGACATAGTATGATGTTGTGGGAGGAGCATGTATTAAAAACCCAAATACAGTTGTAGATCAGAGTCTTCAGGCTGGCTGGCTAATTTTGCTCATTGCCCAGTTTCTTTGTAAAACAAAACCAAACCAAAAGAAACAACAACTAAAAATACAAAATAAAAACCCCAACCAAAACTGCTTATGTACTGAAACTGGGGGACTATAATTTATACTCTTGATTGGGCTTTGAAATCAATTGACACTATGTAGTCTTTAGCTGTTGGCAACTTAAGCAATCTTGAGTGTTGCTGTAATACAAAATCACCCAAACAAAAGTTAGCTCAGTGAAGAAACTGCGCAGCTGGTTGAGAAATTGTGGAAGTGATAGAGTTTTGAAATGACTGGGAGAAATAAAAAACAGCAAAGCCAAATTGAGGGGGTACAGCATGGAATGCATTATGTGTGTTATTTTGCAGGAGATAATGCAGCATAAATATGAAAAACATGTTAATTGCTTCAGTTATGTGTATAAATAAGGATGCTCTGTTTTAACATGTAATGGTTTAATATGGTATTGGTCTTAAAGGTAATGTTATTTTAGATGTGTAAGGATTAAACTTTGCACAGAGGCTACTTCTGAAAATCCTACTTCCTTTTTACTATTTTTTTCTGGTTGTGATTTCATGGCTGTGCTGAGCAAGTGCTGTGCTCTACCGAACTTCACTCATTGTATCTTGCATGATAACAAAATTAGGTACCTGTGGGTAAATGAAGAGAAAAATAAGGTGCTTAGCAATTCTTTTTTGCATTTTAACTTGATTTGTAAAGCATGTAAAAAGATTGTTGTAAATCTTTAATGCAAGTTTTTCTGTCCTACAATTCTTTAGAAATGTGTTACTTTTGTTTTGGTTCTGATTTTTCTGATTTAATTCATTTACTTTCTTAAATAGCTTTTGCCCTGTGCACTGGGAATTGGCCTTTCCTTAGGAGGATTATTCATGAATGTGTGAACTGTGGTAAAGATGCCTTCAAGCAGACACTGGTTTCCCACGCTGGTGTACAACTGGAATAAATGAGGCTGAGGCAACTATGACTTCACCTTACAGAGAAGCATCAGCACAGAGATGAAGCAGTTTTGCCCCAGCTACAGTGCAAATCTGAAATGGAGTTGGAAACTGAACCCAGTTATTCAGAGGCCCAAGTGTGTGGCTAAATTTCAAGTCTGTCTTGTGTCATGAGGATTTATGAAAGAACTGTTCCTGGATAAAGAAAGAGGAGCAGCACTGTGAAGCATTTGCTCTTTGCTTCATGATAATTTTTGCACTGAATGTTCTCTTGCTCATCTGTTTACTCCCACCACCTCCCAGACCATCTCATCGATCCTTCTTGCTCCTACAGGCCTTGTGGCTGAGTTCCCCTGGAAATACCTGTGGAGCGATTGGGTTGGGTAAGTGCTAATGTGCTTATGAGGGTTTTGGACAGCAAAACTTAGGAATTAATACTATGGATTTTAGTTTGTTCAGTTAAACTGTTACCTCATGAAGGCCTGAAATGCCGCCACCACACTGTAGTGGTTCTTACCCTGCATGGCCAAAAACAGACGGAGTGCCCTGTCCTGTAGTCAGACTGTTCTGCAACAAGTTTGGTGGGGGTCAGAATGAAGTAAAACTCCTAGCTGTTCTCTGAACAGCATTGGATGAGAGAAAGAGGGAGGGGTCTGGTGTTTCTTTGTTAGCTCATTCATTCCTGGCGCAGTAACAGCATGTCCTGTGGAGCAGGCTGTTGCTGGGATGGATAGGAGCTGTGGATTTCCTAGTCTGTTGTAATCTGTTTTGGTAACTTCTCATAAATCAGGAAGTGCACCCCACAGCTGTGGCCAGATTGCAATCCAGACTAAATGCTCAGTTTTCTATGGGTCAGTTTCACCTCTTGCTCCTGGCTTTAGTACCTTTGTCTTTTGTTTTACCGTATCAGTCAGGGAATCAGGTTAATCTGGTTGCTGTTTTCCATCACTTGTCACCATATTTCCCTGTGGGAATAGGAGCTGTGAAGTGACCTTAAAAACCAAGTATCACTTTTGTACTTCTGAAAGATAACGTCGTTGTTATTAAATACTTCTTTCATACCCATGAAGAGATCTTGGTCTTCAGAACATGGAACAGGCATAAGGAGTTAATTTTCATCTGAAAGGTGTCATACAAAAGTTTAGCAGCAACAATTAGGTGATGGGAATATTAAATACTAATTAATGGTGTAGTTTACATGATGAGATCAGTATTGCCTGGACTGGCTACCTAGCGCAGTATCACCATCCTATCTATGAGGAAGTAAATCAGCTGGCTTACATGTTTAATGCTTAAGAAACTGTAAAGATACAGGACCTCATGTAGTTCAGCTATGGTATAGATGTGATCTCCATCAGTGATTGTCTACTGTGGCAGTGGTTTCTACCAACTCAAAAGAATTTCCAGGAAAGCACATGACTTTTGTTCACCTTACTTGTACTAACAGAAAGGAACTGAGAGCTTTCATGAGCAGCAGCAAGTTTTGCATTGAGTGAGGATCCTTGTCTCACAGCATATGTACTCATTTGCATGGGAGTTAGCTAATTTCCAGTGATCAGCTCAGAATGGGTTCATCTATTTCAGATACTAAATCTGCTGTTTCCTGCCAAGAAGCATAGAGGGAGTTGAAAGCATCTGCTGCTGTGCAAAAGCAAGGGAAGAAGACCAAGCAAAAGAGCTTGGCCAAGTGTGTTTGAGCATGGTGGTCTGATGGGCTAGGTTTATTCCAGTGGAATGAAAAGTTGCCTTTTAAAGGTTTTTATTAAGAATTCACAATGAAATTTGACACGATTTAAAAAGAAAATGTTTTCCAATGTCTTGGTCTTAAAGTGAGAAGATAATCTTCCCTTTAACCAGCGAGACAGGATACTGGATGCTGGATTTCTGTAAGGAGTCTGCGATGCTTGTAGATCACTTAAGAGCTTCCATAATCTGTGCAGAAGATTAAAATGTGTATCGGTTGCTGTGTTTTGTCCAAAGTGGGTTTGCCAGGATTGCCAAAGCTGTAACTTTTTAAGCAGTGATGAGACCTAAATGTTAACCTGAAAGGTTAAAAGTGCCTTCACAATGTTCACAGAATCCCTAGTGTTGGACGGGACCTTTGAAGATCATCTAGTCCAATCCCAAATTCACTTAGGTACAATTTGATTTGCCTTTTGTCTGCATAACCAAGGCAGAAGCTTGGTTACATCAGAAACTTGGGTTTCAAAACAGTCTATCTGAATTTCACTGTTCAGAAACACCAGAATAGTTTGTGTGGATCCTATCCTTTGGGATTGTGGAGGTTATGTCCTGCCTCTTCTCTAGGATGAGTTGCTGAAATACTTCTCCCTTTTAAAGTGCTGTTTTGGCAGCCCCTTGTTGAAGTTTCCCAGGAGAGGAAGTACTTTGGCCATAGTGAGAGTGGTGTGGCCAGTCCAGAAGTTCTTGTGCTTCATGGCCAAGCGAGCTTCCTTTTCATGTTGACTGTCATCTTCCCCTGCTGTTTTCCACTGCCAACACTAGATGCTTTTTCATGCTTAGAGATCAGCATCAGGAATGTCTTAAATTTTATCTAAATTCGTAATAATTTCCAGTTATTTGTCCTTGTTACCCCATGTGTGCGCAGCTTAAGGCTATGGCATAGCTTAAAAGACAGGTGAGTTCTTTGAGAACTTAGCAGCTGTACTCTCCAGGAGGAAAGACAGTGATGAATTTTCAGGTAACCATAAAGCTGCAAATGCAGTCTGATGCTGTTCCTTCCAAAATAAATGGGACAACCAACACGGCATCAAATAAAGTGCTAGAAATCGTATCTGATTCCTTAAGGCAGTTGGCCCGGGGTGTTGCTAGCCAGGAAAAGATGAGAGAAACAGATGAGAGATTCATTTTATGAGTTTGGCTGGAATCTTCACTGCAGTTCTCCCTATGTTGATTAAGAAATTGAATGTTTAGCACAGACACAGAAAGCTGGTGGTGTGCGCTAGAGAGGATTCCTGCAGGTGCAGCATCCTGCCCCTGCTGACAGTGCTTTTGGGAGACACGAGGTGGCACTAGGGCAAAGTCTGCACCCAGTGGAGGGCTGGCCACAGATAATCAGGAAATGGGCATTTTGCAGGTGTTTTGGCTTCTCTTTCAAACTTTGAACTTGACTCAATTCTGTATGCCTCAATCTGGTTCGACACTTCAGGGAGACGGATTCGGATCATGCCTGTTGCAAGATGCCATCTCCCTGCTACCCTGCCTCATACACCTGCCCAGTTGCAGACAAAGTGTGGGCTCTTATTTTTCACCCTGATTGTGGTTTCTAGTGATCACCAAAATCTGGCAGGGTAGTGAACATACACATTGCAGCCTGGGCATCCTTTTGGATGCTCGCTAGCACCCTCCCTGTGCTGCACCCTGCTCTTTGGTGTGCTGTCAAAGCGGCTGCACTACCTGGTAATAGGTGATCATGGAGTTGATGGCTCCTTTTTGTTGGGTGAGAGGGATACTGACTTCCTTACTTTAATATTGTAAGGCTGGAAAGCCTCCAAAGGGAATTTCAGTTCTGAAGTTTTCCAATGAACATGCCTGTATTGCCAAGATTGAAGAGCTTGAGAGCCTCTTTAGACAGAGGTTGAACTCAGGAAGACTGCGGAACGGGAATGCAGGGTAGGATAATCCAGGTCAGAAGGGGCTTGTGAAAGTCTCCAGTCCAATCTCCTGCCTTAAGCAGAGTCAGCTTTGAGATCAGATTGGGTTACTTGGGTCTTTATACAGTTTGGCCTTGAAAACCTTTTTAGGATAGAAAGTGCAACCTGTGGGCAATCTGTCCATTGATTTATTGGTTGTAATAAATCAGCATTTTATTTATTGTTCGTTTACTTTCTAGCCTTTAGGCTCATCTTTCATGTCTCTCAGCTTTCTGTCTGTATTGGTAAAAGCAATCTCATGGCTTCTAAGCAAGTTCTGGGGAAAGAATGGGGATTAACCCATGCATATCAAGAATTTGAAGCAGCATTGCCATTCCAAATTTCCCGTTTTCTTTAAGCATGTTCCCTCCCTTTGTTTGAAACCCCCCATCTTTTCCCGCTTCTTTCTCCTTACATGGTTCCCACCCACACCTATGATAATGGTAGAGGAGGAAGGACTATTTTCCATGTATCTTGGGCTGCTGCTAGGACCTTTGTAGTACCTTCACTGTTTCAAACCATTTGATGCTTCGTCTAGTAAGCTCTGTATTACCTCAGTTCCTGAGGAACTGAAGGATAGAGGCAGTGAGATGAGTAAAGGATCCACATCTCCCGTTTCTAGGTACTGCAGTAAGAAGCTCTTCATAACAATTTGCATTCATGTAATGTATTTGAAATGTTGAATGTTAAACCATGAAATGCGAAGCATCTGGTTTACATCAGCCTTTAGAGGTAAGAGATCATATTCTTGCAGCAGGTTCTTCCAGTATGTGACATTAATGGTGTAAGAATTGCAGTGAAGGTGTTTGTTAGTGGTGAATAGCATATTAAACCTAGCATGTGGTGTGATATGTTTGTTAATACTGTCTCAGGCTGGTTTTGTTGATGAGGAGTCTTGTTTCGTTTGGCTGTATCACAGTTGTCTCAGGCCTTTCCCTTTTTAACTCACTCTGTTTAAGTTACATTAAGGAAATTATAAATAAATGGCAATGGGCTTTCCCTGGCTGAAATTAGCTGTTGACCTTAGACTACCATAAGCTACATATTCAAAAAGCCCCTGCTGATTTTCCTGGTGGGCTTGAGGAAGCCTCTGGGTGACTTTTTTGTGAGTTAATGTTTGGAGGAGGAGTGGTGGGGATGGTGTGAATGTTATGTGTTTTGCTACACGAGCTGATGATTGCTTGAATGAGTGGACTTCCTGATTCAGAGGTAAAGAATGAATGGCTTCTCCTCATAGTTTCAATCTTGTTATAAAAGCTACTTTAGCAGCTCAGAGGTGTCTGCAGCCCCACGCAAGTGCTGCCTAGACAACTGTTTCCACTGCTTGAGAAAAAGTCCATCTGACACATCAGTGGGAAGCTGACACTTTCAGTTCATTAAAGAGAGCGTCCACAAGTGTATATACTCAGCTGAGAAGGTTTCAGCCTCTAAGAAGGGTCTGAAAAAGGCTTGAAATTAAAAGCTTACAGTGTCTGAAGGTACGAGCTGTTATAGCTCAGCTCCCTCCTGCTGTAGCACCAGGACTACTCATTTTCCTAATATTTGTCTGTCTTTTTCTCTTCACAGGGCTAATATACCTGTCTGTATTTCTAGCCTAGCTCCTTCAAATTGGTTATGACTGTGATCCAAATAGTTCTGGACAGTGGCTCTGTAGGGACTTTTTTCCCTATTTTGTTCTAATGGTTGCTTTGCCATTACATCAAGATAATGCCACTTGACAATGCAGTAGGATACTGATGAGCTCTGGGAAAAGTTTCTTAATACATCAGCAATTGCATCCTACAGACCGGACTTAAAAGGAGCTCGGGTACACTTGGAGAAGTTGGCAAACAGAAACAGTAGGATGGAGTGTCTTCCACATGAAGTTACTGCCTTCTCCACCCTAATTGAGTTTACTGCTGAAGCAATAGATGTGCTTGCTCTAAGGACTTTGGAGGCTTTTTAGTATTAGAGTATTATAGGATTAAATATCCAGCCACCAAATTGATAATATCAGTCCCTTGGTAACAGGGGGAAGTGATGATGTTAACAGCTTTTCTGATATGGCTTAGAGGGCAGCACTGTGTTTGGCCTCATCTTGTTCTCACCTGAGGAACTGGTGTCTGAAAGCATAACTCTAGTGGTGTCAGTATCTGATGGTGTCATGTATACAGGTAAGAACTGTTAGTGAACTTTACGTGGCCATTTCTTATATGCATTGTTATGTCTTCTAGCTGTCTAGCTTTGGCACAGCTGTGGTTACGATGACAGACTGACACTTCTACCTTGATTTTTCTTTATATAGCAAAAGAATTTATAGTGATCCCTGGGAATCTATAGTCATGACTAAGGTTAATAGGAACATTTGTAGGTCGTCTAGTCCAGCCATCTTCTGCCTTTCGTGATATCTAATTTGCCAAATTGGCCACTAATCCACTCTTTCTCTACTCTGGGTCATGCTTCACTTGCAGACTCTACCAATACCTTCAGGGAGGTCTGACAGCAAACCTTCCCAGCCAAGTAGTTGTTTTATACCATGGCCTTTTATTGTGCCTTTTGTCCATGGACCAACATTTTCCGTGCTACTGAAATATTCCTTCTTGCCTTCTGCTCCCCTTCCATGTTCTCACTCCAGCCAAGCTTTTACTTTCCTGTCCTTCCATGTGCTCAGGCATTGTCTCCATATTCCTTCTAAGTAGCCTGTCCCCACTTCCACCTCCTGTGTGCTTCCTTTTAGTGTTTGAGCACAGTCTGGAGTTCCCCCTTGGGCAGAGCTGGCCTCCTGCCGTGCTTGCTTGACTTCCTGCACATTAGAACAGGCTGTTCTACTTTGAGTGGTTGTTCTTGGGAGTCAGCTGGCCTTCCTACACTCCTTTGCCTCAGCCTCCAGTGACGTCCTGCCTACCAGTTCCCTGAACAAGGCAAGATCTACTCTTCCAAAGTTCAAGATCTCTATTGTGCTACCTGCTTACCTCACTTCTTCCAGGAACCTTATATCACCATCCTACAATGGCTGCTGCCAAGGTAGTGATGAGCATTTAACCGCTTTAACTAGTTGATTAACAAGTGGCAGATTGAGCAGTGCCTCTCCTAATTGACTTGTCACCTTTTTCAACAGTTGTGGTCCATGATTGTTCTTCTGATTTGCTTGCCCCCTTGCTTGTTGCACTCCCAGCAGATGCTGGGGTGGTGAAAACCCCCAGGGAGACACAGGGCCTGCTATCAAAAGGCTTCTCCCAGGTGATATGGCTGATTTCATCCACTTTTTCTTGGGTTTGGTGGCCTGTAGCAGATACCAACCACACAATTACGCTCATTGGCCTCCTCTCTCATCCTGACCCTTAAGCTTTTGACCAGTCTGTCACCTATTGCTTTGCAGAGCTCTGCAGACTCAGATCATTTCTTTGCATGAAGCACAACTCCAAATTCTCTGTTTTCTCTTACTTTTTTAATTCCTGAAGAGCCATCATCCATCCCTCAGAGCACCACAATTATGTAAACTGTCCCACCACATCTCTGCTCCTAGAGACATCATAGGCTTGCATCTACACATGGACTTCCAATTTCTTGGTTAGCAGCAACTGGTTGTGTGCAGGCCCTTCAGAGATGCCCTGCGTGATACACGCTGAGAAGGGAAAGGGGAGAGTCTTGTGAAAAGATTAGGGACGCTGGCTACTATTTGTTCCTTAATTGTCCTTTTTCATGCAACTGGTTCTGGTGTCACAGTGTTTAATCTTTTTGTGAAGCAAAGGCCCTGCTCCAGCTGTACATGAGATATCAGGGCTGCTGTTCAGAGTACAGCTATATCCTGGGAAAAGACCTTTCATAACCCCTGTCTAAGGCAGAGGGAGTGAGCACACACATACAGGCATTTCTAATCTGGCTCTTTCTATAGGCAACTTCTATGACACAGGGTGGGTTTGTGTACATGTAGAAAGATACTTGTCTGCCTCTTAGGGATTGTTCACTCTTTAAGACAGTTTGCAAATACGCTAGATCCCAGATGATTTACTTTAATGCATTCTATCACCTATTTAATGCACTTGTACAAACACATAGGTATTCTGTCTCTGTGATAACTTCTGTTCACCTTTCTTCAAGCAGATTTTGCTTTTCTTCAGTGTTTTCCATGTGGTGGACTTCGGCCATCCAACAGTGGATTTGAGAATGAGTCCTCAATAAGGAAGATGGAGAAAACCTTTTTCTTCCTCTCTCCAGTGTAAGGGAGCAGAATCAGCTGCTGTTGGTCCTGTACTTCCTCTTTTTAGAAGCTGGAAGACTGCAGTTCCTTCCTCCCACATCCTCATCTCTACTCAGATGTGTGCAGCTATTGATGATTAGAAGTCATTTTTTTTCACGTCCAGGGTTCTTCAGGTGAATTCCACCCAGGCTGTGGTAGCTCCTAAACTGTGCCCTGACTATCTGAAGAGGAACTGCCCTACAACAATTGCTGGGAGCTCAGTGCACGCTTCCCCTCAGCACTTCTCCATAGCTGTGGAAATTACGATGTGCTCAATGGCTGTAGTATCTTAGTAACTTCTCTTTCGCCTTTCCCTTTGAGGAGGTTCTGCTGTACATAGTTTGAGAGATTCCTTCAAAAGAGAAATTAGCCAGTCATTGAGGAGTTTGTCCATCCGTCCCCCCCAAAAAAAGTTTCATCCACTGTCAGATAGATTTCTCTTAGGCTGATCAAAAATCAAGAGATGTCTCCATGTTCCATAGCATATTTTGAACTCTGTGCTTCTATAGCACAGTGTCTACTTTGTCACACCTCTAGCTGTGCTTTGTTCCCTGCACTATACAGCTGCTGTGACCAGGTTGCTCAGTTTTAAGCTATCCTTTACCTGTCTGTCGCCAGGAAAGTGTCTTGCAGGGCTTGTTTGTGGTGAAAACATTGCAATAAAGTAGACCAGAGACTGATGGCAGCTGTAAAACCTTGGGATGGAGTGCCATTTCCTTGCATGCAGCCTGTCACTGGGCAGATGTGAAGATGGAAACAGCCTGTTATTAGCAGAATCCTTTTCAAGGAGAAGTACATGCTTTGACAGTACAAGTATATCTTACTGTAACTTCCTTAGCTTATCACTTATCTGAGGGCATGCATGTTTTCATAAAAGCATGCTAATGAGTTTCTCTTGTTTCTGTTGTTAAAGATTACCAGAGTAGTGTTTGGGTAACTTCATTTTCTGATCTGTTGTATAATGACTGCTCTGCCCCTGTCTGCTTGTCTCATGTTCAGTATGGGCACTGAGATTTTATGTGCAAACAATTGTTTCCTTTTCTTTGATGAATGCTTTTCCATCTGTTTTATCCATCTTCTGGCTTCTTCCCACTTGTAGGCTCCTTAAAACATAATCTGACAAGTCATTATCTATGTTAATGGTGACCATATTTCAGTAACAGAATACTTGGTCAAAAGTAACTTTAAATGCCAAGGTCTGACAAAGTAAGCTCTGGCTGTGTCCAGTTTCATGTGCACACATACCCTTCTACACTCGCTGTTAAGCTTCATCCCTCTTCACTGTCAAGCCAGCTTCACCCTCCCAGCTACCCTGTGCTCTCTGAGTCCCAGTGCATCAGATGCATGTCTCCACTCCTGGCACATCGTCTCTGCAGAGACCACACAAAGGAAGGGCCTTACATCTCTGGGACTTCTACATTGTCCTGTCTTATGACCCCACTTTGGGGGAAGGAAACACAGCTGCCAGAGGGCATTATCTGTGCCATGGAAAGTAGACCTGAGCCACAGTGGGAGGCTGGAGGAATAAAGAGGCAGCCCAAATCCAGACGGCCTCTCTGCTGCAGGCACAATATACGCAAGCTTCAGCCTTGATTCGGCTCAGCAGAAGCAGATACAGAGCTCCTCTTCTTGAGAATAAAAGGAAGGTGTACCAGCAAAGGAAGAAGGATTTTTCTTAAGGTTTCTTATTTCTTTGCAGCATGCCTCCATATAAAGAATGCTGGTGTACTCGTGTCTCCAGCTAGGTCCAGTGAAGCAAGAGTCTCCTGGTGATCATACAGTTACACATATATAACCATAGCATGTATGCAAAGGAGCTGAACTGATGTTTTGCTGGAGAGAGCCGTTTCTTAACTTCAAGTGTGCATTTACTTGCAGTCCTAATAACTTTTCACTGTAGTTCATGATAGTAAACAAGTACCTGAAAACAAAAAGGCACTCTGATAAGATTATTTTGCACTTTTCATATACACATTCATGCTGAGGGCATGCATGACATCTGTAAGGTCAACAGGAGGGTAAACTGCCAAGTTAAATGACTCACTGAAAGCAATACAGTACATCACTGTTAGAACATGGAGCATCCCATTCTCATCCATGGGATCCTTTTTGTACTCAAACCAAAGACCCATTAAATATGGACTAAACTTTGTAACAGTAGTGAAGCACAGAAGTTGCTCATGCATCAAGCTAATGGCGTCTATGTGTGTTAGTCTGGGCTAATTGTTCTTCCTAAGAAAGGGTTTCCTGTCATGAAAGGGCACTTTTCCTCCTTTTCCCCCTTAGTTTTATTTCACTTGGAGCAAAAGATTTTTTTTTTAAAGCAAACTTTACCTTGCTACCTTTATAGTATGGAGTCTGATAGTATGGAGAAAAGCTTTCTCATGATTTCCTGCAAAGTACTGTTCTGCCTTGATCAGGTGAAGGTCTTTCTTTTGTGTTTGATTCTGCTGCCCTGGTTCTTAGAGCAAGCATAATTTGAAGCTTGTTAGGTGTCTGTGTTTGCCAGCAGTGCAAGTGTAATGTAAAGCTGGAATTCAGCCTAATGAATACAGCATTCTGTGTTTTTCAGTGCTAGAAAATGAATATGAGGCATGGTGGAGGGGAAGATCAGTTCATTGTCATTTAAAAATCATTAATCTGATAAAAATGCTTCCCTTCTTCTAGCTGATGTCTTTTTGAAATGTTGCTGGGTTTTAAGTGTCAAAACCAAATGATGCAGGTGAACCATACTCTTGCGGCATTTCTGCAAGCCATGTGTTTCTCAATTACAGCTTTTGAACCAAAACACAGAGCACCTCTGGGACAGGCAGCCTTGAGGCTAACCTCTGCTCTTGACCATGAGGTTTCCAGACCTTTGTGGTGAAGGCTAGTACAGCTAATGATGCACAAATGGTATCCCACTAACAATTTCCACACCTCATTTGTCTTCCCTGCTATGCAGAAGACGTGCTTAAAATACCAGCATCCCTCAACCACAGTCTGGTTGTGGTGAGTTAACCTTGCAATAGCTCTAGCCAGCTTGGTAATTCCAGCGCACCATTCATGTGTAGCTTGCTCATCTCAACAGGGGCATTCCCGTGTATGGCTCCATGCTGACAGTGGGTGTCTGTCCTTGTTCCTGTCTAGAAGGATTTTCATTTGTGTGTGCAGCCCCAGCTCCATGAAGCTGCTGATGAAATTCCTGTTGACTTTAGTAGAGTTTGGCATTCCCCAGTAGTTCTTCCTTCATGCCTACATTGAGCATGTGTTCAGCTCTGGTTTCACGCTCAGCTTTCTTCTCTAGCCCTTCCACCTCCATTCTCATCTCCTTAAAAGATGATAGAAGCACAGAAATTGCACTTTCTGCAGCCTTCAGAGGGGTTATTTTGTGGTTTCCTGGAGAGTCTAAGCTTGCGTCTGTCTTGCTTGTCAGTCCTTTTTTCCTGTGAGGCCCAGCCTCACAGGAAACTATCTTTAAGCAAACCACAGCAACAGAATTAGCATATATACCCCCTCCCCAAAACTGTCTGAAAGATCACAGAGGTAGCAATTTCACAGCCCTAAGCATTTCACTGCTTTGCAATAGGAATGCACACACTGGGTAGGAAATCCCAAGATGTTCCACTGTCTCTGCCTCAAAAGGGCCAGCTCTCATTAGGTGCATACCAATTCCTCTCGGGGTTTTGGAGTGGGGTTTTTTGCTGGAGCAAGGAGGAGGAACACCACTTATGCCCTCATCAGAGTGAATTTCAGAACAGCGGGAGTTTTATCAGGTTGGTGTGTCTGCTGGACAGGTCACACATCGAGGTCATGCTGGATTTTTAATAGAGTGGATGAAAATTCAGGCCTGTCTGGAACTGTTTTGAAATTGCCATTTGTTGCCTACCATCATGATCCTTTCCTGTGCCTGATGGCTCTTCTTTTTAACAAAGTTATAAGCTCACTTAGCATTAGTACAGAATCAGGGACTCCTTCACTTACACTAGTGATGTCCTATTTTTGCAGTGTTGTGTTCTCTGTTCATCTTTGTCCTCCACAAGCCTTTATTTTTGGGTGGCTTTTTCCTGCTAAAAGGTAATGCTACTTTCAGGCGTTCTTTTAAGATGCTGTGTCTCATTTTAGGTAATGTTGTTATATTGGCTTGCTGTTGTATTGGCTAGTAATGTACTAAGCACAAACAAAAGATCACTGAAAATCTCCTTCTCAATAATGGTGAGTTCCATATTTGATTGAACTCTTTAGGTTTAAATCCTACTTTTTGAGATGTGTATCACTGCTGTTAAATGATGACTCTCCGTGAGATCTGGAGAAACAAAATCCTGTATTTTCCCTGAGCCTTAGCAATCACTTTTCCAAGCTGTTAAAGGATAGTAGTCACTTATTAGCTCCATTTCATGGTGCAAGGAATCATTTGAACAAAACCCCAAAGAGGTAACTTAGGAAGTTAGCACCAAGTCAGAATTGGAACTTGGAGTTTATGTTGAAAATCTTGACCCTGATTTGTCCAGGAGTTAATGAACACCTGAAGGTGTTCCTGTTTCTCTCTCACATCCAGGAATATTCACACAGAACTTACGACATCCTCACAGAACAATAGCGTAACTTTTTCTGATAAACAGTAAGGCATTTTAGATAAAATAAGTGTGGGTTTGCATGACTCTCCAGCTCATCCATTGGAAGCTCTCTTCCTGTGCTGTTACTTTTGTTTAATTTGGGCTTCTCAGAATTCTCAAGTTGATCTTAATTTTCCGACTTTCCTCCCATTTATCCAACTTTCACAGCTCATTGTCTGGACTAATTCACCTCTCCTTTATTCTCAAGTTTTGTAACAAGTTAGTGAAAGGCCAAATTCTGCTTCTGTTGTTGGCTGACCACATAAGAACTACTTTTTTTACCTTTCACCTTTTTTTTTACCTTTTAAAATTAGTATTTATTTCCTGTAATAAATAATACCTTTCTTATCTCTATACTGCACTTGTAGCATGCTGAGTAAATCATATTTGCAATAAGGGCTTGGGTTTTTTCCTCTTCTCCAGTATCTTCTCTAGTACCTTCTCTGTGTTTGTCCAGACCTTCCTTGAAGCACATCTTTTTAACTCT
Organism: Psittacula echo; assembly: GCF_963264785.1. NCBI lineage: Eukaryota > Metazoa > Chordata > Aves > Psittaciformes > Psittacidae > Psittacula > Psittacula echo. The sequence continues at coordinate 9,755,463 of NC_137735.1, forward strand.
TGTTCCAGGAGATGGGAAAGAAGATGCATGGTTATGGCACAGCTGCCTTTCCTACCCATGCCCTTCTGGTGCTTGTCGCAGGCAGAATCCCAGATGAAGTGGTTATTTACTTTGCCTTCACAGGGCAGTACAGAGCAGTAATAAGTGGTGAGCCCATGAGTAGACCTTGCTGACTTGGAGAACCCTTCCCAGCCCTCACATCTTGAGGGCTGGGGCAGGTTTGGAGATGGACCTTTTCTACACACAGTGACTGCTGCCTCCCCTCTTCCTTGTTTCACAGTCGCTGCAGGTCATGCATGTGTCACACTTGCTCTGTGGTCTCCACCACAGTTGTCAGTCAGCATCTTCCAAAAGCTCCAAAGTCATGTCCTCTCTTCTGTTTGCAAGGAAAAAGACCAAAACCAGTTGGATTTAACACTTAGGGGGTAAAGAAGCATAAGTGCTATGATGCATTTAAGAAGAGATAACACATTACCTTTCCTATTTTTATCTCCCGCATCCATCCCCTTGAATTTTTGCAGGGTTGATGGTTGTTACCATGTCCCTCTGTCTTGGACTAGCAGCTCATAACAGCAAAAAGGAAACAATTTAAAAGTATAAAGAGCATCCTGAGGCAGGAGATGGAAGAGACTCGTGTGGGGCAAGGGTTATTTGATGTACTGAACGTAACAACTGTGCTCTGTCTTTTCTCCATGCAAAACTTCAGCACTGAAGCCTTCACACTTCTGTTGCTGGGGCTCAGAAATCAATCTGAAGATGATCTCGGAAAGATGATCTGAAGCTTTTTCTTGGTTTGTGGCTCATACCATGAAGCTGTTCATGGTAACACCTGAAGCCCATTCAACAATTCATACCTCTGCTGTGTGTAGTCCTGCATTTTTGGACAAGCAGTCTCCTGGTCACAGAACGGGGATAAGCAGCACCAGAAACCTGTTCAGGAGGGGTGACACGACCCATGTGGCCATGTGATATGGCAGACTGGCTGCGTGACTGAGAGATAACGTATGGCACACGGCAGCTCTGACCACAGGTACATAATTCAGTCACTGGATGGGGAGACAGGGGGAAAACCCAGAAGAATTTTAAAACCTGTTTGAAAAAAGAAGAAAGCCCTTGGCTCTCTGGCTGCACATTGAACCAGAAAAAACCTGCACACGTAACACTGCAAGTACCAGCTATAAAAGACGCCACACTATGAGATGAAAGATTTCTTTAACTTCTTTTGACATGAAATGCCAGTGATGAAAACTGCCAGAGGATGTCGCAGTTGATGACTTAAGGATGGAATTTCCACATTGCTTCTGGGTCCTCTTAGTTATGCAGAGTGACGCCAGCCCTTTGGGGTTAGTTGGATGCTGATGGTTTTGTAACAGCCTGTAATGCGCAGGGATTTTATTTTGGACATCAGCACTCCTATCTCAGGAGTGGATTTGAGTGATGTTTCTATGTTCCTATCCAGGAAAAGTGAGCAATGCTCTCCTGTTCCTGTATGGTCAGAGGAGGCTGGGAGAGGAAAGGGTTTAGTTAGCTCTCTGAATGAAAATGAATGAATGATGTTGGGCCTGCAACATCACATTGCCTGATGTGTTTAGAGATGCTCTCTGGAGCACTTCTAGAGATGGACTTTATATTCCAGGAGCAAAGAATCATAGAATCATAGAATAGTTAGAGTTGGAAAGAGCTGTGTATGACTCTGTTTGCTGCTCCCAGTAGTGCTGCTGTCATTTTGCTCCTGATTGCTCTGAGCAGACATGAGCAGAGCTGCCCAGTAGTAGGTAGCAGGGTGGTAACACAAGCAGGTGACGTTTCTGCATGAGGTTCATGTGGCTGATAGGTTGCTTTAAGGCGGACACCTCAAGACTCACTCCTGCTCTTCTGATGCACTACGCAGATATGTATAAAGTTGGTTAAATGAGGGGGAAGGGGAAAAAAGTAGTTTTCCTCAGCCCTAATTTTAGGATTTCAGTTCCTGATGTTAGTAGTAGTTTCACAGTTTCACCAGGTCAATACTGAGATAGGTCACCAAATTTTAAATTACTTTAAGTCCTCCACTTCTAGGAGGACTTTTAACCTATTTATCACAAGTATAAAATATGTCCCTCTTTAACATAAAGGCATTATGATATTGCAGTGACTAATGGGACTAATGCAGCCTTGGCTGCAGTGACCATGAGATGGTGGAGTTTAGGATCCTGTGTGGGAGGAATCCTGTGTGGCCTTGTACCTAGCAAGGCCGCAATTCTGGATATCCGAAGGGCCAACTTTGGCCTCTTCAATCAATTGCTAAGGGAGGTCTCATGGGAAGGGGTACTAGGTGATAAAGGGGCTCAAGATAGTTGGTCAGCATTCAAGGACCACTTCTTCCAAGCTCAGGATCAGAGCGTCCCAATGGGTAGGAAATCAAGTAAGGGAGCCAGGAGACCAGCATGGTTAAACAAGGAACTGCTGGGCAAACTCATGTGGAAAAAGAGAATCTATGGATTATGGAAGAAGGGGCTGGCCACTTGGGAGGAATATAGGACAGTTGTTAGAGGATGTAGGGAGGCAATTAGGACAGCTAAGGCCTCCTTGGAACTTAATCTTGCAAGTCAGGTTAAGGACAATAGAAAGGGCTTCTTCAAATACATAGCAGATAAAACTAACACAAGAGGCAATATAGGCCCACTGCTGAACGAGGAGGGTGCCCTGGAAACCGAGGATATAAAGAAGGCAGAGGTGCTGAATGCCTTCTTTGCCTCTGTCTTTACTCCTGCAGACTCTCCCCGGAGGCCCCAGATTCCTATAGCCCCAGAAGGAGTCAGGATAAAGGAGGAGTTTGCTTTGGTAGGTGAGGATTGGGTTAGGGATCAGTTAAGCAATCTGGGCATCTATAAATCGATGCATCTGGATGGAATACACCTGCAGGTGCTGAGGGAGCTGGCGGAGGTCATTGCTAGGCCACTCTCCATCATCTTTGGTAAGTCGTGGGAAACAGGAGAGGTGCCTGAGGATTGGAGGATGGCAAATGTCATGCCAGTCTATAAGAAGGGCAAGAAGGATGACCCGGGTAATTATAGACCGGTCAGCCTTACCTCCATCCCTGGAAAGGTGGTGGAACAACTTATTCTTGACACCATCTCTAGACATATCAAGGATGAGGGGGTCATTAAGAGTAGCCAACATGGTTTTACCAAGGGGAAGTCATGTTTGACCAACCTTATAGCCTTCTATGAGGAAGTAACTAGGTGGATGGATGATGGTAGAGCGGTAGATGTAGTTTTTCTTGATTTCAGTAAGGCATTTGATATTGTCTCACACCATCCTCATAGATAAGCTAAGGAAGTGTGAGCTTGATGATCAGGTAGTGAGGTGGATCAAGAACTGGTTGAAAGGAAGAAGGCAGAGGGTTGTGGTCAATGGGGCAGAATCTAGCTGGAGGTCTGTGACTAGTGGAGTCCCTCAGGGGTCGGTGCTGGAACCAGTGCTGTTTAATATTTTCATCAACGACCTGGATGAGGGAACTGAGTGTACCCTCAGCAAGTTCACTGATGACACTAAACTGGGAGGAGTGGCTGACACACCAGAAGGCTGTATTGCCATTCAGCAAGACCTGGACAGGCTGGAGAGTTGGGTGGGGAGAAACTTGATGAAATTCAACAAGGGCAAGTGTAGAGTCTTGCATCTGGGGAGGAACAACCCCATGTACCAGTACAGGTTGGGGGTTGACCTGCTGGAAAGTAGTGAAGGGGAAAGGGACCTGGGAGTCCTGGTGGATAGGAGGATGACCATGAGCCAGCACTGTGCCCTTGTGGCCAAGAAGGCCAATGGCATCCTGGGGTGCATTAGAAAGGGTGTGGTCAGTAGGTCAAGAGAGGTTCTCCTCCCCCTCTACTCTGCCCTGGTGAGACCGCATCTGGAATATTGTGTCCAGTTCTGGGCCCCTCAGCTCAAGAAGGACAGGGACCTGCTGGAGAGAGTCCAGCGCAGAGCCACAAAGATGATTAAGGGAGTGGAGCATCTCCCTTATGAGGAAAGGCTGAGGGAGCTGGGTCTCTTTAGCTTGGAGAAGAGGAGACTGAGGGGTGACCTCATCAATGTTTACAAATATGTAAAGGATGAGTGTCAGGACGATGGAGCTAGGCTTTTTTCAATGATGTCCAGTGATAGGACAAGGGGCAATGGGTGTAAACTGGAGCGTAAGAGGTTCCATGTGAACATCAGGAAAAACTTCTTCACTGTGAGAGTGCCAGAGCACTGGAACAGGCTGCCCAGGGGGATTGTGGAGTCTCCTATGTTGGAGATATTCAAGGCCTGGCTGGACAAGTTCCTGTGTGATGTACTCTAGGTTACCCTGCTCTTGCAGGGGGGTTGGACTAGATGATCTTTTGAGGTCCCTTCCAACCCTTGGGATTATGTGATTCTGTGTAATGCTGCTGTTTCATTCCCATCATGGTTTTAAAACCCCATGTCAAATAAAAGTTTAGCTAGACATGGTGAGTGTTTCCTATTGCAGCATGTTTTTGTGGCATGGGAAGTTTGAAAGCACAGTGGACTAGCAACAGTTTGTAGCTGTGGCAGTAAATGCTTTTCTAGCTGTCACCCCAGGTTTCATGGTAGATCTGTGCATTGCTGTGTGTATGCACTTGCCCCGGTCGTGGCTGCTTGCAAAACTTGGTTGGATAAATTAAAGTGAAGTGTCTGTTATGCTTTCCCAGGCAGCTGTGTTGTCCTGGCTTTAAGAAGCGAGCTTCTCTCCTTCCTGTGCCGTGTCCTGGGGGGCTGCAGCAAGTGCTGTGAGTGGTGAAATCAGGGAATTTCAGTGAGCCGGAGAAGGAAGTGAACATTCTGTCCTCCTATGTGGTCACGATCAAAAGTACCCGGGTAAAACTGGGGGGAGGGGGGGTGAGAGGGAGCATGTTCAAAGAACTGCGGGAAGTGACACCTTTTGTCAAGCAAATAGATGCAAAATCCCTGGATTTTCAAAAGTAAAAAGCTCCAGCGGTGGAGTTTTGTCAACCTAACACAGCCATGGTGTCTGTGTGCCTTCTGGTTAAAGGTAACTGTGAAGCAAATGCCGTATTACACAGCTAGCAGGTGGTTAACCAAAGGGAATTTCACTTTGCTGCGGAGATGGGAAACCACAATACGTGTGCCTTCCTCCAGGTTATTCAGTGGGCATTCAAAGAAAAAATCCTGGGGGTGGAGGATGTGGGGGAAGAGAGTAAAGATTTCAAGTTTAGGTTCCTCTAGTCCATTCAGAGACAGATCTGTTGAGTGGGTGAAGAGGGATATGTCATGCCACAGATACCTTTAAGAGCTCTCCTGTCTTTTGTTAATGGTATCAAGATGTGTATTTCCAAGTGCCTTCATCAAATGATGCATTTATAGTAAGGCCATTAAAATGGATTCCTCAGAAAGGTCCCTTTTAAAAGCAGCAATAGGAAATGAGAGGTTTTTGATTCCTTGCTTTGTGCTGATATTACCAGAAAACACTTACTGAGTGTTCCTACTGGGTGGCAAACACTAAGCAAAATGTTGTTTGTTCTGCTGAACAGACTAGCTGAAGGTGGCCTGCAAATAAAGAAAATCTAACTGGTGATGGTTTAGATTTTGGTTGGCTTTTTGGTTTGGTTTGGTTTTTGCTTTTGATAAATAATAGAATTCTTGGAGGGATTTTAAGGGAAAGAGGCAAGATAGATAAATGGTTAGACACTATGTCTGCTTGCTTTATACCATAGGGATGTCTGTCCTTTCAGTTGGATTTCTCCCTGGACTTGCCCTTTTTGGTATGTTTTAAGGAAATAAGTTGGGTAAAGAGGTATCTGGATCCTGAAGAGCATTACACAATACCTGACGCCTAGTAATTTCAGTATGTCCTTCAAGTAGTTCTGCTGTACTGGTGTTACATGTGTACCAGCAGGTAATTTACAGTCACTAAAATGAATTGCATCGTCTACTCATCTGATTTGTTATCTATCATATGTCAGTTTTCCAGATATTCAGAGACAGCTAGATGAACAGGACTAAAATCTATTATACAAACCCTCTGACCAAGATGGACTTTCTGTAGGAATCTCCCAGAAACAAGAAGAGTTACAGAGCTTTGCTCCTTTTCTCTACATGTTAGTACAAGAATATGAAAACTGCAGTCCTTGATAGCCTAGGATCAGCCTCTGACAGAGGCCAGTAATGTAGTGATGACTGGGTATTTGCTCTTTTTCTAATCTTAACTTCCCTGAGGTTTCCCTGCTGGCTTTCATCTCAGCTAGTGATTTAGGGACTTCCTGAGCCAGATGCCGCATCCACGCTTGCTTAAAAGCTGAGAGACCTTTCTTCCTTTAGTTCATCTGATCATCTTTGAAACCATTTATCCTTTTGCCATCCAAAACATCTCATGACAGCAAGTTCCTGAATCTGATACTTTTTTTTTTTAAAGCAATAACTTTTTGGTTTGGGGTTTGGTTTTTTTTCCACTTGATACTGAATACTTGCATTATGAAAACCAGCAAGTACTATGCTCCATTCACCACATTATTTATTCATGATTTTATAAGCCTCAGACATAAGTCATCTCTCTTCCTACTTCAGAAGTTTGAGCTTATATTATTTCATTATGAGAAGCCTTTCTGTATCTATCTGGTTCACTTTCTGTATATTTTGTATGTTTTCTGCATCTCATATTTATTAGAAGATGACCCAAGCTGTACAGGGGTGATGAGAAATAGATTTATAAGTTACCACAGTGCCTTTGGTTTCTCTTTCTAATTCACAGCTCTTTTTTTGACTTTGTCCTGGCACCTGATCCCTGCCCTGCCATGTTCAGGGAACTTAAAACTGACCTTGAAATGGCAAAGGACGTAATGTTTCCATGTTTCCTGAATGACTCTCAAAAGATGCTGCCTATAAGCACTCGCTCAGTCTTTCTGTGGAAGGACGTGCCAATACACATCAGTTAAAACATGTATTTGTGATTTTTACAAAAGCTGACCTGCTAGAGGAGAGGAGGTGGCTTTATCTTGTTATAAGTTATAGTCATTGGTCCTCTCCAAGTTCCATACTTGTTTTCCTCCATTCCTCTCTTCCCCTCCCAAATGACACAGCTCTCAGAAATGGAAAGGAAAATCTTTCCTAAAACTGTTTTGGTTCCTTTTCTGATTCTGAAGGAAAACACCTAAACCATGCTTCAGAATACCAATAATTCCCAGGATTACAAAAGCAAATCCAATCACTTTCTTGTTTTGATTATAAGAACAGGAGCTCAGAAGAAAATAGGAAGCTGATCCCAGCAGCTTGACCTGTACTGCATGTGAGGAATTGGATTTCAAAAGTCTTCCCAAACTCAAGACTTAAGGAATGGAAAGTGCAGTGGTTTTGCAGAAACTGAGGAATTTTGTCATTGGTTTTCATGGTTTGAAGTAGTTTTGGTTTTGTGGGGAAAGTAGAAGCATGAAGACACTTTAAATGTCAATGATATGTGCAGATACATCGTTGATCGTACAAAAGCTTTAAGCATCAAGTCTTGTCTGTATAATCAAGTGTACTGGAAAGGTCCAAACATATCTTAAGAAACGTAGGTGTTCAGGAAAGCCCTGAGAGGTAATATGAGAAAATTACTGCAGTACTATTGTTGAAGCTTTTAATGAGCTTTTTAAAGACTATTAATGAGTCCTGCGAGACAGTTACTCTACAATTGTTGATAGTTTTGGAAAAACTGGAGGAAAAATTTAACTAATTTTTCAGCTTTACAAGTAAGTCCAATCCTGGGGTCCTGCTGCCCCAGGGAGATAGGACAAGCTGCATTTATTATGTAGAAAAGGATAAAATGCTATTTCATACCAAGCTGGGGTAGAGGGTTAGCTGCTTTATCCAAGGTACTAGTTGGTCTAGTGAAGGATACCATCTTTCTACAAACCTTTATCCTGAAACTACAAGCACATCAAAGATGACACCAGACCTTTGTCTAGTGTTTAACTTCCATTTTTCCAGGATTGTTACCTTCCAGCCCTTCTGCTGTGTGTTTGTGTGGAGTTGTATTTGGACTGCAATGCAAAGCCAGGATTAAATATGCATCGTGTTTTCTTCTGATCCACTTGATTTTTATACTTTTCCTGGATGATTTTGCCTGGCATTTCTCTTCTCATTATCAGACAAAATCCCCCTTTTTTTTTTTACCTCTGCCTTTTATTTTGATCCCCAGGCTCTTTTATTTACTTTTCTAAGCCCTAGGAAGTGTTCTTTATAGCAGAAGAGACAGCCCTGCAGCAGATGTCTCTTGGCCCTAGGTACATGGTACCTCTGCTTAAAAAGGTCTTGCAAGGTCCTACACCTGGGTTGCAGCAATCTCAGGCACAGCTACAGATTGGGCAGAGAAGAGATTCAGAGCAGCCCTGCAGAGAAGGACTTGGGGGTGTTGGTGAATCAGAAACTTAACATGAGCCGGCTTCAGTGTGTGCTCGCAGCCCAGAAAGCCAACCGTATCCTGGGCTGCATCAAGAGGAGCGTGACCAGCAGGTCAAAGGAGGTGATCCTGCCCCTCTACTCTGCTCTCGTGAGACCTCACTTGGAGTATTGTGTGCAGTTCTGGTGTCCTCAACATAAAAAGGACATGGAACTGTTGGAACAAGTCCAGAGGAGGCCACGAGGATGATCAGGGGAGTGGAGCACCTCCTGTATGGAGACAGGCTGAGAAAGTTGGGGCTGTTCAGCCTGGAGAAGAGAAGGCTGCGTGGAGACCTCAGAGCAGCCTTCCAGTATCTGAAGGGGGCCTACAAGGATGCTGGGGAGGAACTCTTCATTAGGGACTGTAGTGACAGGACAAGGGGTAATGGGTTAAAACTTAAACAGGGGAAGTTTAGATTGGATATAAGGAGGAAGTTCTTTACTGTGAGGGTGGTGAGGCACTGGAATGGGTTGCCCAAGGAAGTTGTGAATGCTCCATTCCTGGCAGTGCTCTAGGCCAGGTTGGACAGAGCCTTGGGTGACATGGTTTAGTGTGAGGTGTCCCTGCCCATGGCAGGGGGGTTGGAACTAGATGATCTTAAGGTCCTTTCCAACCCAAACTATTCTGTGACTCTATGAAAAAGAGCACTCAGCTGCAGCCAGAGAGACCTCCCCTTAGCTGGGAAGTAGCTATAACAGTATTGTATGCAGCCCCCTGTCTCTGCCCTGCTCCAACAGCCACCCTCCATCTGTGCAGGGAACAGGAGGTGCAGCCAGACCTGCAGTTCTCACCAGCAGTGCAGAAGACAGGATTGCTTTCGCAGCATTTCTAACACATCAGTGCTTCCATTCATCATCATCTGGTCCATAAATTCACTGCTTTTTTATGCTGTCCTTTTCTGCAGCAATGCTGGACACTCCTTTAGCAACACCAAACTGGTGGACAAGTCAAGGTTAGTGGGAAGCTCTGTAGCCAGCATGCACTCTTGTTCTGCTGTTGTAGACCTGCCTGCATCCCACTGCGTGCTGCCCCGCTTCACCCACACCATGGGTGGTGAAACCCTATCACTGCTCTGTGCCCTTCCCACCCATTGCAGGCACTGAGCAGTGGAGGCTTCTTGGGGTCACACTTGGGTGTTAAGTCACTCTAGTCTCAGCAGTGTTTTAAGGCAACTGTAGGAGCTTTAATCACTACAAGTCTCTGTTACTAAGAGCAGGACTGTCCTGCTGCTGTGAGGCTGAGATTTAGGAAGAGGAGCCTGAGAAACTGGATCCAGGCACTTAAAAATCCAGGAGCTCTGTTCACTGGGATTGGGGATTTTTTGTGTTACAGAAGGGGGTAATACAGGGAGTGTACTCTTCTGGGTTTGTTTTGGTTTGTTTTTCCCCCTCCTAGTCTCCAATTGTTTTGCATTAGTCACTGGTGCTGATTAAAGCCCAGCCCAGATGAAATCTATTAAGGTGACTCCATTACCACTGTGTCAAGGAACAGGAAGGTATAAGCTGATAGACGGATGCAATTGCTGAGTCTGACCCTACCTACACAATAGTGTCTGTATGTCAGTTAACCCTAAGGAGGTGGTGGTTAGTGGAAAGGTTTGTGCAGGAGCCAAGAAAAATGTACGAAAGGTTAAGCTTGGAAGGGTGGAGAAGGGAAGAGGTGGGTGCAAAGAGGAACTGAAGAGCTGGCAAAGGGGATTCAGCTTCTTGTAAACATACAGCTTCACGAAAACACGACTTGGATCTGTGTAGCTGAAGGTTTTTAGAGGCTGGAAGAGCAAAATCTCTTTTATAATTTCTGTAGTCCTGATTAATGACATGGGGATGCAGAATTTTTGTCTGTATTTGATCTCCTTGGATTCCTTGGAAGAAGTGTGCAAATACTGCAGCTCCCAGACATACACTTTGCAGAACATGGAACCATTTCCAAATCGCTGTGTTGGAAGAATCAGAAAAAACAGGATGAAGTGAGAGAATTGAAAACAGCAGGCCTTAAAGATACTTGGGAGGTTTTGAAAAGCTGGTTTTGGTGTTGGAGAAAGCTAATTTGACAGAACCAAAACTTCTATTGCAAGTTAACCACAGCTTAACTGTTGACTCTTCCAGGGGAGATGCAGAAAAAAAGAGCCCCTGTGAACCAGAAAGCTGAGGTGAAGAGTGGCTGATTTGCAGGTCAGAAGAGTCATGATCAGGTCTCCATCAGGGCAGTCTGAGCCCCTGTGAGCATCTGCATGTCGAAAAACTTCATCAGGACAGAATGTAAGAGGCATCCCTGAATAGCCTGTCACTTAGAGCATTACCCTGCAACAGGAAAGGTTCCTGCTCTACCACAGGTGCAGATGGACATATGAGCATGATTTAATCAAATATACACTCTTCTGCTATATGCATACATGGATTTTGGAGATTCTTTGTAGGCAGTGTAGTGAGCAGCCATGGGAGGAGGTGCACAGCATCATTTCTCTGCAGTTTGTTGCACAAGTACTGCATGATGCACGTCATGTATGATAAGGGCAGGATGGCAGGAGCTGGCTGCTAGTGCACGTGGTCCTCAGGGTCAAGTTAAGTGCTGCTGAGGGAGGGAGGGAGAATTGCTCCATCCCTAGGAATGCCTCTGCTGGGCCTGGAGATGCTCCCACAGAGCAGGTTAGTGCTGCCAACTGGCAGAGAGGCTGCAGCAGGCTCCGCAGGCTGCAAAGACTCCTTGTAGGAGGGGAATACAGAGCACTGTGGCAGAAAAAGCGGGTAAACTTTTTGTAGAGACCAAGCAGATACTGCATGGAGTTTTCCGATCAGGGAAACTGAAATTTGTTGGACTGAAAGACTTGAAGGCAAGCTACGTGGTTTCCTTGCCTTGTGCAAAGATGTAGCCTAACTCCCCTCAATCTTCTGCTCTGTAGTCATATTTTATAATCTTTTGTTAAAGTCCTGTGTTATTTTGCCTGATTTCTTTTTCTTCTGTTTCTCTTGATGTACAGTTTCAAAGCAAGGTGCAGTTCTTCAGCTGCACTTTATTGATGCCACATGGAGCAGAGGGATTTCTTCACATCCAGCTGACAGCTCTCTCCTGTTTATCCTCTGCACTTTGGGTCTGGCTTATTTGCAGCCGCCTGTGACTCAATGCAGCCGCTGAACCTTTTTGAGGAATTGTTCTGTTAGTGATTCCTCATCATGTATTTGTGCAATTCATTGTCCTTGAACTGTGTAACTTTGTATTTGTCCTTGCTGAATTGCCAGTGTTTTCCAAACTAACACTCCGGTTTGCCAGAGCCATTCTGAATCCTTTCACCAATGTGCTGGCACCTTCTTTTCATTTGGGGATATGCATGTGTGTTTAATACATGTTCACTGTCCTATCCCCCAAGTAGTAATGAAAATATCTGCTTGTTAGGTCCAAGACTAATCTTTTTGCTGATACATTCTCCCAGACTGATTTTTGTACCCTTTGAGATGATGTTTTCATAGGTTGCTTATTGAAATGTCATGTGAAAATGGCATTGGAACTCTCACAGTATCTACTGTTTTTCTTCTGTTATCAAGAGCTGTTATCCTGAAAAAGGAGGAAACAATCAGTATGACCATGAGTAGCAGCCAACATGGGTTTGACTAGAATAAATCACCTCCTTACTGTCAGGTAGGCACTTATAAATCATCTGCTTCTTCCTTCAAGGGGGGATTGAATTTGGTTTTATTTTAAAGATGTTTGTCCTTTCTGGGCTTCTGGAGTTTCATCCAGAAGAGGTTGAGGGTCTGGGAATTCAAAAAATTCAACTGATTTTTTTTTATTATAAGCTTCGTGATGATCAGCATCAGCACAGTCACTTTGAAAAAATTTATCCCAAGAAATCCCACGTTTACGTTCATGCTCCTTTGTTATGACTTGTGTTGGATTAACTGCTGTGTTACAGCTGGCTTGTGTAATGACAGTGGGAATTGGCGTATCTTGCGTCAGATTTCAGGCCTTTTTTCTCAGTTAGAGTCCAACCCCTTCCTTTGTCTTCCTCTTTCAGTTTAATACCAGAGTCCTAAACGTGATGTGCACACAGGTGAGATTCAGAAGGACATGCTGAAGTTTGGTATAATTGTGTGTAGATTCACTAAGATCAGAAATTCAATAACATCAGTAGTGAGTAATGCCTTTTTCTCACTGTAGTACCAGCAATTCAGATCCTGACTTAGAAAGCAACCAGAGTGGTATTTGCTTGGTTTTGCACTAGTTCTTCGGTAGACGTAAGTCAACATCTCAGGCCACTTTCACACAGCCTAGGAAAGTGCAGAGGCTGCAGGTCACGTTCATAATGCACTCACAAAGTCATGGGAGAGTTTCCAGAACAACTGCTTAGTTTAGTCAACCCCACTGTTTCCTCACCTTTATGAGCAATGGAGCCACATCAGCATTGTAATACAGAGGAGGGAATACCACAGGTACTGACAATAAGTATGAGGGACTTTTATGTTATTGCCCACTGTTTTGCACATGGTTTGGTATGATTCATCATATTCCCAAAATGGGAGCGCTGTTACAAAGAGAGCAATTTGGAAATCTCATCTAATTGAGCCATGAAGAAATCAGACATAACAAAAGAATGGAAACAGCTGATGTACCCCAGGCTGACCGTAAAACTAGATACAAAACAATTCACGTCATGGGCTGTGAAGACAGGAAAGAAGGGATAACTCTGATCAGTATCCAGCCAGGAGAGGGTCTAATGTATGCATAGTGATACCACGCCATCAGGATTTTAACTTGCTGTGATTTAGTGGGCGTATTTATAAAATAGGTACCTGCACTAGTCCTTCCAGGTTTTCAAGGCACTCTCGCATTCTACCAGTCTGTTAGCTGAGTTTTGAAAACAAGCCTGTGCATTTGAATTGAGGATTTCTAGTCTGCCAAAAATGTGGAAGATCTCTTTCCTTTCTCTTCACCTTTCAACCCTGCCAGCAATGGACTGTGTTATCTTTCTTATAAACACTTCAAGAAGTGTTTGTTTTGGAAGCTGTGCCAATATGCTGTTTTTCTGAATATTCAGCACTGGTTCCTGTCTAGTGCTTTAGCTGAGGTTTTAGGTGTCTCCTCCATAGGCAGAGCATTTGCGAGTAGGTTGAGGGAGGTGAGCGTTCCCCTTTCCTCAGCACTGATGGGACACATCTGGAATAGCAAGTCTGGTTCTCTCCAGTACAAGAGGCATGGACATAAAGGAGAGAGTCCAGCAAAGGGCCACAAGGATGATTCAGGCCTTGGAGCATCTGTCAAACAAGGAGAGGTGACAGCTGGGGCTGGAGAAGAGAAGGCTCGTGGGGACCTTCCCAATGTGTATAAATACTTGATGTGGGGCAGTACAGAAGATGGATCCAGACTTTTCTCAGTGATGTCCAGTGACAGGATAAGAGGCAATGGGCACAAGCCGAAATGCATGAAATTCCATTTAAACATAAGCAAAAACTTTTCTACTGTGAGGTTGCTGAACCCAGGAGGAAGTTGCATAGAGAGGTTGTGGACTCTTCATCCTTGGAGATGGTCAAAGCCTGACTGGTCACAGCCCCAGGCAGCCTGCTGTAGCTGACCCTGCTTTGAGGAGGGGCAGGTTGGACTAGATGACCTTCAGACCTTCCTCTCCCCAAGCTGAACTATTCAGTTGTTTTCATAAAGTTGCCATTGATTATGAGAGTCATAAATTTGACTTAGTTAAATAATTCATGCCTAGACCTGCTGTCTTCATTCACAAGTTCCAGTAAGTTTCTTCTTGTGTTTCCTTTAGGCTCCATGCCCATGTCCCTTTCTGTGACATTTAATTCCTGTCTTGCACACATACAGAAATTTCCAGTATTGATTTAATGGATGCCTAAATGCTATTCCACTGTTTATTTCCTTAAAATCCCTTCCTTCATGGTCAGTCTTGGCTTCCAAATCAGTAACCTTTTATAGCCTTTTGATGTGTTTATATTATCCGCTTTCATATTTGACCTCTCACTTGCAAAGAGCTGGAGTGGAAATTCCAAATGCCAGACACACAAACACAAGTTGACATTTTCTGAACCTGTAGTCTACAGCTCTTGCTTCAAAGAGATTCTGGCCTTCCAAATGTGAAGGATCCTGCAGTGCTTACACTGGGGTTCATTAGGTTCACAGGTTCATTACCTGCCTCAGCTGTCAGCCTCTTGTGTTAGATCAGACTCACCTTGACTCATGAGCAATTGCATCAGTAGTTGGAGTAATTGCACCAGTATAAACAACTCTGTAGCTACAGGTTGTACTGGTCTGGTGCACTGAAGAGCTGAAGGACTGTTTCAGGTTGTGTTGCTACTACAAGTGGGGCTGGGGATGCTGGAGGCTTGCTCAGTGTTCTATAGCTGGGATTTTTAGTTAATATACCTTTAAAAGGTTTGGTGCATTGTTTGCTTTTTTAATGCACTTAAAAAGTGCATGATTGTTTGTAATCATTTAAGTACATAACCCCCAAACATGGGCACAGCCTTAAACTACAGCAGTGCATCAGGTCTCAGAGTTAGCCTCTTTGGCCCGGGCATGTCGAATTGGTGACTACCTACAGGTGCGGGTTAATGCAACTTGCCAGCCCTTGCATAAAACAGCTGAGACAACTCAGGCAGAGGCAGTCACAGGTTGGTCCCATTGAAATGATGTCAGCAGCTGCACTGTTCACACAAAGCTCTTTGTGTTAGTATCATCTCTAGAAGAACTGCAGGGATCCCCCTGTATTGTGCAGGGTGTCACAAAGCTTAAGTGAGTCACAGCAGTCTGTCTTCCTCAAGCTGAAAGCTGCTTGGGGGAGACTGGAGCCTGACTTTTGAAGTCCACTCAAACATCAGCCACTTTAAGCCTTATAACAGTATTAACACCAGCATGTAGACAAACTGCTCAAAGGTTCAGAAGAATCACTTAAGAAGTACACAAGCTTCTTACAGATATTGGGGTCCTTTTCTGTAGATGTTGGGGACATTATGTGGCCCTCTGGTTAAGGAAGCAACTTAGTTTAATCTTATGAAAATCTCTTACAAGTTATTATTTGTTCTATTTGGTTTTGCACTATTGCAGCAAAACAGAAATACTTGCAAGTATTTCTCTTTTATATATGTAGCACTGGCATCTCTCATATATATATAGTGCAGGCATCCTTTTGGGGCTTGACTCAAAATCATTCAGTTGCTCAGAGTCTAAAAGAGGTCCAGCTATATATTTTGGTGACTGCAGGTGGTTTACAGCTGCTAGGAACACAAAGGCACAACCTGACTCCAGAGGAGAGTAGAAGGTGGCACTCTCTTGCCTTTCCAGGCTGCAAGAGTGGCTTTTACTGCTCAAGTATTTCCCAACCTGATAGTAAAGCATGCAAGAGAGTACAGCAGAGGGAAGAGTGTCCTCATGCTGTTTTACAACACTGCACATTTGAAGTTCCTCAGCTGTGCTAAGAGGAAGTTGTTATTCAGTTTTGCTGCCATTTAAGGAAGGGTAAAGCTGCAGTAAACTTTCTCTGAGGCGTCACCTGGAAACCACAGACGGACAAATTCGTATTTGCCCACTGCCTGTTGAAGATGCCACCAGGATGAAGGTTAGGACAAGGTGAGCACAAGCCCTGATTTGAGGAGCAAGGCAAGAACAGTGCAGTCCACACTGCACAGGAGCTACACTTCTTAGCACACACTATTCTAACCCCCCAGGGGTTACTGTCAGGCGTTGAAGACTTTGATATTTCGTAGGAGGGGGCGCAGTGCCGTGTGACCGGTGTGTGTAGGTGCAACAAAACCAAGCCTCAGAACAGTTCACAGAGTAAGTTGTTGCCCATTCTTTGGGTGATGGTGATGAGGTGGTGCTGATAGGGATCAACCACTAGTTTAGTGCTCAAATGAGGACCGGTTTTGATGGAGGGCAGAGAAGCCCCTTATCACAGCAGCCAAGATCAAAGGAAGATCCCTTTTCCTCTGGAGTTGTCTGGTTCCCATCTGCCAGCTATTGCTGGGGTTGGCACAAGAGAAAGATCCATCCTTCGTCCTTGGGAAGATGAGAATAGAACTTGCAGAAGGTGCAGTAGGTGCTTAATGCTGAGGTCAGAAGAGGAGCTGAGAACCACTAGATTAGATCTGCATCACTGAGGGCAAGTTCAGATGGTGGGAAAGAATAGGATGCCCTTTTAGACTGTGCTTAGCTGTGGTGTGCATGAGTCACTTCACATCCCACCAGTCCCCCTTTCTCTTGATAATGTTGTTCCTCAGGTGTCTGTGGACCTTTGCATGCCTCCCTGGATGTTCGAGCTTCTCTGAGATGTGGTGGTCATGGCCAGCACGAGGGCTGAATCCTGTGTGGGTATCTGAGCTCTTTTCTTGACTCTTTTCCCCCTCGCATGAGCTGGTATGGGGCCCAGATGGTGGGTGCAGGTGGCTGGTTCACACACACTACAGCTGGCCAGGCCCAGTGAGACTTGCAGGGGCACAGCTGGAGGGGACCACAGCTTGGCACCTTGTTCTCTGCACCAGCAAGGCATTGTTCCCTTGGTGCAGGCGCCTGCCTTAGCAGAGAAGGTCCAGAGAAGCCCAGACTGCAGTAGAGCAGGACATGAAGCTGTGAAACCCTCTGTCCATTTTGGCCATGCCACTTGGAGCTGTGCAGGGGAGGTTTGGGATGTGGCTGGAGGAAGTCTGGCTGCAGCAAGAGCCAAGCAGCTCAGCAAGGCATGGGAGTGTGCTAGTGCTGATCAAAGAATTGACAGGGCAGACAACAGGCCTGCCTGGTAACGTGTGGGTCCCTCCTGTAAAAACTGCCTGTGATATTTGTGTGTAACCAAGAAGGTGCCTATTGGCAGTTAAAAAACCCAACAAACCAGCACAAATGCTTTTTGTATGAAGCAGATTTGACAAAGAGATTGGGTGAGTGCTAATATTCTCCTTGAGAAATTAGAGTGTGTGAAAGCCTTGGGCAAGGTGAGTCTGTGTGACATCAAGGAGATGGAAGTCAGCACCAGCAGCCAGAGGTGCCCTGCTCATGCATGCTCAGCCCATCCATCAAACAGCTCTGCAGAAGGCTGTAGTGCTGGAGGGATGGCCCAGGGAAGGATGGTGAGGAACCAAGTGTAGTTAAGCCAAGTACACACTTCAAATGGGGCTTTTTTGTGCCTTCTAGAAATAAGCAGTCTCGTAACCCACCATCTGGTTCAGTGTTATCCACAGCAGAGCCCCATGGGCTATGAAAGGGAGGCTGTCAGCCATTAGCAACACCACACACTCAGTACAGGCTGTGAAGAGTTCCTGCACCAACAGCTTCTTACCAGTAAATGTAAAAAGAGGAGGAAAAAGTGGATGTACTAAAGAGAAAGGGGAAGGATGCACAGAGCAGCAGTGGGAATGGAGACACACAAGTGCTGTGCCACTTGGGGTGGTTAGTACTTTTCAGCTACCCCTGTGTAAGCAGTTACTGCAGCACCTTGTACATCCCCACCAGACCTTGCAAGAGCTCTGTTCCCCAGCTGGGACAGCCTGCAGCAGTGGACACTTCAGGGAGGCTGCTGGGCTGGTGCTCAGCACTTAGCAAGTGAATCGAGGAATCAGTTGAGCAGGCAGGGGTGCTTAACCTGACACCCGGACCCTCTGCTGAGGTCCTGCTGGGTTGACTGAGTGCCTTGTAAGTGCTTCTTATGCTTTAGGGTTTTAGCTGACGCTCCCCTCCTCCCAGCTACTGGAGCATGGTACTAGGAAATATTAGTACAGCATACTTTGAATTCACATAGATTTTGTAGAAAAAGAGTTTGAGACTTCCCTTTTTTAGAATGAGAACACTGTCATTGTGAGTACAACTGTGTGGCATCTTGTTTGGAATTTCCCTTGCTTTCTATATATACACATGCAGCAAAGCCACAGGAAATGGAAGTTTTAAAAAAATACTGTAGAGCATAGGTATCTGCTCCTTGAACAAGTTTTATTCTTGTAGTCAGTTTTATTATTTTTATATATAATTAATAATAATATATATTATAAATATATATTATAAATATATATATATATTATAAATAATAATATAATAATAATAAAATAATTTTATTATTAGTGAGCAGTTAACCTCGAGGTGTCATTTAAGGCTTCTTCTTGAAAGATGTGATGTCCTATATCACCGGAGGAAGAAGCAGGCATGGCCTGAAAAGTTGCAGAAGACCTGAGAAGCCTTTTTTGGCTGTACATGCTACAGAAGACAGCATTATTGTTGATCTTCTCTCTCTTGGGGTTTTTTGGGGTAGGGACCAACTTCTGAGGCTTCTCCCAGTTGTATTTTCTGAGATGCAATGAGTCAGCCTTGCCTACAGCTGCTGCTGTGATCATGCGCTAAGGGCCTACATTCTAATTAAGTCCAGGAGTAATGAGAACCAGCAGTTAGAGGATAGATGGTCTGAACACGTCATTGTTGGTGAGACAGCTGCTTAGGAGCTCTGAGCTTGTCCAGGGTCTGAACTCAGGCTTGTTTGGAGAGCAAACCTGAGGGAAGCTCACTTAGTGAGGGAGGTATTTCCGAAGGGATGGACTAATCATGAAGGTAACTGGAAAAATACATCTTGGCAGCTCTCAGTATGCAAAGACACATTCCTGCAAGACCCAGAAGAGAAAGTTACCTTGCTTATACCTCCCAGCCTCCTTGGACCTACAGTGGTACCTCTGTCTGTCTTCTAGTATTGGCATGCCTCTCCAGAACATCAGCAACTAGAGATTTACTGAAGCACAAGCAGGGGTTTACTTTGCCTGATACTGAGGCATCTTCATGCCTTTTGTCACCAGTACAGCAAATAAGGAACTGAGTGCCATACAGTCACATCGTTTTTCTGTACAGTTTCAGGAGTCTCTTTGTGTGAGGCCTTATTGCTGCAGTTCTGCAGATGATGTGTGTTTCAGTGAACTAGTGGTGTACAAATGGATAATGAAAGTTCATAAAGTTTATGCCATTGAAGTTCACTTTATGCAGTTACTTTCTCATTTGCATGTTTTTATTGCTTTCTTTTAGGAAAGAAGATGGGTTGCTGTTTCCATTTAACCAAACAACACATGCACTACTTGGATGGCCATTCAAGTGGCAAAGAAGACCAGTGGGAGGCCAGAAGGAGCTTTCCTTAATCTAAAGGGTTCAAAAAATGGTGGGAACTTGTGGCTGCTTTCACTTCAGTAATGGGGCAGTGGAGCTGACAGGTTTTATGCATTCTGCTCTGCAAGCTGTGGATTGTGAATGTAGGTGGTTATGCTTGCTTGGGGGATGCCTTGATGTGTGTGCTTTGCCTGGTGAGGAGAGGGCAAGTAAAGGTTTTCTAGTGTTTACCCAAGAGGTCTACCAGCAACTTCAGTGTAAAAGTCAAAGCACTGGGTAATAGACAAGTTTTCTTAGGAGGATAGGTTATGCCCTATAATCTTAAACAAAAGTTTGTATATAAGACACCCATAGTTCTTCACAGTGTGTGCAACTGGGTTCTTGGTTAAGCCAAAACAAGAAAAAAATAGGTAAGGCTTTTTACCAGCCTTCAAAACACTCACTAGGAAATGGTAAAGTAAAATAGCTCTGAAGCAAGATATTTTTATACTGAAAACAAGCAGGTCCGTCCTAGATTTTTGCCACAGGCATCCAAATTTCAGTCATCACTTACTGCACAGCTTTAGGTGGTAGCTGGAATCTGTGCTTGATCTAGAACTTCATGTGTTATTGTCTGTTGGTCCAGTGTGGTCCACATTGCAGGTACATCTTGCTTCCCAGCAATGGAGTGCCCTCCTTTCTCATTATTGATACCAGTCTCTCTCTGCCTTCACTTGGGACTAATTCATGGGTCTTAAATCTATAAGGACAGGTAAAATTTATTTGTGTACTGCAGATTCTCACATCTATTTCTAATAGTTGTAGGTCAGTCTGTCCAACTATAACCCACGGAGGCTAACATAAGTAGAAACCAATAGCAGACTTGAGCTTCTGACATACATTAAAGTAGTGATCATCTTAATGCAATAAAAAAAAGGCACTGCCAAGATCTAACTTACTGTATTACTGTGTTTGTCTTGTAATGTCAATTACTGGGAAAAAAAGTCCATATGCTGCTGTATCTGTCATTGTCAGTATAGTATTGATGTACACTGAAGCTGTAAACAAGGCTTGTCTAATGAGAACAGTCAGGAAAAGTAAGATTAGTTTATGCCACAGGAAGTTTAATCATCTGTTTCTCAGCCTGAATTCTGTGGGCTGCATCTGATCTCTGAGGCCTTAAAAGGCAATGTCTAAAATGGTCACTAAAAAAAAGGAAAACATCTCTGTTTGTGCATGTTGTGTTGAGAAAACCAAGCTAGTAATCAATCACAGGCTTGCAATCAGTTCAAGATTAGATTGGTAAGAACTATTGCACCTGCACACAATGGCCTGGGCATCTTTTTTGGTGGTATCCCAGCTAAGGTAACATTGGCATCAACCATTATCTTTCTTTAGGGCTGTAACAGCATCCTGAAAAGGAAGTATCAAGGAAAACAGCCACAATCCTCCTAAAGTGTAGTACTTGGAAGGAAGCAAGGCAGGAGTGTCATTATACAAAGCAGTTTTCTTTAATTATGAAAGGTTATGGTCACACTCAGCCTCTACTTTCTTTACTCTGTATCCCATCTTTAACTCTAGATCTGACACAGTGAGAAATATCTGAAGCCAAGGCTGAAAAACTCCGTGACCCTGTTATATCTGTACACTTTAGCTTCTGATACTTCTCAAAACAGGCCCCTGCTACTTGTTGAAGTTATCTCCATTGCAGAGAGGACAAGAAGTTTCTTCTTCTAAGCTAGCACTGGCACAGTCACAGATGTGTGGCAGGGTAGGGCGTTAAACAAGTTCTTGTGCATCTTAAAGGTCATTCTTCCTCGCATAAATGAGGAGTGGTTTGTCAACATATTTGAAAATAGTCTGACACTGAGGTAATGAAATAACTCTTATCTGAAACCATGACATTTAGTTAGCCCTTAGTGCAGTTCCAGGGACTGTTTCACCTTTACTTACACTGAAAGAGATTCTTGACCACTTTACTAATGTAGTAAAGCAACTGCACAATCACTTTTATTATAAAAATAATCCTTGGGTAAAATAGGAATACAGTCAATAGTTACACAAATATACATTTACAAATGTGTAAACCAGGTAGATAAGGCACAGAAAAAATAAATATCCCTCTACACTCTTTCTGTGCAAAAAGACAGACTGGTCTTAGGCAATAACCAGCCCTTTTATGGTTTCTTCACTTCTCCTGATTTCAGTTGAACACAAGGATTTTCCGATGTGATGTCTGAAAGTTCAGCCTCAACAGACAAGAAAATACTTTCACTTTTAATCCACATACAGCACAACAAGGTTTTTACTGTCTTCTGCCAAAGAACTCCTCCCCTGTTCTTCAGCTTACATTTTTGGAAGACGAGGAAAATCTCCAGTTCAGTCATTTGTTTTTCCCAAGCCTTCAAACTGCTGTAAAGAGTTAGACTCAAACACAACTCAAGCTCCGCTCTGAAGCTAACTACCACTGTATGTTTCAGTTTAGTCTGTAGCAGGATTCGCGTTAAGCTTGCATTCCTTGTAGTTGTCAAAAATGATTCCTCATAAAAACACTTTGCTTTATCTTGAAGCCTTTCACACAGTCCAAGAGAAGGTGAAATCAAATCAGAGGTAGATACTGCTCATCCTCCTGATTCCTAAGAGCTGAATCACTCTGGCTTAGGAGTGAAGGAGATACGTCCAGAGCAAGGTTTTGCTGTCTATAGAGTAGTGATCGACTTAACACGCCTCACACCGCGTGGTCACTGGCAACATTCAGCAACATGCTTCAGGAATTCATCACTGAGTTCATCACTGAAAAACCTCATACAATGAGGGCATCTAAGTTCACCCTGTGCCCTGCCCTCGAGTTCCAAGTCTCCACTGTCCACAGGAGGAGAAGCTTGTTCAGACTGTGAAGATGTCCTTCTTGTGCCTGTTTGGCCTGGGCTATTGCCTTGTAGATGTTCAGCATTTGTCTGCACGTACATATGATTTTGGTTACCTATGTGAACTCTGAAACGACTGTTTGTGTCTCTTGAGTCCTAGAAAGAGAAAACAAGAGCTCTTGAAAAAGATGCAGTAAAAAGATATTCTTCAACAGATTATTTTATCACTTTTATCTGAAACACTGCTCATGGTGTGATCAGAAGATTTGTAATTAAAATACGCATCAGTTTTTGTAATTTTTATTAATAAAGTTGTAAAGACAACTTGTAGGAAACACAGAATAGAGCCACTATGCCACTGTTATAGCCATCCTTCTCTTTCTTCCAAGAAATCACCCTTGCTATGTTGATCCAAAATAGAAGGAAAATGGACTGGGAAAAGGAGTATTATGTGTGTATTGGGAAGCATCTCCACTAAAACTGACTGATATAAGTTTTTGACAGCTGCACTGAGATGAAATGGTTTTAGAAGTACGGAATTATTTTTAAATATACTTAAAAGTAAATTTTAGTCCTGAATCCTGTTGATGTGCTTTAATTGAAAAAGTAGCATGTTGCTTCCTTACCTGTCTTCTTGCTAGCTGGTGTTGCAGGCATGCAATTTCTGCCTGAAGCTCTTGTATTTTGGTCTGTGCTCGTTCTCTGTCTGATCTCTCAGATGTGAAATCATCTTTATAAACTAGGACCTGGAAAACAGAATTCTTATGTTAATATTTTAGGAATTGGAACGCTGGCAGGTTAGATCAAAAAGCTGAGGTTGCGATTCCATTGTTTGTAAACACTTTTTCCCATAATCTCAATATCTTCTCTATCATATCTGTACTTCAAAAGTATTTATATTTCTTCTTTAGATCTTCCATATTTTGTATTAAAGCCAGCAGAATTGCATGCAGATCTGTAAGTAGTGGGTTTTCTTTAAATCTGTTAACTGTCTCTATAGCCAAATGTGGCAAGCCAAGCAGCAAACATCAAAGGAAATCATTTCATTTTCCCCCCTTAGACTTCAGTGGTCTGGAGAGAAACTAAGAATTCCTGCCTCTAGGAAAAAGAAACTTAATGACCTGTTGCTCCAGCATTTGTATGCGCTCATTGTCTCCTTCACTAGCCTTCTTCACATCTTCTAATTCTCTCTTTGTTTTTATGCATTCATTCATTTTTTCTTCCAGTAGCTTGTTTAACCGGAATATCTCCTTGCGCATCAGGTCAGAATTTGTTGGTGCTGAAGCTATGCCGTGCTGCTGCTGCAGTTGTGCCTTCATCTCTTTTAGCTCCAAGTGGAGTCGCTTCACATACTCATCCCTACTCGCATCGTATTTCTGCCATTTGGCATTTAAGTCTTCCACCTGAAAGATTACCCAAGACAGTCATGAAGAACATGAAGACACAAACATGAAGACATAAACTTCCACACTTTCATAGAATGCTTATGTGTGTAGGACCAAAATTCTTTAGAATCATAGAATCATAGAATAGTTAGGGTTGGAAAGGACCTTAAGATCATCCAGTTCCAACCCCCCTGCCATGGGCAGGGACACCTCACACTAAACCATGCCACCCAAGGCCTCATCCAACCTGGCCTTGAACACCACCAAGGACGGAGCATTCACAACCTCCCTGGGCAACCCATTCCAGTGCCTCACCACCCTCTCAGTAAAGAATTTCTTCCTTAGATCCAATCTAAACTTCCCCTGTTTAAGTTTGAACCCGTTACCCCTTGTCTTGTCACTACAGTCCCTGATGAAGAGTCCCTCCCCAGCATCCTTGTAGGCCCCCTTCAGATACTGGAAGGCTGCTCTGAGGTCTCCACGCAGCCTTCTCTTCTCCAGGCTGAACAGCCCCCACTTTCTCAGCCTTTTTTTCATACAAGAGGTGCTCCAGTCCCCTGATCATCCTCGTGGCCCTCCTCTGGACTTGTTCCAACACTTCCATGTCCTTTTTATGTTGAGGACACCAGAACTGCACACAATACTCCAAGGGAGGTCTCACGAGAGCAGAGTAGAGGGGCAGGATCACCTCCTTTGACCTGCTGGTCACGCTCCTTTTGATGCAGCCCAGGATACAGTTGGCTTACTGGCTGCGAGCGCACACTGCTGGCTCACCCTGGCCTAGTGCTGTTCTCCTGGGGTGGAATGCTGATGCACGGAAGGAACATGAAAGTTTTCTTCTGCAGTGTATTTTTAACAACAAAAACCCCAGTATCTTAAACAATAATGTAATTAGTTGTTCCTAGCTAAGGAACAAAGACTGTTTGCTGTGTTGAAAAGATAAGAAGTTTGGCCTTGCATTAAACTGCCATTTAATTAGATTACCAGGCCTTACCTATTCCAAATGTACTGTAATTCAAAATACTTTATAAAATCTTAATCTTGTACAAAATGAAAGTACTCACATGAGCTACTTTTTGTTTTAACATCCTGTTTTCATCTTGTAGGCTGCAGATAAGAGCTTGAAGTGAAGTTTCATTGTCTAAAAGCTGTAATTTTCAGAAAAAGGAAGTGTTAACTTTAACATAAAAATCTCAAATGCTACTTAGCTATGCAGTTAATCTTTTCTAAGTTCCTCTAAAAGTGTTTGTTATCAGTGAAACAAACACATCTAGGTCTATCTCTTTATAGTATATTTCTACATACTAATAGTATAGCCTACATCTTTTATTATTAATAAAGCACAAAGGTATTCAGATTTTTGCCACCTTGGTATTGCTTTTTAAGCAGATCTCTGCGATGTCATAAAAACATATCGGCCTTACCAAATTCTGAGCCTACTGAAGGTAACAAGAAAAATACCCTACATTTTACATGCATGAGGGTCTACCTCATGACAGCATTTTACACGAACTCCATGGAAACTACTTGTTTGGAGTGGAGGAATGCATGACAAAGACACAGATGTGCCTTCATCTTGCTTTGTTGTTACTGTCAATTTTGGCCACTACTAGGACGAAATTACTGAGAGGAAAAAAAGAAACAACCCTGCTTGCTAAATAATTGACTAAAATGATACCTTTTTTTTTACAGTTGTGACATCTGCTTAAAAAAACCCCAGTGTACATGAGTAATATAGAACACTTTTGTACAAAATTCCCTAGAATCAGCTAGTAATTGCATCTGAAATTTCTCTTCTTCAACAGGGAAGTCCCCACTGTATAAGGTTAGCTACTTATTACACGTATCAAAATCAATCAAGTTTCCTGTCTATCAATTACACATAAAATATGATAATACTAAATGCTCCAAGTCTCTTAAAAAGTCTTTTTTTCTTAGATCTAGTCAACCTCTAACTATTTCTTACAGGTAAGTGATGTGAGTAAGTTTTCTGTGGAAATGCTCCTGGGTTATTTCATGATGCATAAGTGCACGCATATGGAGTTTATCATAAAAGCATAGATGAGTGGTCATGTGAAACATAGCATTACTGCTACAAAGCAGTAAGAACATGAAACAATTACTCTTTCTTGTGAGAACTAGCTGTAGCATCCTACTCAATACTCCAGTCTGTTACTGGAGGCAGCACCTCTAATGTTATTTCCTTATGGTATTATGAATTACCTAATGACTCTGAACCATCATGTCTTCTGGAACAACAGACCAGGATCTACCTCTACCCTACACTGGAAAGCTTCAGCTGAGGTGAAGATGCAGCAAAAACACACAGCCATTAAGTACACTGAAATCCAGGTGTTTCTTTGTGCCCCTCAGTAGCATTTCTGCCACCTTCCTACCTAAACCTCCCTGCTGGAGAGAAACATTGCCCTGCACTGGGAAGCTGGGGGGAAACCCCAGAGCAAAGAAACAAAGGTAAGACACCTTGACTTCTTCCCTAACCAGCTTTCTGTAGGTCTGTACTATGTGTACAAAGCCAAATCCTGACCTGAGCACGTGCTAGAGAGTTCTTAATATCAATGCTACTTTAAAATATCTTTGGTTTGTGGTGATTTAGATGCTAAAACAAAAATGAGGAGATACCACCTTCTTAAGCGCAGCACCATCTAGTGATGCACAGAAGCATGCTGTGGTATAAAGAAGATCCCGTCTCCTGTTTATACAGGGAAGAATTGTAATCATGGAACTGCTGAGGTTGGAAGGGACCTCTCAGGATTCTCTTCTCTCAAAATAAAGCCTCTGATGGTGAGACGGCCAAAACGCAAGGCACTGACAAGTGCTTCCATCCTAAATTGTTGGTACTCAGAATTATTTAGAGCTTGCAATGATTGCCTTTTCATCCTACATGAAATTATATAAGGGGATGTTTTTCACCATTCCCCAATTTCAACTATCACATTGTAATTAACACCTTGGAAGGCAGTAAGACTTTAAAGAAATATAGTAGCAGTAAAAATACCTGATTAGGTCTTTCAGCGGGCATTTGGTCATCTGAACTCCCCTTCTCTTTTCTTTGCTTCTCTTCTAGACATTTTGCCAGATGTTGACACATTTCTGCTGTGGAAGCTAATTTACGTTGAAGTTGGTGCATTTCATCAGTGAGTGAACGGCACAAAACATCACTGGTGGCCTGAGCCTTCTCTCTCTCTGCCAAGCTCTTCTGAAGTCGCAAGATTTCTCTCTCCTTTTCATATGGAGGCTGGTTTATCATCTGCTGTATCTCTCCATTTTTCTCCTCTAGCTGCTGGTTCAACTTCTGTACTTCCTAAACATAAAGGGGAGGGGAAGTGAGTGAAAAGTAAGGTGAACTCAAAAGCCAAAATACGTCTTAGACTGAATTCCATATTGCCATAACTCCATATCACTCACTGCAAAGTACTTAAAAAGTAAAGTCCAACTCATTTATAGATAATCACTTGACCTTGGAACTGACAGGTCAATCAAAATCAGGAACTGCTCAGACAGCTATACAAGCAGTTCCTAGTCAGTAGAATGAAGGAAAAAAAACCCAGCAAAAATTCAGGATGATTTTATGATAAGATAAGCAGCAGCAACAACAAAGTAACAACAGAACTTACAAGAAACAAAGTAGTTTAAAACAAATAACTATGGAGCCTGAGAAATGCTCACTGGTCCTGCTTTCTAAATTACCAGATAGTAGAGACTTGCTTTAGAAAAAAGGGGAACTGGAAAGTCATCTTATCAAAACCAGCAAGGTGTATTCATTGCCTGGAACTGTCAGAAGACAAAGCAGAGTGAGCATACACAGCAAGTTTCCCATCTGGGAAAGGATGAGTGCTAAGGACAAGCAACAGTAAATGAAATCCCTGTGCGAGCAGTGACTCTTTTGGCCATAGCTGACTGTCCAAGGCACATGTCCAAGGGGCTTCGACATGCTCTTAGGGAACAACTGTGTATCTTGTTGCTGCATGTTCTTACTGATTTGGATGCTTTGTGGGATCATCCACACTGCATTGTTATATATCCGCAGGTGTTTCGAGAAGGAAGAGGTTTGCTTGCCAACTGGGTTAACCCAGGTGATTCCATGCATCCAAAGTACACCAGTCCCAAGTTTGATATCCTCAAAAGCAGCAGGTACTGGTAACAGAAACCTCTGCAGCACTGCTCCTCCAGAATCAACGATGCCCTGGATGCCATCATAGACCATGAGACAGGTACAAACTTGATTCTACCCTTCCAGTTCTTCAGGAGTGCTAATGGAGCTGTAAGCAACCAGGAGCACTCTTCTTTCCCAGCATGCAGGCCTCTGACTTCACAAAATATCTGCTGTTGTTATTTTTAGTGACAGTGATTTCAGTGTTTCTAATTGGGCATAAAATATTTTTTCTGAAAAAGAATAAAATTAATATCTAACTTAAAGAAATAGCACTTGCTCTTATTGCTGATGTGTAAGTTCTTTAGCATCATGCTAAATGCTAAATTTTCCCTTTGCTATAAAGACATTCAGACTTCAAAATATATCCAGATCCCACAGGTCTGTCATCTGTCTGCAAAGTGTCAGTAAGACCATCTCTTACTACAAATTTCCATATATGAACTTATTTAAATGTATTTTAGGTGAGTGTCATATATGGAAAATGTTTTGCATAAGCATTAGGTCAGGAGATCTCTTACGACAAAAATACGTGTTTCAATTTTAAGCACTGCTTGTCAGTTTGGAAATTATGCAGCTTCATATAGAAAGAGATGCTTTAAAATTCCTTAAGCATTTCAGGTTGAACATGGGAAGGTCTCAATGACAGTAACAAAACCAGCACTTGTGGCAGATGGAAGGGAACACGATTTTGAGACTTTATCTTGTCATAAAAGATACCAATTTCCCTCATTTATCTCCTCACAATCCAGACTTGCCAAGTACTTCTCCAAGTTGAAAAGTGAACAAAACTGTTGCATCTGATAAAGAGGAAGATCTTCAGTAAGTAATATGTAACTTTGAAATTAGGGGGTTTTACTATATTTCCATCTCCTTGTGAGAATAACTGCATGGAGATGTATAATACCACGCTAAGTTTTTGGGTTCGGATGTTATAGTTTATCTTCTTGAATTTAATGCAGTGGACACTACTGTTAGATACAGATGGCTGAGCTGCTTTTGAGTCTGACTCTGGGCACACAGCAAGAAGAACTTGTCAGACCAAGGTCTGTCAAACTGCATTGCAGTGGGCATAACACTGACTCTCCTGTCCTGGCTCACTCAAACCAAGTGGGGAAATTCTGACTGGACACAACAGGAAAATTCTCACAATGAGAACAATCAGCCATTGGAATAATCTCCCCAGGGAAGTGGTGGATTCCTCAACGTTGGACACTTTCCAGATTCGGCTGGTCAGGGTGCTGGGACATCTAGTCTAGCCTGGAAAAGTTGGACCAGATGACCCTTGAGTTCCCTTCCGGCTGGTATTACATGATTCTATGATTGATTCTAAGTTGTCAGCACCCTGGTCTGTTTCCATAAACGGGAGTCTGCATGCAAAAGGCCCACATCCTCCGTTCAAGACAACCACTGCAGGGCACACTAAGCCTAAATTACTCATTTTTGTGTAGAGAGGAGCGCTCAAACGCATCTCCACCGTGACCGCCGCCACCTTTCGCCCAGGCACTAGCTAGCTGTGGGACACTCGCGGTTTTACCTGGCTCAAGGCTTCCACTCTCTGCGCCGAGAGCCGCTCGCTGTCCCGGAGCTGCTCCCGGGCCTGGCCCAGCTGCTCCAGCAGGCTCTCCACCAGCGACAGCGCCGGCTCCGCGCCCGCAGGCCCCGCCTCGCCGCCCGCCGCCGGCTGCGGCTGCTGCGGCCGCCGGGCCAGGCTGCTCCGCAGGTCCCGGATGGTGGCCTCCTTGGCAGCCAGCTGCAGCTGGAGGTGCTTCAGCTGCTGAGCGGACTCGTGGTACAAGGCGCAGAGCGCGTTGTACCGAGGCACTTTATTCTTCAAGCTCTTGTTCTCCCGGTGCAGCTTCTCCAGCGTCTCCTCCACCTGCTTGAAGCGGGCCGCCAAGGGGTCCGTGCTGCTGCCCTCGCTTACCGAGCACATGGCCGGGGAGAGTGAGCTGCGATCCCGCTGCTGCCCCTTCTCTCCCTTCTCCAAGGCGAGCAGTAATCCGGCCAGGTGCATATAAACCCGGAGAGGAGCCAGGCAGGGCTGCGGAGGCTGCTGCTGCTGCTGTTGTTGTCGCTGCTGCTTCGCTCTTCCGCCTTCCCGCCGGGGGAGGAGGATGGCCGCCCTCCTTTAAGGGCTCGCAGGACCCGCCTGCTGCCCTTCCCCACTGCTTTCCTACGGCGCGGGCCGGGCCGTGCTTCGCCCCTGCGGAGGGGGAACCCCGCGGCGGGGGAGCAGCCCCAGGGGCAAGGCCGGCCGGGGAACCCCAGAGAGGGGAAAGAGGAGAGGAGAGCGAGGGGGCCTGAGCCAGGAGAGGGCCGAAAGCTGGGGCGAGCGGCTGAAGGGACGGGAAGTGCGGGCGGGACGAGGGGAAGGCGGCTGAGGGGAATAAGGGGGGGGACGCTGAGGAGGGGCCGCTGAGGGGGCTCAGGGAGAGCAGCAGGCGCTCGGGGAGGAGGGGGCTGTGGCGAACGCAGGAGGCCGCTGAGGGGGAGAAGGGGGCCCGGTGCAGCGGGCAGCGGGGGTCCCTCCAGCGGCTGCAGGACGCGGTCCCCCCTCGTTGCGAAAGCCCCTCGCGTAGCGCCGCGTCCCGGCAGGAGCCGCTGCCGGAACTTCCCGGCCCGGAGCGGGACTTTCCCCGCCGGCGGCGACCCCCGAGACCGAGCCACCCGCCGCGGGCCGCCTCCCCCCGGGTGGCTCGGGCCTGTGTGTGAGCGTCCTGCCCGCCGCCGTGACACCGACCCTAACCCTGAGCGGCACCCCGCGGGGCAGGCGGCGGCAGCTGGGGCCGGCTCTGGCTCTGCCAACAGTGAGGAAGCGTCCAGGACGTGTGGTGTGTTGGATCTGCATCAGTGCAACGGCAAGGCTTTGAACCCAGGCAGAGCAGCACATCTCTCAAAGTCTGCTTGTCTCTGCAAGTGTTTGAGGAGAAGGTTGACTACGAAAGACCTTGAAAAGTCCAAGATCTGCCAGTCATCGGGATTCATGTCAGCCAGTGTTATAAACTAGGATTGTGCATAGATATGAGTTGGTAAGAGTAAACTCAGCTGCAATAAACGGTACCTGTTGGCCATTTCTCTTCTAGATAATTTTGTTATTAGCAGCATAAAGATAGAACTTGTTAACCAAGGATACAGCTATTGGAGAGCTCATGCTGGTGTGCTGTTTCTTATAGGAGGGAAGTATGGTGAGCTGGACTGATGTTGAAGTATTTTTTAGACTGGTTTAGTAATGTCAAAGTTATCATAGTGGTAGAACCATTTAGAAGGAAAACACCTTAAACCAGTACAAAAATAAAGCCTAGGTTACATTTGATTATTATTTATAATTATCATGTGTCTATGTATGCATGTATATAATAATGTATACAACACAGAGATCTATACGTACACGCAACCTAATTGCACTAGGTTCAGCACAATCATACATGTTTCTAGACCAAAAAGCACATCTGTCCAAGTACAGTGTGAGTGAAAATTGCTGCATGCAAGTGGTAGAGGGGCAAAAAGAGAAGACTTCAGTCAGTGTGATAGAGAGCAGCCTCCTGTGTTAGCACCTGAGCCACTTGTAGGTGTCAGAGTGAAAAGGCACAACAGTGAACAATCTGCATGGAAGAATGTGCAGGACTTGGAACATGATGGTGTCCCTGCCAGGGGCAGAGGGCTTGGAACTAGATGATCTTTAAGGTTTCTTCCAACCTAGATCAGTCTATGATTCTATGGTATGATGAGAGAAGATACTGAACTTCAAAGTTGAGATGCTCAGTTCCACTGGTGATGGATTGTAAGCCTCACTCACAATACCAGTGAGTGTGAAATGCAGTACACGATATTTCATGAAGACAATGGATGTAAGTTCAGACAAGAGAGGATGCAATCGAATATAACAAAAAACCATTTCCCTACAAGGGTAATCAAACATTGGAAGCGCTTTGAGCAGGAGTTTGGGCCACAGACCTCCTGAGGTCCCTACCAACATGAGTTATTCTGAGATTAAATTCAGCTTTTTCAAGGTGCAGTGTCATTATTTTGTCACCTTAATTATGCTAAAAAGGGTTATCCAAAAGATTCGGAGTAATACATCCAAAATAGTCCATTAGCTCAGCTAAAAATGTAGCTGAATTTTATGTGCGTAGAAGATCCTGTGCGACAAAAAATGGTAAAGCATTTGCCGAAGGTAACATCTAAAGTACACATCTATGGTGTATTTGCTATTTCATCCTATAAATAATGTAAATACCTCATGAATAAGGACAGTGAAAAATCTGTGTGGAAGTTGAAGGAATACAATTTTTGGCTTTTTATCTGTACAGAGTAACATCCTTTAACTTCAAGGCACTGGTTTTGCTGTGAAGAAAGTAAAGTTCCTGCTTTGAAATACCTGCACTTTATAGTTTTCATATACATTAGTAGGAAAAGTGAAAAAAACACATAGACTTCATTTTATATTTTCAGCATCATTGTTGTACAGGCAGAGCTCAGTGAAAAAAATCTGGAGCAAGACTGCTTTTGCTGGCTGTCAGAATACTTTGTAGAAACATATGATGAAGCCCTAGTAATGGAGAAATCTGGTTTCCTGCCAGTTCAAATAGCAAACTGTAAAGAAACTCAGAAATCTTGTGTCTGCAGGTGTGGCAGTGATGGCCTTGGACCAAACATTGGGGAATTGGGTTAGCTATCAAACAGAATACTTTGTTTGATATTTGTAGTATTTGCTGTATTTGTAGTAGTATATCAGTATAGTAAAACCAAGCATTGCATCTGATTACTGAAAGTTTGCTATTAAGAGCCCTTTGGATAAAGCCAGCACTCCCCTGAGGAAAACACCACTGAGTTAAGGGAAATTTGTCCTGCGTAAGTCTTGAGTAAGAAATTGATCCCGTATGTTCTTGGGAATGCCCTTAGATGACTGTTTCCTTTTGTAATTTCTGCAACACAAAGGAATTCCTGGGAATTCAGTAAAAGAAGCTGGTGCCAAAGAATGAATCACATCTGACAGTGTGTTTCTTAGTGTACCTGGCTTTTACTGGATTGCGTCTCGTGCGTTGTTCATCAGATTTGCTGATAAAGCAGCTAGTCTGTGGAGTGGCGTGCTTGTCCTTTTGGGGGGTTATACAATCAAATTAAGGCTTATTAAATACAGTAATTCTGGTCAGGAAATGTATGAATAACAGCTATGCTTTGCGCTACTTTATATAAGGAAAAAACTTTATCTTCCGTGCATTACTGGTCTCAACTTGAAATACAAGGTGAATTTCACTTTAACTCTTTCTCGGTGTAGGATGTTAACAGGATATTAAAGCCATGTGATAAAAATTTAATCTTGAATTAGATTTTGTTAAAGAAATCTTAACAAAGTTATTTTGAATAAGTAATTCTATGCACATCACAACCATCTGTTATAATACGTGAGAAGTGTCATACAGTGTATGAACAAAAGTGATTAGATAGTACCTAGAAATAAAAAGGAGATGAAGCAGATCTTAGGAAACCAGGAAGAAAGGTGAACAGTATAGTTAGGTTAGATTAAGTGTGCATAGACATACATATATTTAAAAATTCATTTTAAAACATGAATTATTTACAGAGGTGGTAAGAATATCTCCTCTGCACACAGTAGTTACAACTCTGTAACATTAGTGCAAATCACATGAGTCTCTATATTTAAAAGTGTAATTCTGTGTGGACAAGGTTATAAAACATATTTTGGGGGGAGGTGTCTGTCATTTTCCAAGTAATGATATATGCTCAGTTTGCAAAAAACTCTATTTTTTAACTTGTGATCTCCAGACCTTGTTCAGCCGCTCAAGCTGTGTTTTTCCCGTTGTCTGAAGTCACCACTAATTGTCCTGGAGAGTAGGTCATGACCTAATCACACTTATGAAATGTCCTGTTGCCTTGAGCTGATTTACCTAAGCAGAGCTGTAGGAAGTGTTCCTCTTGCTGCTGTAGGCTGAAAAATCAATAGCAGTTACATTTCCTCTGCTGTTGATTGTGCAGTACGGAAGGGAATGAGAGTGCGTAACAGTTTATTTTCCCCAGTGAAATCATCTGATGAACTCACTGCTACAAACGTTGCCTGCCTTTGAGCTCTACGTGCCCAAGAATCCAATTTTCATGCTGCGCAAATAGAATGTTGATGCTTCTCTGACTCATGGATTAACAGTAATTATAAGCTGCAATCACGTTTACACTTCTTACATGAGATGAGGTAAACATAGAATCATACAACAGTTTTGGCTGGAAAGGGCCTTAAGATTATCCAGTTCCAACCCCCTGCCATGGTCAGGGACACGTCACCCAAGGCTCTGTCCAGCCTGGCCTTGAACGCTGCCAGGGATGGAGCATTCACAAGTTCTCTGGGCACCCTGTGCCAGTGCCTCAACACCCTCACAGGGAAGAACTTCTGCCTTAGATCTAACCTGAACTTTCTCTGTTTCAGTTTGAACCCATCACCCCTTGTCCTATCGCTGCAGTCGCTCTCCAGCATCCTTGTAGCCCCCTTCAGACACTGGAAGCTTCTCCTTTATATACATTACTATACTGGATGTTCTGTTAATTTCATGTTCTATGTATTTTACAGTTGAAATGGCAATCTTGAGAGGTTAGCTCTAGGGCATTTGGGATTCCTGAAACTGGTGAGCTCACTGCTATGACACACATATATAGCCTGCATCAAGGTTCTGATGTGGATCACAGTGTTCCGTTTTCAGACTAGTTTTCCGTTTATACAAATAAAAATATTTAGTGTTGTTAGGAGAAAAAGAATGGTGCTTATTTATTTCTAATGTAAGCTTTTCCCCACATGTTTTTTTATTGCATGGTTTGAACTTTGGAGGTTGCCAAAACAAAAAGTGTTTTGATGCTTAGGGCAGAGTCTCAGAACTTGTGTTCTAAATCTCAGCAAGTCTGAAATAACCTGAATGGAGAGCCATGACATTGGTCAGATCCAAAGCAGTCCTCTTGCTTCTCTCTAAGAAGTGTCTCTTTTACATTTGTTTTACATTTGTTTGACTAAGATGAGTCAGTCTCATGTTTATAGGGGTTGGTAGATACAGGATGTACACTTACATGTGTCTCTCACAGGTGTCGTGATCAGTTCAGGTCTGTGTCCAGGCAACAGGCTTCTATTATGCCTTGTTACTCTTTAATGCTTTAGATCTTTCCTGCAATTCACCTTCCTGTCCAGCTTACCGGTTCTGTATTGGGTATTTCCCCCCAACTGTTCAGCTGTTTCATGCCCTGATTTAGTTACTTCTGGATATTTTGCTCTTTGCAGTTTCTGTTTATCCATGACACAATAATACCAGTTCACAGGGTCTGTCCTGGCAAACTGGATTTCTTTCTGTTGCTGATGCTGTCTCTCAATCTGAGAAGTTTAAGCAGTGTGCTTGGTCCTTCAGAAAACTCCATCAGAATGTGACTGATACTGAGCTGTAATTTTATTTATGGGAATGTGAAAAGCTCTCTGTTGAACACAAGTTACCAGCAACTGGGGACAGTTTTCATACTGGCTTGAACTACTACAGCTACCACGCCTACTGGGAAGCAAATCACTTCTTTGAGCTTGTACTTTAAAAAACTTTGGGGTTTGCCCATGTCTGTTTATTCCTGGTGAGGAACGCAGGGAGCACTGGCTTGTATTTGTCATAGGACATGTTTTCCTAGAAAAAATGATGCTTTGAAACACTCCAAACAAACCTTTTTTGGGGTTGAAGGAAACACTCCCCAACTTTGACATTCTTAACATACAATTCCATGTTACAGATTCTTTAGGGAATATTCTATATATACTGATTGAATTTTCTGCTGTGATTAATACAGAGCGCTGTGAGTTTTCTGGTTTGTGTTATTCACCTTTCCTCAAAGGCCAGGCAGTTTTAAAGCTAAGTTGGAGGGGAGGGGAGAGGGGGAGTTATGAAGTATGACTCAATGCCAGGCATTCAGTTGCAAGACTGGAAACAAAAGGTTGCAGGTGAAAATCTAATTGTTTGTGGATTTGTTTTATACGTTAATGTTGTGTAATGAAGCTTCCTAATGCAGGTTCCATGGTATCTCTAATCCAGACCACCCAATCTAACTAGAGCAAAGTGAATTTACACATTTCTGATCCTTAGCTTTTCTGACCTAGAGGCAAACAGACCTTTAGAGTTTGATCAGAGAAATGTCTGATTTAAATGGTTTACTTTAAATATTTGTTTTAAAGGGATGGTTGGGAGAGGTGATTTCCTAAGACTATCAGTAACTTCAGAAGAGGTCACAGCTGAATAGAAATTCCATACATATAACAGGAAAAAAGAAATACTGGAGGCTTCTTAGCATGACCTTGGTAGTAGATGGTGAAATATTTTTCAGAACTAGAATGTTGAAGAAGGGTTGGGAGGAATTAAGTAAATAGAACAAGAAAGTGGAAGTGTCCGTGCCACACCATTCACTCCCCTCCCACACACCATGCATTTTCCACATAGAATCATAGAATAGTTAGGGTTGGAAAGGACCTTAAGATCATCCAGTTCCAACCACCTGCCATGGGCAGGGACATCTCACACTAAATAGCAACATTTCCCAAAATTCTGATTATTGTCCAGTTGAGATGCAAGGAAAGCAATGGTAATGTTCCTCTGGAGCTCCATCTTCAGTGCAGAAAATCCATCTATCATTCCGGCAGGACAGGAAAAAGCAGTTTTCAGCAGTTTTAAATTCAAGTCATTAGTATAGTCTATTGTAGAGTGAGGCAAATAAATAATCCTGTATAGATACATGCACAGTGGGATTGAGTGCGCCCTCAGCAAGTTTGCCAATGACACCAAGCTGTGTGGTTCAGTTGATAGGATGGAGGGAAGGGGTGCCATGAGGAGGGACCTCAACACGCTTGTGAGGTGGGCTGATGCCAACCTGATGGAATTTAACCATGTCAAGTGCAAGGTCCTACACCTGGGTCGGAGCAATCCCAGGCACAGCTACAGGTTGGGCAGAGAAGAGATTCAGAGCAGCCCTGCAGAGAAGGACTTGGGGGTGTTGGTCGATGAGAAAATGAACATGAGCCGGCTTCAGTGTGCACTCGCAGCCCAGAAAGCCAACTGTATCCTGGACTGCATCAAAAGGAGCGTGACCAGCAGGTCGAAGGAGGTGATGCTGCCCCTCTACTCTGCTCTCGTGAGACCTCACTTGGAGTATTGTGTGCAGTTCTGGTGTCCTCAACATAAAAAGGACATGGAACTGTTGGAACAAGTCCAGAGGAGGGCCATGAGGATGATCAGGGGACTGGAGCACCTCCTGTATGGAGACAGGCTGAGAAAGTTGGGGCTGTTCAGCCTGGAGAAGAGAAGGCTGCGTGGAGACCTCATAGCAGCCTTCCAGTATCTGAAGGGGGCCTACAAGGATGCTGGGGAGGGACTCTTCATCAGGGACTGTAGTGACAAGACAAGGGGTAATGGGTTCAAACTTAAACAGGGGAAGTTTAGATTGGATATAAGGAAGAAATTCTTTACTGAGAGGGTGGTGAGGCACTGGAATGGGTTGCCCAGGGAGGTTGTGAATGCTCCATCCTTGGCAGTGTTCAAGGCCAGGTTGGATGAGGCCTTAGGTGACATGGTTTAGTGTGGGGTGTCCCTACCCATGGCAGGGGGGTTGGAACTGGATGATCTTAAGGTCCTTTCCGACCCTAACTATTCTGTGATTCTATGATAGATACTAACTGCTGAAAACTTCAGCTCTTGTTTGATTATATTTTTGTTATAAGCAAGGGTAAGTACATTCTTAATTGTAGAAGAGTTGTTCATCAGTTGAAGTAGACGAGCATTTGGACACTGCTCTCAAACAGAATTCATGGAACGTGAAAAAGTAGCATTTCCAAGGAGTCTGCATAGAGTATCCATTCATCCTTAGCACAATAAATGAGTCCAGTGTGGACGTGCAGATATGTGTGGATTATAGAAAATTAAATCAGGAAACCTGAGGAAAAAATAACATATTTCTTGGAAGTGGTAACTCCTGATAAAGGCACTGCAGCGATTTGTTGCAGCAAGCATTGTAACATCTTCATTTGCTTTGCTGTTTGAACCTTGCAGTAATGATAATAGTGGCTTATTGTTGCAGATGGTTTAAAGGCAAAAAGGGTGAAGAATATTAAATATTTGATCCATGAAAGGAAGCTCATACTCAGTTTTCACTTAATTTTTAGACAAAATCTCAAAGTTTTGGCTTAAAATTGGTTAACTGAATGACATCAGTAACTGACCCATTATGATTATTTTATCTCTACACTTGCCTGCTTATGACTGAAGTGCTTAGAAGACAGCTTTAAGAAAGTTGTGTTAGGCCTTGCATAAACAAAATACTAAATGATCTTGACACTGGAACACTATGTACTGGCTTCTTTGGGAGCTAGTCTTCATAAGTCATACTTCGTACAGTTGTGACATTCCAGTTCAAGTGTGTGCAGGTACATGAACACTTTTAAAAGGACTAGTTTCAAAAATACTGGCTTTTTGAATACAGGACTTTGGTGGAAATTTAAGGATTTCCACCAAAGTCATGGTTTTTATGTAACCGACTTGAGAAATAATTCCTGTTTCTCTGAGAGCTGATTGAATTATTGTCATAAGCTTATATTTACTGGAATTACACCTTTTTAACAAGCTTAAAGATGGTGTTACAAGAGAGGTATGGCTTGGAGGGAGGAAGAGTGGGGGTTTTAGATCCTCTCATATAGCTAGAAAACGACAAAAACCTTTTGAGACCATCTGCTTCCTCAGATTACTTGGTCTGTCTCTCCACACAGACACTGTTCCTGTTATATCTGTAGACCATCACGTTTGCACCATCAGTACTATGACTTCTTGATAAAACAACAACTTGTAGTAGAGGGGGTTTTTAATCTGATTTCTGAAATGATGGTGATGGCCATTAACTGACCGAGGATCTTTGAAAGCTCAAACATAATCTCCTCATCTCTTATTTCCTGTGAGCTATCCAGGAAGTGTCTCAGAATGAAAGAAAAGCTATGAATTTGCCAGATAGTGAATCCAACTCTTGGTTCATGGTTCTTTCCTGCGGGAAAAATTGTAGGTTTCTTGTAAACTTAAAGGAAGTGAAGTTCTTCACTTGCATGATAATGAGAGTAGCCAAGTGATTGATTGTCAGCTGAGGAGAAGACTGTGCTTTGGCATTACTGGTTTTCAGAGGTACAAGAAGAGTGTGGTGAGTTGACCCTGACTGGAACAGTTTAATAAGGGAAAAGTAAAAAAGGCACATAAACCAAACAAGTGATGCAAAGACAATCCCTCACCACGAGCAGACCAATGACCTGCCAGCCACTGAGCAATAGCTAATTTTGACACACCACCCACCCACAGTTGTATTGCTGGGCATGATCTTCTGTAGCATAGAATATCTCTTTGGGTCAGCTGTCCTGGCTGTGTCCCCTCCCAGCCTCCTGCGCACCCCAGCCTCTCCTTGGGGGTAGAATTAGAAGCAGAGAAGACCTTGGCACGGTGCAAGCACTGGTTTAGCAACAGCTAGAACACTTGTCTGTTATCAGCACTGTGCGGTCACAGATTTAAAATCACAGAATCAACTAGGTTGGAAAAAACCTTTAAGATCATCAAGTCCAACCATTACCCAAGACCGCCGAGACCACCACTAAAACCCGTATGGGCTGCTGTGAAGAAACTCCATCCCAGCCAGACCCAGTACAAGAAATAGGTGGCACAGTTACTCCAAAAAAGAGGTTAGGGAGGACACCAACATTGTGTAGCATTTGCATGGCTCTTGCAATTTTCATTTATTAGAAGCAGGCAGGGATTTTTTTCTCAATTTTGGAATGAGGAAACCTGAAGCAGATATCAAGAGATTTGTTCAAAGTTGCATGTAACAGCAAGACTATGAGAAGAAGAAGCATAAAATGCTTAAGGTACAAAACACTGAAAAGACTTTGGAAAAGAGTACAAATAAACAGGCAATTTTATAGATGTAATGTCTGTTAATAATAGACTTCAGCTGTTACTACTGTTGATAGTAAAAATGGTGTTTAGAATAGTCAGAAAACAAA
This sequence comes from Psittacula echo, assembly GCF_963264785.1. NCBI lineage: Eukaryota > Metazoa > Chordata > Aves > Psittaciformes > Psittacidae > Psittacula > Psittacula echo. Next base: position 9,795,406 of record NC_137735.1, read on the forward strand.
ATTTGTTTCCTTCACAGGTTTACTCATGGATTAATGTTAATCTATACTAGAAGTTTACACTTGAAAGACATTTCCCAGCCTCCCTTTTCCCATCTTCATTAACAGTGTCTCTAACTACATAAATTCTCTGAAGTACATTTCCTGCAGAGCACTATAAGCCAAATAGAACTGGTCTCTGTCAGAGCATCACCTTCAAAATTTACCAGCGTATCTCCATAACAGATTCAGGATGGTTTTGTCCCAAGAGAACCATGGTACCTGTCACATCAATGGCTGTTTCTGTGGGCTCTTCTGACAGAGCACATAGCGTTCAAAGTGCTGTTGTCCCCAGGGTTATCCCTATATATTTATTCCTGCATCACCCTACAGGTGGAATTGCGGAAGAGGGATCTAATAAGCTTGAACAGAGGCAAATGGAATTGAGAAAATGGCCTTCATGTGCAATGAGTGAGAACCACTATGATGAAACGGCTTTCCTGGCTGCTCTGTGTGGGAGCAGTTTGAGAGTCTTCTGCTCCTTCAGGTTCTCCATTAGAAAGGAGATGCTTTCACACAGAGCAGTGAAGTGCCTGCTTGTCCAGCTTGTGAACCCCATGCTGCTGTTTCAGAATGGAGCTGGTCTGTCCTGGGGTGCTGCCGGGACTGCCTGGAATTTTGTGAGCTGTTCCTCACTAGTGCACAAATGCTGTGACCATTTCCAGAGAAGTCAGCTTGATGCTTATTTAGTCCATATCTCTCTTGCTATGGCCTTAGTCTTACAAGGAAACGTGGAGTCTTCAGGATTCATGAGGGCAGGTAGTGAAAAAGGGCTCTGCCAGCCTATCCAAATCACTCCACGCCTATTCTTTCATACCAAAGCTTCCCCATGTGTGCAAATGGATAAAGTCCACAATTCTTCCCAGCCCTCTAAGTGTCAGACTATGCCCCATTTGGCTTCTTCATAGACTGGATAGGTTTAGCTTAATACATCGTGAGATGTAGTGGATCAAAGTGGTAGAATGGGGAAGTGATGCCTTTCTCAAAGTGTAGCATGCTGAATGTGATGGGGAGTAGCAAAAGTGTATTATTACTGTTACTTCAGAAGGGTGATGATGAGTAATTTGAATAAATGTCTGCCATTTATGGTTCTTGATTTCAAACTTGTGTGAGACATGTACTTCATTTTCCCGGCATGTGCATCACTGTTTTGAAAGTAATACGATGTTATTTGATACTTTAGAAGATAAGATGGGAAGACATGCATGTAGCAACTGGTATGGAAGCAAATGGAAATAACAGCACCACTTGTGTTTGACACAAGTTGTGCCAGGAAAGGTTTAGATTGGATATTAGGAAAAATTACTTTACCGAAAGGGTTGTCAAGCACTTGGAACAGGCTGCCCAGGGAAGTGGTGGAGTCACCATCCCTGGAGATATTTAAAAGACATGCGGATATGACTCTTGAGGACATGCTTTAGTGGTGGACTTGGCAGTGCTGGGTGAACAGTTCGACTCAAATGTCTTAAAATTCTTCTCCAACCTAAATGATTCTGTGATTCTATGAAATACGTACTCTTGGCTGATGGTTATCCAAAATGTGATGTAATTGGTTGATATGTAGAAACCAGCCTGCCACTTACATGGAGCAAACCATTCAAAAAGGTTGTTTTTCCATACTTTTCCTCCTTCACTGAAGCAGAGAAAACCACCCAGCAACACTGTGGAGGCTTGTAGTGTTGGAGGTCAAAACAAAAGGTTGTGAATAGGCCCCCCTCACACATTGCTTATCTGTGAAGTCAGTCTGGCAGATTGCCCTGCTTCCCAGCATCCAGGTGTTGGATGGATCATGCAAATCTAGCATAGCTTAAAAACTGTACGTGTACAGAGCCAAACTTTGGTTCACGTGCCTAGTTTTTTGCAAGGAGCTTTTAACACCCTGACACCCACAGCACTGAGTTAGCAGGCCAGCTCCTGTTAATGGACTGGCACGAATGAGCCACAGATCTTTAAATCTCCCTGATTATGGAACATCTTTGCACAGATTAAGAACAGGACCACATTAAATCCCTGGATTCAGAGCTTGTCCTACAGCCCTGAGGTGTTCAGAGTGGGGTTTGTTTTGTTAAGGCATCCACAACAATGGAGTATTTGTATGGCTTTGTATCCTACAGATTTCAGTGTTAATACCCTGAGGCACGTAGCACATGTCCCGGCACATGGTTTTGGGAATGTAACTGCTCCTTTCAGCACACTTCTCCTTCATAGGAGGCTAGCAAGGCTACTGAAAGAGGAAAACCATTACCAGAGTCCTGTGCATATTGTCTGACCATTGAGCAAAGAGTGTCCTGAACTATGCTGTTAAAAGATGTAGTCGTAATACCCCCAAAAGACTCCCCAGAGCATGCTAACACAGAAGTAGACTGGATAGTAGATCAGGGTGCAGGAGCAAAACAACTTCATGATGGAATAAATCCACAGGTCTTTATGAGGAACTTGCTTATCTGAGCTGCTGCAAGTAGCACATAGTAACAGAAATGATCATATTTTTTTTTATTTGCTCTGTTTTACTTTCCCCAAGAAAAGCTTGAATTGTTTTGCCACATGTCTGTTGCTTGTTGTTTAAAATCTGTGTGTTGCATTGTATTTGGGAGAAATGAAAGTTGAAAATTTGCCATATGCTTGCAATGATCAGCCTTTATATACTGGGAGGATCAGCAACATTTATCACTGTCACTCGTATAGAATCGTAGAATAGTTAGGGTTGGAAAGGACCTTAAGATCATCCAGTTCCAACCCCCTTGCTATGGGCAGGGATGCTGTTTCCATTTAAAACTCAAAAAGCTGATGTCAAACATCAATAAACTTATGCCGGGAGGTCAGAATATATAGTGGCATCCTGCTGTCTGCATATCCTTCTGTAAGTGATGCCAGGCTCTCTTAGCACGCTGCTGTAAAGAGCATCTCTACTTGGATGCGCACAGCTTTCATATTAAACTGTAAGTCGTGTTAATGTTTAGTTGAGTATCATTCCTTGTACCATGTTGATTTACATACAACAGTCAGGCATTCCATGTCTATTTAATGAATGAGGTACATAGCTTCCTACACATTTAATGGAAAAATGAGGTACAATATAACTGGAGAATGTGGCATATGACTTCTTTCAGTTTGCATCACTCTGAACTTTGTTTTCAGTTGTATTTGTGTAACAGCACAGCGAGTATTTATGTCTATGTGCCTATCAAGTTAAAACAGAAGCTGTAACAAGGCAGTTTGAGCTATCATGGTTCAGTGCTCAAGCCTGTCACGTTTCTTGTTCTGGAGGTCCCCAGCTCAGTCTGTATATGTCATCCAGGAAAGTGGCTGTCACAGTTGTACTCATGACTTTCTGAATTTTCCCCACCACCAGAAGAAAGCAGCCTGAACCTGGACTTAACCACGCTAGGGCAGCTATAGGAAAATGTCAGCGTTTTGGCGTGGGTAAGGACAGAATCTGAAACTGAGACGTAGTCACCGACTCTCGAAAATTGGTAGGATGCTGGGTTATGCCTTTCCCGTTTGTATGACGCTGCAAACGAGGATAAGTGATTCCCTGTGCTGTGCATGACTCTGCAGTTCTGTGACTGCTTTACCGCAGGAGATGGCTGGTGATTTAAAAATAGCTCTGCTTACTCAGATGCAGCTGATGAGTGCAGAAAAACACCGCTCAGTGGTAAGGCTGGAACACCTAGTGCTTCTTTCCCATAACCAATAGCAAATAGAAAGCAAGGTGGGAAAAAAAAGGGGAGACAGCTTTCAATTCTTTTTCAGCATTTGGTTTCTTCTTATTCCTTTCTGTGAGATCAGTTATTTCTTAGGGGATGGAGGTCCAGACATTTCTTATTCCTGTGCCATTTGCCAGAGTGATACCAGCCCTGTGTTTCTGTAACTTGAGGTCTTTGTAACAGGTTGTTAGTTTGTATTCCCTTTGATCTGTCCATCTTGGATGTCTTCCATAGGAGCTAACATGTCCACTGCAATTGTTGCAAGGTACATAAGATCCCATTGCCTCGGTGTGTTGTTTCCGTGTAAATACAGATTTTCACTGCAAGTTAATTACAAGGCTTTTAAGAGAAAAAAACAATTTCATATAAACATTCCAGAGCAAAAGCTTTGTTTGCATGGTATTACAAAATGTTGTATAGAAATAGAAACTCTATTACAGTCATAGGAGCTGGTTGCATATTGTTAGTTGACACTTGTGTGCGTGAGTAGACACACATACAGAGTGCATGCTGTACAGTTTTCACAAATGCAGTACAAAACTGATGCAAGATACTGGAAAGATAGAAATGAAAAAGTGCATTTATCTGTATGTTCAGTTGAGTTATTGATCTTGGGCTGTCAGGTTTGTTTCATGGGTAACAACTCAACCTAAAGCAATACATTTCAATCTGCCAATAGCTATTTGTGTTATTGGAAACGGTTCTCGCACCAAAAGATCACGGATTGCACCCATGTACTTCAGAAATCCTGTGCGTCACTGCAGTGCAGAGAAACTGAAACTGAAATCACACAACTTATATATTCTTATCAATTTTTACTCCAGTAGTACCCAGATAGTTCACCAGAAGGTCAAGGCTCCAGAGGCTCTTTGCATGGTAATCAGGCACCATAGATCAAGATTCTAACTCCACGTGGCTGGAAGCCAAGACAAAAGGATCACATTATGATCAGTTCCAAGATCGCTTTCTGGTTACGATTCTCCACTTCAAAACGTAGAAGTGCAAACCAAACCAACAGAAAACCCACCCAAGAATAACCCAAACCAAGAAGGATGGGAAGGTTACTGTGGGGGTTAGCAGGAAAATGACCAGTGAAAAATCTTTGAAGCAGAAGAAATCAGTCACAAGAAAGCCAGCCTGTGACACTTATTCACTTTCAGTCAGCAGGATTTCATTATTTACAGGAGCATTTCTGTAGTGGTTCTTAGTGGAGAAAAGTTGTCGGTGAAACCAGCAAATTCTGGTAATCTATAGATTTTTATTGATCTGTCATCCTTCTCAAAACATGTTATTTCCGTGTTTATTACATCTTAATACAGCTGGATGAAAGCTGTAATATAAAGAGGTCCAAATCATATTTTACAGTAAGATTTGCAAACATTTCCCCGTTACCAGTTGTTCCTTTTCTCTGTCTCACTTTTGTACTTTTTCTGATCTAAATAGGGGACTGTAACATGTTTGGTTTTCAGTAAAGCAAAAGGAAGTGCTCACAGTGAGTTTACCAGATTTGTCAGCTGGGGCTAATAAATTGACTTGCCTCGTCTTTGTGGAAGCCGCACTCTCGCAAGAGTTTTCTAATTCAGTATAAAAAAGAAGAAAACTCCCAATCACCTGATTAATAAATGTGTTCAGTCGAGCCCTTCATAAAATACTGAATAAAGCGAAACATCCATCATGACCAGTCCAACTACCAGGACACTGCTGCAGATTTCATTTAACATTTCTTAAACATTGATATTTGCTCAAATTACTGATTTACATGTAATAAAAACCCCAGAATGTTTATCTGGCCCAGTAGAAATACGCTGCAAATTGCTATTACTTAGCAGTAATAACGTTATCTGGCACTCTTCTGTTTGAGCAGTTTACAAATACAAGTATTCTTATTCCACTTTTAGTGATAAGAAGTCTTGGGTAAAGAGGAATTTAGGGACAATTTAAAAAATATAAGCAGAGAAAAACAGAGGAAATAAAACATAAAAGGATCCAAAGGATCCCAAATAGAGAAATATAACCTGGATATAAACTGGAGGGGGGGGGGAGAGAGGGGTGTCAGAAAGATCATAATGAGACCAAATGAAACATGTTCTAATACCTGTTCATTGAAAAGACACACAGCTCTGATTCATAAACAAGTTCTGACATCGTCACTCGTTTTTCCGTACTATTTCAGCATGTTTTTCTCCAGAAAGAAGGTAAAGGTGAATCAAAAACACAAAGGCAATAAACACTTTCATATCAATAGAATGTGCTCTTTCACAAGTTACATCTGTGTCATCATTTTCCCATAATGTATGTTACATTTTACACACTGCCTCTCAGTTTCCTTCTTTACTACCAGTAAAAGCTACCTGGTTTTAGTAGTACTATTTACTGTAGCCAATGTAGAAAAAAACTCCAGCTTTTGTTCTAGAGAAGCAGGCAAATTCTATACCAGAGATACAGTTCTTCCTCTTGTATATTTCTTCTCATGTCATTTCAAATAAGCCTAACCTCTGCTTCAGAACCAGCTAACTTGAACGTACCATGAGAAGGTCATTGAAACTAAATTTATCATTCATCCGAGGTTATGCTCAGCCTGAATCTGATGTCCTTCCCACAATTGCTCAGGTTTCTGATTTTGCCCTGAGCTCTTTCATTTTTATCTCTCAGCCACTTCCCTTCTATTATTATGATAGTACTCTGCTGCTGTTCATCAGTGTCAGTAAAATGCTGAGCGGTGTTCAGTTGAGTGGTACGTTAACATTGGCAGCTGATGGCCATCTGCATTCCTAAATGGATTCTGTGAGATTTTTAACATAATGTCCTTTGCAATAATAGCTTGACACTGAAGAGGTAAATCAGATCTTTTTCATATTGTTATCAGTATTCTTGCTTCCCTTGTTTGGTGTCATGGAAGTGGGCAGCAGAGGGAAATGGTGGAAATTGTGACTGTTCTCCTCCTTCCCCAGCATTTTTCTGCTCTTCAGTGTTGGAAACCTGGATACATTATTTCACACATTTCTTTCCCGATCTGTACAGAAGTTCTGGTCTTTGTCCAGGTTGTCAGATCTGGAGGTTCAGTAGGCTCAGTTTTCTGGCTCTTGATTTTGGTGAGAACAGCATCCCGAACAACAGCATGGCTATTTTGTATCTCCTGCCCAGAAGTAGTTTTGATCTCATCATTTTTGCATGTAGAATAGCTCCTCCATGGCTCAAGGTGATTCTGTGCCACATCCTCATGTACAAATACCACCTCGTTGAGTAGCTCACTAAGCGAACAACAGAAATTGCTTTAAAAATAAACTGATGAAATGTTAAGTAGAGAGTAAAAGCATAAAATACTGAGCAGATCAGTCCTCCCTTTGCTTGTTAGTTGCTGAATGCTGTGCACAGGCTGATTAGGTTTTCCTTGTGTTAAACTCTCAACAATTTAATCCTGCCAGGAGAATCACATCACCTAACCAGCGCTCTCCTTCAGCTGGTGTTGGTGATCCAGCAATCATACAGTCAAGAGCTATGAAGTGCTGCATTTGGCTCTGTTGAAGGATTTGTGGATCCATCACCCCTGACAGTAGTCAAACCTGGATGCTGCTGCTTCTCCCCGTACAGCTGGGAGCATTAGTGGTTCCTGTTGGCACCTTTGCGGCTAACCTGCCATGCTCGGTTGTGCCTTACTGCACAGGGCAACCTCCTAGGGGCTCCTACATATATCCCAGGTGGTGACACTGCTAACTGTGATCACTGAGCTATAACAGTATAGCTATAACCATATAGTGGTCATAGCTCATGCCTGCATAGTGGGCACATGTGTACGGACATGCATGTTTGTATTTTGAATTTTGCTTTATTTGCTTTTCCCATACATTCATCAGAACTGTAATAATAAAGACAGTATCATTTTTCTCAGCTTACAGTTCATTATCTTCATCATCATCCATGTTTTGTGTGTACTGCAGTGTGGTTTTCTGGGGCCTGCCTTGGACACTCAGCATAGGGCATTGATCCTCACAAGAATTCCTGCTCAATTACTGGAGTCACTCAACTGCAGCACCCACACACTGAAGTTTTCATCTGATTCAAATGCACATGTTTGCATCCAAATCTACTGTGTGCCCAAGGTTTCATCTCCATTGAACCATAGCTGTAAGAATACACTCTCTAAAATTGGTAACTTTGCCTGACTATAGAAGGCAGTGGTGGGTTCAGACAGGATTTAAGTTTGGCTTTTTTCATGGTCAGAATACTTGGTTTATTAATCATTACAATATTTTGTGAGGTCCAGCTCTGCACTGGGACATCTCATCGTCTTTCTGTCTTCAGGTGGGTGCTTCCTCTTATGCTGGGTTGTTCTAGGAAGGACGTGGGAAGTGTGGGGGCAGTTTCATGTGCACACATCATGTTACATGCACTGTGGGTCTATATGTGTAATTTCTAGTTGCGATTGCAATGACTTGGAACTGCTTGTAAAAGTACTGTATGACTGGGGTGAATGTGTGTGGTGTCACTATCGATACAATTTTCTCTGGTGTCATTAGTTGTGAGCTTCTAGTTCACACAGTCACTCTGTGCTTATTTCCTCAAGAGCTTTGCAATTGGCAAGGCTGATTTGGTTGTCAGAATTGGGCAGTTGGAGAGCAAGAATTTGGATTAAAATTGCTTTGCATCATGGTGAAATTCGATTAGATTTATTTTATTTTTAATTGATTTTAAAATAAAGCTTTTTAATTAAAAGCAAAAAAAAAAAAAGTTGATGTAAAATTAATAGCTAAGTTTGAAGTGTTCACAGAAATTTCAGTGCAGGTTCACAAGCCCACTTCAAAAATGCCACCTTTCATGACTTGGGAATATTTTATGGTCCCTCAGGTTACTATAAGCCCTGTGCTTTGAGTCATGTGCTCTAGGTTTTCATCTATTCTAGGTTTTTAACATATTTGCCTCTCATGTCTTTATTCTTAGGCTAGATAGTTGAACTCTGAAGTTCCCTGATTTGACATCAAATTTGTCCTCTGGCTATCACCCTGTCCCATTCCTTCAATTTTTCACTATTTTATCTGTTTTATCAACTGAATCTTACCTTGTACATCTCGCGGCACAATTGAAATCAGATCTGTGACTCCTCTTCAAGCTCTTCCATACTATAAAACAACATAAAACTCAAAAATATTAATGAATTGAAAGATCTGATTTAAGAACTATCTTTGCTGGGAAAAGAAAAAATGTTTCTCTTGTCCAGCCATTTTTCTCTGGGATTTTTGTCCACTGGGGATTTTGCCTGTGAACAAACCTGCAGAACATGACCCATGAAATTACAGACAGGCTTCAATTTGTTCATTATTGGCCCATTTGAAATCAGTTTCCGCTACTGACAAGTACAAAATTAATGTTTTCTGTAAGCGAAGTTTTTTGCAAGATTCGAAGGCCTCGGTATTTTTGCTGATATTGTTTAGACAGATGAAATTATGTTTCAGTTAACCCTGAATAAAGAAAAGGGCAAATAAAAGCATAGGAGGATTTTAAATTAGAAGCGGCTAAACCATTGCTGTTCAGCATGAAATGTACTTTTACAGACAAATGTTTTCCACGTTTTCTTTTCTACTTAAACTGCCCATATCTTAAATCAGGTATCTTAATTCTAGAGCAGAGTGCTCTAGAATGACCATATTTTGGGTAACAAGTTCTCCATTCTTTTCCCACACTTGTGCAGAATCACAGAGTCACAGAATAGTTAGGGTTGGAAAGGACCTTAAGATCATCCAGTTCTACTGGGGAAAACTGCCAAGTTTGTGAACTAGAAGTCACCATGTTAACATACACCTAATCATATATGTGTAAATATACACAGATACACACACACAACACAGTAGTGGTATGAACACATTCTTTTCCCACTCTTACATTCCAGTATGGTACTTTGGGGAAAGTCATCAATATGGTATTTGGAAAAATAGAAAGTATCAGAAATAGATAGAAAGCAAAATAGAAAGTAAAACTCAACACAAGAAAAATGACAGGTCCAGTATTTCCTATGCTTCTAATCTAATCTGTTCAGGCTGTTATCAAAAGCCTTCCCTTATAAATAAGTAATCATCTTTTCTCTCCTGCTCTTCCAGAGTCCCACACTCTCCTGGGAGTTGACACAGTAATAACATACTAATAAACAAATAGCACTTTATTTGTCTTGGAAAGTGCACTGGACAGCTCTGGCTTCAGCCCAGCTGTGGCTGGAGGGGAAGGGAGGTCACAGCGCAGGGCCAGCGCTGGCAGTCTGGGAGCGCCAGCACGCTCCATCAAACCTCACGTTTGTTATGAACTTGTCCTTCATTCTGTGAGGGTGGTGACACACCGGCACCAGGGAGGCTGCGGCTGCCCCAACCCTGGCAGTGTTCAAGGCCAGGTTGGATGGGGCTTGGAGCAACCTGCTCTAGTGTGAGGTGTCCCTGCCCGTGGCAGGGGGTTAGAACTGGATGAGCTTTAAGGTCCCTTCCAACCCAAACCATTCTGTGACTCTATGTTTCTGTGAACTTGCATAAACCCATAACTGACCTTTCAGTCTTCTGGCTTGCAATCTTTGCTGGGAGTTGTTATCTCTAGAATTTTGCTGTTTCTTAAGGGTTTTTCGCACTGACAAAATGCAAGGGTGAGACCCACAGACTGACCTGTCCTGGAGGCACCTTGTGGGGAAGGAATGAAGGAAGAAAGGAAGGAATGAAGGAAGAAAGGAAGGAAAGCAGACCATTGGAGATATCCCCCCAGCACAGCATGGCTGGGCAAGAGGAAGGGAAGCAAGAGATGCACCTGCAGCCTTCTGTTTCGGGTGCTATGGTTTGAGACACAGCGCTGGGCTCCACCTGAGGTGCATGCAGCTGACAGAGTGTTTTGATCCAGGATGCCCCCCTGCCCCTCCATCACTCAACCATGCCTTCTCAGTGAGTCAGAAGTTAGCAGCTGTGTTGTCTGTGCACCGCGGTTGTAAAGAAAGCGAACTCTGATTCATGCCATTTGCCTCGATCTTAGAAAGCACAACTGCTGTATCACATCCAAGTGGCAAAGGCTTTACCAGTGAGTGGGCTATTGCCTGCCTCTTCCTTTCCAACAGAATGTAGCTGTGTCCCAATAGCATGTGCACATTCCCAATAGTATATTCACATATAGCATTACAAGAGATGCTGGGGAGGGCAAGGAACATGCATCTGAGGGCTATAAAACAAACTGAACAGGGTTTGGTTATTTTATATACACAAAGAGTGTAGCTAGAGGAGGGGATAGCTGTGATCCCATGGCCTCCTGCTGCTGCCTGGGGATTCTGTTTCCCCATAGTATCTCCTTCAGCCCATTTCTCAGTGTAAGGATTTAAAGGTGATGCCCACATTTGTGTGACCGTCGTGGCTGACCCATAGTAAATTAGCTAAAAAGGAGGTCTCGGGAAAGAAAGGTTTTGCTGTGACCTTCTGCCTTGCTGCTTGAAGCCTTCATTGCCCTCTAGTGCCAGGCCAGGAGCAGGCCGCAGGGTGCTTGCTTCTTCGTGTCATTAATGTAGTAGCTGTTTAGAGCAGTATCTTTTTTAGCTTGGATGATGGCTGCACTGTGGTGTGTAAATACTTACAGTATTCCTGCTGAAATAATAACTGAAAACCCACTAATGGCTTCAATGTTAAGAATGAGTTCCTTTGGCTGATACAGGGGAGATAGCTCTGTTTGAAATCTCCATTATCCTCTTGCCTCCATTAGAAATGCTTTGCAAATACAGCTTTACCAGCACACTGGTAACAGTCCAGGTGGGAGCAATTGATGGTCATAAAAGGAGGCAAAAATGCTTTTGCTGTTTCAATGTTATTTGAATTTCTGAAATCAATTTTAGCACCTTTGCCACTGCTTTAGGTGGCACTTTTATACCACTGTACCTACACCAGCTCTGGGGCTTATTTCTGTGTCAGTAGGAATTGCAGGCCCTAATTCGGCCAAGTTTAAATCGTTGCTCTGTTTGTACTGCACTGACTACCACAGAAGAATTTATATCAATATACCACATATCATATATATACCATATATCTCTCCTCTGGGACTGCAGCTCTGCAGTGTGGCTATACATGCATGCAGTCACTCAGGATGGAGGCTTCAGCTCCCACCATTTGTGCAGCAAATGCCCATGCTTCAGCCTGCCTTGTACCATGAATATGAGATGGGAGCTCTCTCCAGCCACGGACATCTCAGTAATCTCTGCAGTGAGATTATTACAGCTCTTTTATTGTTCTATTGCACAGTCACAGGTTTAAATTTGTATGATACAGGAATAGTCTAATTTTTACCTAATTTTACCTAATTTTTACTAATTCTAGTAACAACAAAAAACAACAAAAAAACACACACACACAAAAAAAAAAACAAAAAAAAAAAAACAAAAAAAAAAAGAGGAAAAGGACAATTAAAAGCAAGGGGCTTCCTCCTAAAGCTGTTGTCCCCACCCAGAACCACTTTGCTGTCCTGCAGGGGGCTAAGAAGGAAGGGCACTTGCACTAGAAACAACCGGCTGGTGCACCAGTAAAGAAGATCACTACTGGTGCTGCCAGGAAAAAGAGACGGGTCATAGTGGTGGGGGACTCTACTTTGAAAGGGACAGAAGCACTCATCTGTCGGCCTGACCAGGTCTCGAGGGAGGTGTGTTGCCTACCTGGGGCACGGATCAGGGATGTTGCAGAGAGGCTGCCTGCTCTAGTGAGACCCACGGACTATTACCCACTTCTGGTGATCCATGTGGGTGCTAGTGATGTTGATAGCAGTAGCCTGGAGAACATAAAGAAGGACTACAGAGCCCTGGGAGAGGTGGTTAGGGGCTCTGGAGCTCAGATTGTCTTTTTGTCAATTCTCCAGGGTACAGGGGGGGACCTTAAAAAAGCTAGGAGGATTGGCCAGGTTAATAAATGGTTAAAAGGATGGTGCCATAGTCAGGGGTTTGGGTGTCTTGAACAGGGGACCCAAGTTAGTAGGCCAGGTCTACTGTGGGCTGATGGAGCTGATCTGACAAAGAAGAGGAAGAGTGGTTTTGGTAGGAGGCTTCCCAGGCTGGTCAAGGTCTCTTTAAACTAGATGTGTTGGGAGATGGGGGCATTGTTTCATCCCAACACACCCAGTCAGTTGCCAGCACCTATAATAAATGCTCAGAACGATGCAGAGATATTCCAGTCGCTCCAGCCAATGAGCCGGCTTCATTTGGAGCTCGGCTCAGACGCCTCTATACAAATGCCCGTAGCACGGGAAACAAACAAGAGGAATTAGAGATGTGTGCACGACTGTGGGAGTATGATATAGTAGGCATCACAGAAACATGGTGGGATGGCTCCTACGACTGGAGTGCTGGAATGGAAGGTTACAGGCTCTTCAGAAAAGACAGGCCTGGCAGGAGGGGAGGGGGAGTTGCTGTTTATGTTAGGGATAGGCTGGAAAGTATGGAACTGTGTCTGGGGACGGGTGAGCAGTCAACAGAGAGTTTGTGGGTCAAGGTTAAAGGAAGAGCAGCAATGGGGGACATTACTGTGGGGATCTGTTACAGACCGCCTGATCAAGAGCAATCTGTGGATGAAGTGCTCTATAGGCAGGTAGGAACAGCCTCACGCTCACAGGCCCTTGTTCTCATGGGGAACTTTAACCACCCTGACATCTGTTGGAGTGAAGGTACAGCCCGGCACAAGCAATCCAGGAGGTTCCTCGATTGTGTGGAAGACAACTTCCTTCTGCAAGTAATAGAGGAGCCGACAAGGAGAGGTGCCGTGCTTGACCTTGTGCTCAGGAACAGGGAAGGGCTGGTTGGAAATGTGAGGCTCCAGGGCAGCCTTGGATGCAGTGACCACGAGATGGTCGAATTCGAGATCCTCGGGACAGTGAGAAGAGCGTGCAGCAAGCTCACTGCCCTGGACTTCAAGAGAGCAGACTTTGGCCTCTTCAGGAACCTGCTTAGTAAGGTTTCATGGGATACAGCCCTAGAGGGCAGGGGGGGCCCAAGACTGTTGGTTGTTATTCAAGGATCACCTGCTCCAAGCTCAGGAGTGTTGCATCCCAACTAGAAGGAAGTGCAGCAAGAGGGCCAGGGGACCTCCTTGGATGGATAAGGAGCTGCTCAGGAAAATTCAAAGATAAAAAGAGGCTTATAGAAGATGGAAGCAGGGACAGGGGGCCTGGGAAGAACACATGGATGTTGTCCGGGAAGTTAAGGCCCAGGTGAGGAAGGCTAAGGCCCAGTTAGAATTGAACTTGGCTAGGGATGTTAAGGATAGCAGGAAGGGATTCTATAGGTACGTAGCAGGTAAAAGACAGACTAGGGACAACGTAGGCCCCCTTCGGAAGATATCTGGAGAACTGGCTACCCAGGATTTGGAGAAGGCTGAGGTTCTTAATGACTTCTTTGCCTCGGTCTTCACTGGCAAAGTCTCTGACTGCACCAGCCAAGTCTTGGAAGGCGGACGCAGGGACTGTAAGAATGAAGACCCTAGGCCCACTGTAGGAGAGGATCTGGTTTGAGACCATCCTAAAAATCTGAACGTACACAAGTCCATGGGACCTGACGAAATCCATCCGCGGGTCCTGAAGGAGCTGGTGAATGAAGTTGCTAAGCCACTGTCCATCATATTTGAAAAATCATGGCAGTCAGGTGAAGTTCCCGATGATGGGAAGAAGGGAAATATAACCCCCATTTTCAAGAAGGGAAAAATGGATGACCCGGGGAATTACAGACCAGTCAATCTCACCTCTGTGCCTGGCAAACTCTTGGAGCAGATTCTCCTGGAAGGCATGCTAAGGCACATGAAAAACAAGGAGGTGGTTGGTGACAGCCAGCATGGCTTCACTAAGGGGAAATCCTGCCTGACCAATTTGGTGGCCTTCTATGATGGGGCTACGGAACTGATGGACAGGGGCAGAGCAGTTGACGTCATCTACCTAGACTTGTGCAAAGCGTTCGACACTGTCCCACACGACATCCTTGTCTCTAAATTGGAGAGACATCAATTTGATGGGTGGACCACTCAGTGGATAAAGAACTGGCTGGATGGCCGCACGCAAAGAGTTGTGGTCAATGGCTCAATGTCCGGCTGGAGACCGGTAACGAGTGGTGTCCCTCAGGGATCAGTGTAGCAACCGGTCTTGTTCAACATCCTTGTCGGTGACATGGACAGCGGGATTGAGTGCGCCCTCAGCAAGTTTGCTGATGACACCAAGCTGTGTGGTTCAGTTGATACACCGGAGGGAAGGGATGCCATCCAGAGGGACCTCGACACGCTTGTGAGGTGGGCTGATGCCAACCTGATGAAGTTTAACCATGCCAAGTGCAAGGTTCTACACCTGGGTCGGAGCAATCCCAGGCACAGCTCCAGGTTGGGCAGAGAAGAGATTCAGAGCAGCCCTGCAGAGAAGGACTTGGGGGTGTTGGTCAATGAGAAAATGAACATGAGCCGGCTTCAGTGTGCGCTCGCAGCCCAGAAATTCAACTGTATCCTGGACTGCATCAAAAGGAGCGTGACCAGCAGGTCGAAGGAGGTGATCCTGCCCCTCTACTCTGCTCTCGTGAGACCTCCCTTGGAGCATTGTGTGCAGTTCTGGTGTCCTCAACATAAAAAGGACATGGAACTGTTGGAACAAGTCCAGAGGAGGCCACGTGGATGATCAGGGGATTGGAGCACCTCCCCTATGAAGAGAGGCTGAGAAAGTTGGGGCTGTTCAGCCTGGAGAAGAGAAGGCTGCGTGGAGACCTCATAGCAGCCTTCCAGTATCTGAAGGGGGCCTACAAGGATACTGGGGAGGGACTCTTCATCAGGGACTGTAGTGACAGGACAAGGGGTAACGGGTTCAAACTTAGAGGAAGTTTAGATTGGATCTAAGGAAGAAATTCTTTACTGAGAGGGTGGTGAGGCACTGGAATGGGTTGCCCAGGGAGGTTGTGAGTGCTCCATCCTTGGTGGTGTTCAAGGCCAGGTTGGATGAGGCCTTGGGTGACATGGTTTAGTGTGAGGTGTCCCTGCCCATGGCAGGGGGGTTGGAACTGGATGATCTTAAGGTCCTTTCCAACCCAAACTATTCTATGATTCTATGATTACCAGGTTTTCCTGTGGTGCTCCTTCACTTCTGACTTCAGATCACCTGTAGCCATGGACAGACAGGCTCCCCAAGTAGACAGATGCTTGTGCCACGTGTTCTGTCTGAGAGAGGAGCTCAGGCCCTGCTCCTGCATGGACAGAGATCATGCTTCTCCACAGTGGAGCCCTGAGGACAAGATACTCAATTACTCGTAACTCTGCAGTTGCTGAGGAATGATGACCTGCTATGATACTTTACTGATGAATGATGCTGATGACCTGCTAAATGAGGCAGGACCAAATTTTTGGCAATGGTAGGGTGTGCAACACCAGGAGTTTCTGTCCCACCAGTGTGTGTGTCACCAAAAGCTGCTCATGTCTTTTATCCTGGGGCAGGGGGAAATGCAACTGCATTTAGAGGACCTTTTGATAGGAAATCTCCATCTGCTCACAAGTGTTGGAAGGCTCTTGGTTCTTGCATTTTCATTGCAGATTACCCACAGGGCAGAAAACCTGGCTAAAAGGTGTTTCATGGTTTACTCTGCTAAGAATTCCTTATCTGCAGAGTTTTGAATCCCTCCTTGACATGCTGATCACAGTCAAAGACCCACACCTGAGATCAGAAACCTTTTTGTTGCCCCTCTCAGCCTTCAGAATATTTACTTTTACATTACCATTAAGCCAACTCACAGCAAAAATTTTTCAGTTCCTCATGAGTCATAATCATCAGTACAGAGCTTCCCACCCTGGCTGTCTATGGACATAAGAGTCATCACCGCAAGCCTTGCAGTTATGGTGTTTCCTTCTTAGGACACAGTGGCTTTTTACCCTTGTCTTGGTGATTGACTGATGAGAAATGAGCACCCCAAGTGTGTAGTTCTATGCCATTCTGTGTGTCTTTGACTGTGGATATACTGAAATGGCATACTGCCCTTGTTCAGAAGTTCAGAAGCGCACATGAGCCCAATGTTAGCCAGTGCTCACTGCTACAAGAATCATTTGCTAATGCTGTAAAATCCTGAGACTCATCTCAGCATCTGCTAATGTGACTCTGCATGTCAGATTTGCAAAACAAACACATGCTGTGCTTATCTCAGTCACGTCATAGCAAGTTTTGCCTTGCCTCTGGTGATGCACACCTCTTCCTAGGTCTGCCTGAAGGATGGTTTTTCTTTCACAGATCCTACCCAGGCTGACAGTAATGTAAGTTCACGGAGCCTGGAGTTTCTGTAGATAGTATCAAGTCACAGGATACACAAACATGCTGGAGCAATATAGATATAGCTTATAGATAGATATAGCTTATATATAGATATACCTTATAGATAGATATAGCTTATATATAGATATAGCTTATATCCTTATATAGATATAAGGAAGAAATTCTTTACTGTGAGGGTGGTGAAGCACTGGAACAGGTTCCAAAGAAGTGGTAAAGAAGTGGTAGCTCTAGACTATGAGAAGTATGGGCTGTACATTTTTCACTGCATCAAAAGATAACATGTACAGATGCCGATAGACTGTTTCAGCCTACATATGGTAGATCAGAAAAAGGCTAGTACAGAACTTCCGTCTGTCTATCAAGAAGCTGTTGATCTTTGGATCATGCTTTCAGAGTTATAACCATCTGACAGCAATTTGTCTCACAGCTGTCCTTAATATGCTGGCTCAAAATTAATTTTGTTCTTCTAATAAAGATGAGAAAATAAATTACCTAAAGGTAGATCTGTGTCATGGTCTTACAGAAGACAGTAATATTTTAGAGCAGTCCATATATTCTGTACTTTCTATAGAATAATGGAGAACAGAAGTTCCACATTATTGCGTGATCAGAGGTGTAACTGAGTTTAGAGCAGCATGAATCTTTCCCACTGCATGTATTAACCAAAACACCTGCTGCTCATAGAACGGAATGTTCACTGATATTGCTTCAAATCCCGTAGTGCAATAGGTGTAGGGAGTAGGATGTGCTTTATTTCCAGGCAAAGTCAGAAATACATCTCCCACATTTACCATATCTTGGTACAGTGAGAAACTCTGTAAAGTCCCTTGCTCATTTCCTTCTGCTTTGTCACTCCTAAGTAAACTTCCCAATTCTTGACATTCATACTTCCGTATGAACATGAAAGTATATATAACGGCAATGATATTTGCTGTTAAGTATTTTTCATCATAGGAACTCGGAAAGCTTCCTAGTCATCAGCAGATTAAAGGCTGCACTCTCAAATGTGAAGCAGGTGTGGCTTGATTTACATATGTCTTTTGCATTTTGTTAAACACACACCACTGACGGAACCAGACGGAAAATTCAGGAGTCAAGGCTCATTTTAAACTTTATTCTAAAATAATCTAATTTAAATACTATATAAACATGAAGTAATTCAGCAGCTTGACCCTGAGAGTAGGAGCTCTGATCTCTTAATTATAACATGGAGTGTTTTGCATATGTCAGTTAAAGTTTCCATATCTCATTTTCCTGGTTTGTCAAGTAGAGAAAATAGTAATTACTTTCCTCTTAGGGTTGTTAATCCTTTTTAAGGAGTTTTAAGCACTATAAAAAGAAAAATACCCTGTAATAGCATTCCTAGTAACTATGCAGCTTGGCTGTCTGCAGCCCGGAGAGCATGACTGGTGGCCAGGGGCCGTAATGACAAGGGTTTCAGACGCATCTTGATGAGATGTTATTACTTGGGTCACGTCTCTAGCCTGTTGTTGTGTTATGAGAACTGCTGCCTTCACCACTGACAGTTGCACAACAACTTCCTTCTGGCTTCTAAAGCTGTTATTTCTCAGGAATTCCTTTCTTCTGATAACTGGAAATGATTTCTCAGGCAACAGGTCTGGATGCTGGTGACTGCTTTATCTCCTTTTTAATTTTAATGTTAATGACATGATAGAAGCAGTCAGACCACATCTTCCTTTTTCCTACTAGAGCTTTTTATATATAAGACCTTCTTTGAATCTAACAGTGTGGATTTGACAGCAACTGGAAACCAAGGAGAGTCATTCATTGCTCAGTTCTTCTCAAAGGAAAGAAGGAAGAAACATCCATGGGCTAGAGGAAGACGGGAGCTAAGGCCAGACTCGTTCTGGCCAGGACAAGAGCATATGGGACAACAACGGGGGCATATAGGGAAAATGTCACATCAATTTGCTAACAGCTTTATTCCCTACATCAAAAAAGTCAAAGATTTTTTTCCTTAAAAAAGGAGAAAAACATCACTCGGACTCACTTGTTCCCCACAGCTCATCCCCCTCAGATACTCATACACGAGGTATACTGACCCCAGTAAAGCTTGTGATAGACACCTTTTCAAATAGAAGGAAATACTGGCACTCAAAAGCAGTGATAGTAAAGAAAAACTGTAGGCAGAGATGGCTTAGGAATATGGGAACCATCTCTTCTAGGCTCCAGAAGAAGAAAATTGATTTTGCATGTCGTACACAAAAAGGCTTTGTCCTGAATGTGGGCATACCCAGCTGATGGGTGTTTTATCTAACTTAATCTATTTATCAGTCACTCACCTACAGCTGTTAATCAATCATCAGCTTGCTATTTAGTGGTTCAGCAAGCAATATTCCTTTTTTATTCAGCTAACTGATAAATGTGGGTTTCTGTCAGTGAGATGCTCTTACGTTGTGGGACCTTGAGAAGTACCCTACAAAGTGCAAGAAGGTACAAGGTGAAGTAGTGTGCTCTTACGCTGTGGTCCCCCAGCTGCAGCTGCCTGGTGAGATGCTGCAGAATGCAATTGAGAAGGAAATGGGATGCAACTGAGTGAAAAGAGCACAAGGATGAGGAAGTATTATGCAGGAAGGCATGGGGGGGGGGGGGGGATATGATGTCTGTTATGGCTAACATGGAGATAGAAGGATTTCTAAGATAGACCAGGAGGGAATGAATAGCCCTAACCGCTGTTTCCCGCACTGCCCAGCTGCTCCGTTCCTGCTGCGCTGTTACTCCGAGCACAGTCTGCAGGTGGTGCAATTGCCTCGAGAAACGCCTTTCAGGTCGGTTGGGCCGTTTCTCAGTGTGGTTCATCGCAGTCGCGGAAACTTTCATCGATAACTGCTGTTTTGATGGCAGAACAGATAAGAGGGCTACCCCAGTCTTTGTTTTATTCTAAGTGCTTCCTAACGTCTTGATAAGAGTGGTAAATCCCCAGTTCACAGCACTGAGAGCTAAGCCATCCTTCCTGGAGAGAGTGATGCAATTGCTTTCCTTTATCTCATCTATGTTTTAAATAATGATTTCAGGCCCTGCAGCTAGGCTGAATAACCAGTACAGACATCTCATCTTGTAGATAATGAGTAAGTCAATTCAGCCACAGGGATGCAAGTAAAATCTGCACAAAGATTCATGCAATATGTTACACAAGCAGCAGAAACAGGCAAAAATAGCTAAAGGGGGAAAAATATATTACGCAGCGTACTTTCCAAACCTTCCAATCCCCTTTGTTTTAATGTACTACGATATGAAATAAAGTCAACAGATGCATTTATTTCATTGCTTTGGCGTTTTATAGCTCCTTCTATGGAATACCAGGAACTTTTGGATCTTCTATTATGTTCCATTGCATATAGCTCCATGGCCAAGTTTTCAACAGCTATAGACTTGCAGTAAAATTAGATTCAAGCAGTCTAATGACTACAGCAGAATTGTCTTTGAGCAACTGAGCTGTTGTTTGGATATCTCATTTAGGCATTGCTAAACATCTTAGAGTAAAGGCTTCCTCGTTGCCACTTTGAAGTCCATGGGACTTTTGATGTTGATTTCATTAATGGTAGGATGAAGCCTTAATGTTGCCTATGTATGGTATGAGACTGGCCTGTCACTGAATCACAGTGGCTATGAGTGAGTCAATCAGATACGTGGATGCATCATCTCCTGTCTCTATAAGGCAATTCAAGTAAATGTCATCCCAGGTGCAAGCCAAGGAAATTCCTGCAATAGAAGAGCAAAAAGCTCACAGAGAGCAGTTAACTATCTTTTTCATTCTTCATGCCTTTTTGTACCAATCTTTTCCTATAAGCAGTGCTTGTTGTGAAGATGCATTCCCCAGTGCTTGTAAAAAGATCAGAATCTGTAACACTAAGGAAGTGCAAGTATTTATTGAAATGAAAAATGCGTGGTTTACAGATCTTGTGAAATATGGTAGCAAAATACCATGTGGAGTTCAGCAAAGTGGAACAGTTCTTCCAATCCCAAGAGTTGCCTGCTCTTGTAATGCACTTGTGGCACTGAGCCACATTCCAGGGGACCCGTGGAGTAACAGTTCTCTCTGCATATAATGAGATCTCCAATGTGAGGGGAGATGCTCGGCTGGTATCATCCATTCAGTTATTTGGGATGGTAGGTCGTTACTGAGCTGGAGGTCTCAGTGATGGGCTGGTGGCTTCATCACCCCCTCATGTAGACATGGCAGCAGAGATACATTTAAAGTCTGAGGATTTATCAGTTCATGGACAGATTATAGGACACTCAGTTGTTGGACTTTGTAAGCTGCTTTCACAGCAGAAGAGATGGTGGAATTGTTCTGAGTCATAGTCATTAATAAAACAGACCTATAATTTAGCTTTGATTGCTTTGGTAATGTAAATTTGCATGATTAGTCCATTAATACTTATATGGGAAACATAGCTAATGTGCAGCAATCTTCTCCAGCATTTAGTTTAAAAGCTGGATAGAGAAATAACATAGAAAAGAGTTTCTTTCATGTGCACATGGCACCAACTCCCTATGATAGAACAGTCTGTGCAGCCCAAATCTTATCTACATTAATCTCCTGATGTGACTGGAGAAAACTGCAGTTCTATTCTTCTCTGATTCCATAGGAAATAATATGGTTTACTTTATGGGCTAAACAGATTCAAAATCTCAGATATATCTAGAAAGTTTACTACATGTGATCTTTGGATTCACTTTAGTTTGTCCCTAACATTCTAGCTGGCATTGGCCTTATTTGTCTCTATATCTATATATCTAGTATAGTCTTACCATATGAATTACTTTTTCCAGTGTAACTGTTTAGAAGTGTATTACCAGCCTTTTGCAGTCACTGGTTAATATATATTTATAATCATTCACTTTTTGGTAGCCTTCCATCCATCACTTCATACATGCATACATGTAACTAGCATAGTGAAACAGTCAGCTCAGGTAAACATTTGTGTTTCCTTTTTAAGGATATGGATAATGAAGTATTATATAGGCCAAAAATACCAGAAGTGGCTTGAGGTTTTTGGGTGAACAGCTCAGTTTGTTGGTGTCCAGCATAAGCCACCTGAAGAGACCTGTTTTTCCAAAACAGATGAGATAAATGCTTTCTGAAAGTCAGGTGCTTCTTAAAGGTCTCTAACTAGACATCTGAAAACTAAGTCACTGAAGCTACTTCTGAAATCCTGACCAGCATCCTGTCTGAAGTCACATAACAAGTTGAAGGCAGGGAAAAATGAGTAACTGGCTCTTGCTTTCAGCTGACCTGTGATGCCTCCTTTGCCTACTCATTAGATTTCTCAGTGGCTTTTGTCTAGTCTACCCGTTTTGCATCTTGTAATTCCTTAGGCAGATACATCATCAACTTCCTGCTGGTCTGTCATTATCATTCCTTTCCTGTGCCATCTTCCACCAGAAGCAGGCAAGTCAATATGCTGGCATGAGAACACTGTTGCACCAATTACCTATTTTCTTGTATTTCCACTCTTTATCCTTCTGCTGTGTTCCATGTTACACTTGCACATGAAACTGTTTAACACAGGAACCATTGTTTCAGATTGTACAGCATCTAGAATAATCACAGAATCATAGAATCAGGTCTAAGTTTATAAATTAGACACTTAGGGGTTCACTGCACTAATACTGTTGCTACTATGAAAGAATTACAGGATTTGCTTGTCATCTATGTGATTTTCAATCTGAAGTCAACTCAGTGCATTGTGAAAGAGTTTAAGAACTTTATGCTTTATGCTAGAACATATTAGGGTGGGACTGCTGCTGAAAGTTATTTCCAGTTTTCTGAGTCAGAGCTATCAAATCTGTGTTAGGTAGGACTAAAGCAACTCTACTTACACCAGAGGGCGAAATTTAACCAATTTTCCCAATGCAAAGTTTCTATGTTTTCTTGGCTGAGAATGCTCTCACATGTCAGAATTGCAAGAGCATTTTGTGTGTGAGGCTACGGAGCGACCTCTGTGAGATTTATAGTAGACTGGAAGGATGATAAAGCTGTCTATGTCTAGGATGTATTTCGTCACAGTAACTAAACATATAAAATTGCTCACTGATACATTTAATATTCATGGAATTACCAGTTTCTTTTGCTTTTTAATAAACAGAAAATAAAAATTCCTAATACACTCCCAACTCCCCCAGTTCTTGTCCCAGCTGG
The DNA here is from genome assembly GCF_963264785.1 of Psittacula echo. Lineage (NCBI taxonomy): Eukaryota > Metazoa > Chordata > Aves > Psittaciformes > Psittacidae > Psittacula > Psittacula echo. The sequence continues at coordinate 9,818,581 of NC_137735.1, forward strand.
AAAGCCATCCCTCCCTGTAGGGGAGGGATGTAGTTTTTCATAACTACTGTCCATGCTCAATGCTGTGCTTTGCAGACCCTGTACTTCCTTAAAGCCTGGTTTAATATCCAACACATACTGTAGCTTTGTTATTTTATAATGAAAGTCCTGAGTGAGCAAATCATACTCCTAAACCCCTCAAGAATGCAGTTTTATTACACAGTTTTCTCAGGTTTAGCAGAATTCTATAGTACACATTAATTAGTCCTTACAACAACCACTTTCAAGAGCAGGGACGATGAATATATTATTGTCCTCACAATGAAGTGGAGAAGTTCAATCTTATTTAAACCAGACATAGTAGCTTCTGGTGTTGTTCTCATAGATATTCCTGATGAAGCTTGTTGCTGTGACTGACTGAAGTGCCTGTTTGATCTTTTTGCAAAGAGAATGACTTAGGAAAGGATTGTGAGCAAGAGTGCTCGTGATTTCCTGGGTGTTTATTGGCCTGGACCAGTGGGTTAAGTGAGGCACACCAAGCTACAAGTGCTGGGCACTGAAGCGTCTCATCTGCGTATGTGCTGATGTCATTACAGTGTAAAAATGTGCAATAGCTTCTGTTATTTCCATTGAGTCCTCATTCAGGTCCAAATTCAGCACAGAAAAATGAGCCTGGAGTATTTTAAGCATGCAGATAGTCTCAACGCTTTATTTTTACCTTTGATTTTTTTGTCTGGTTGAACTTGTCTGCCTGGTTGCTAACTTTGACATCCAGATTTTTATGTTCTTTACACGTTTCCTGGAACAGCTTTATGTCTTCTATTTCTTTTTTAAACATCAGAATACCTGCACCAAAGCATGTAGGTGGGTGTCGTGGTTTAAGCCCAGGCCGTAAATTAGAACCAGTTTTAATTCTTATGTGCTATTTTTCCCTGTTAGATGAGAGTGTGTACTTTGTCAATATTTCTTCCAATATTCCTATTGCAAACACTTTTTTAATATATCCAGATCAGTACTGATGTGTGTCTTTGCAAGAAATCTTGTTCTTCTGTCTTCACATCTGAATTAATCTGGATTTGCCAATTAAAATGAGTTATCTTTATAACACTCTTGTGAATGCAGGTGGTGTTGTTATCTTTGATCTGCAGCAAGGCTTTCTAACCTGGAGACATTAAGTGTCAGATGACCTTCATTTTGGTTTAATGATTTAGAACATTCGAACATATATTTTTAGCGTAAGTGAATACGGTGTTTTGCATGTTCAAATTCTCCCTCTTCTTTAATCAGGACATTTTTATTTCTCCTTTCTGGAATAATTTTCCTATTCATTAGATGTTTTACAATTTTTTCAGCATCTCAGGTAGGAGCCCTACTAATTATACCATCATTAACTACTCAGCCCTGGTACTTGTCTTCTTATACAGAAGAGGAATATTCACACAATGCATTCAGTAACACAAGCAAAACCACTGTGTTGTCATACAATTAAAGGCTGAATTTTAATGCACTTGCATACACACACTTAATAAATTTAATTAATTAGGTTTCATTTATGCTTCCCAGCTTTTGAGGCCTGGACTACACGTCACCTTTGTATTTTTATATGTAATTTTTAAAATAATACTGTTGTTATTAAAAACCCCAAAAGTATTCAGTTACTTAGATTTTATTCCTAGGTTGTCTCACTGTGAAGTTTATTTATATAGGCGTGTATACCAAATACCACAGAAGAAGCCTTTAATGTTTGTGGCCAGAAACACAGACTCCTGGCTTCTGGGCTTGTTGCCTGATTTTGGAAGAGGAGATACTCTAGAGGTTGTAGACACCTCAGCCTGTTGGAATATGATAACCTTTTCCAGCCCCAAATCTGAAATCTGTGATGTGGCCCATGTTGACGCCAGTCAGATTTCTGCTGGAGACAGCCATAAACTGAACTCCTTGGTCTTTGCTGCCGTAAGTTTAGCAAGGGCTACTTCTCAGTCCAGTACTGATCTTTCCCCATCAGCCCCTGCTGGCCTAAACTTTTTCCCAACAAAAATCTTAGAATTAATCTGAACATCCAAACTTCTGCAAGATGAAGACCTGCCGTTAGATAGGGATGTCATATTGGCACAAGCCCCAACATTACCTTAGTAAAGTCTTCCACAATTCACTCTTAACCCTACATCGTAGCCCGTGTCAACCTGAACCTTAAACCCTTGTCTTATCCTACCTGTGACTCTTGCCAACCCAACTCTTGATTATGTGTTATGTGGCTGAACTCATGGTGTTAAGCTAAGAAGCATTCATTATACAGGGAGAGCACAATTATCACAGATTTTATATGCTCACATGGAGCAGTTACATTCAGTAATAGTGCTTCAAGGCCCAGCTAGATACGTTAATGTTTTATATTGGTATATTGTTTCCCTGAGGAGCTGAGCTCTCACTTGAATGCTGGTGGACATGAGGACATGCAGCTAGCAAGTCTGGGGAGAAGTAACTGTACCAAGTTTAGCGATTACCCAGAATACAGATAGCAGGAGGTTCCCATTATGGCCTATGTGTAATGACAGGAGCTGGAAGCTGGTGAAACTCCAGCTGAGAGAAACCTCATATACCTGAAAAGAACAGCTTTATACCTGAAAAGAACAGCTTTAGAAACAGAGTGGGTCCTATTAGTAAAGTTGCATCATTTTTCTCAAGAGTGAAACATGTCAGTTTTATTCCTTCTGGTAATCCATATCCTTTGTTAACAAGAGTCATGGGTAAAGATTTTAAACAGGTATTAGAAAACCAGTTCTCATTCTTCCTAATGGAAGTGACAGTCACATGAAGTCACATTTCTCATAGTCCGAAGAATGACATGTGGGATGTTAGAGAAAACAGGAACAGGTTTAAAAGAAAATGCAAACTCTTTGTCCTCCAACAAAATGAAAAACTGTGACAAGGACTGATTTTATTTTTTTAAGAAACTTGACTGAAGGGGAAAAAATACTCTCAGTATGATAGTGAAATGTTGCATTCCTGCAAGGAACCAGTCCTTGTTATCTTGCTGTGAGCTTCCCCTGAATTGTATTTCACATACAACCAAAGATAGTGGCACAATACTACAGCTTTTTTTCTACTACCAGTGAGTGGTCAGCCTAGAAGCAATGAGCTGTTTCTGAAGTATCTCCTTACCTGATCTCTGGTGGATCAGGAGAGATATCCTGAGATTCTCCTTTCATAGGTGCTTAGCTAACACCTCTTGCCAGTAGGAGATACTTCCTCTGTGTATACAAGACACAGCAGAATGCCCTTAAATTTCAGGTGTGCTGGGAGATCATAAAGGAGAGTAGGAAAAGGAATAATTTAAACTATTCATTTATCCTATTAGTTCTTACAGTCACTGTTATCATTAATTAACTCCAGATGTAACCCTAGGTTGACTATGGAAAATGTTATCCAAGTGTGGAGCACCAGCCAGGAAAATTACCTAAATCCTTGGATGCATAAAAACCTGCAAAATACAGTGCCATAGTCAAGGGAATGGCTTCAACTGGCATGTTTTTTGTAGTTTTGCTCATTTCTAAAGATTTTGAGTTATAAAGCTGGCAGTGGAAATGATCAGTCATGGGGATGGGTGTATGGGCATATAGTGCAGAGCAGGTGATGTACCAAATTATCACAATGATGTGTTCATGCGCTCGTATCTGCCTCAAGACTTCACTAACATCAATAGTGCAGAAGAGGCCAGTGCCCAGAATTCAATGCTGAAAAAAAATGCCGTGATATTAGATAGGACAGGGGTTTTTTTCAGGGATATACAAATACTTCAGGGTGTGAAAGAAGTATCTAGCAGTGGAAATCTCACAAGGAAGTTATTTTTTAACTTTCCATCTGATAGTTTGTTGTGCCTTTCTCTGAAGTATTTAATGCTGAGTGCTGCTGCAGAACTTGGTGGAAAATTCATATGATCTAGTCAGGACGTTCCCATATAGCTATATGTATAGCTCCTGTCATTGAGATACTATTACTGAAATGAATAAACTGTTCACTTGCATACCTATTTCCAGGACAGGATCTAACTGCTGTGAAGTACCGACCTGTTATTTGCAGTGTGAAACAAGTATCAGCTAACATGCTTGACTGAATTTCCTCATCTTAACACTACTAACCAAGAGCTGGACTTCTGCTTTATATGTCTCACAAATCTTCACACAAGATTGTCTTGGAGGATGAGAGGTGTGGGTGGCATGAGCAATACAAGGAAGGGACGTAGACGGTTTTGTGTACAAAACACTCCCCCTACGCAAACGGTGCTCTGGGGGTGGCTGCTATTTTTAGTGTCAAACTTAAAAGCCACAGTCCAAAAATAAGAAAGTGTCACTACAAATAATAGAAGTGAAGCCAAGAGGTCAAATCTGGGCTCTTGCTTATTTCTTCTTTTATTTTTGAAGGGTGGATGTGTGGGGGCTGTGAAGATGGTTTGAACGAGTCACTTTTGAGAATGAAGACCGATGTGGGAATCAACTGAAGAGTGATTGAGGTGTTGATCATTTCCTTTTTCATAACAACAATTGAATGGAACTTATTAGTAAAGCTCATATACTGTACACCTACATTTCATATTTTTAGACAGCTTAACCCAAGATGCCATAGGAGAATCTAGTGCTTCTTTTGACTTAATCACTTGTTTAAAAAATCTGGTTTAGCATGGCATAATTATTGTGCAGCAAGGAGGACTGTTTATGCCCAAAAAATTAATACACAGTAAATTAAGGAGTGAAATTAAAATCTTCTTTTTACCCTGTGTTCATTCCCCATGAGAAATTCTACCCCTACATGGAGTGAAGTAGCCAGTCTTCTCTAAACTCATCCTTGCTGACTCCACTATTATTTCCATGCGTTTAAGTCTCTCCAAAAGTACTGGATATATCACTTGTATGTGAAGATGTGAGAAGAGTCTGTTTGGCCTCATGCTGTGTAACCCTGGGGGCTTAGGCTACAATTGATTCAGGCACTCAGGCACCTTTAAGGCTATTGAGGCTTCAGAGGGAAATTTCACTAAGCAGAACCGTGATATTAACAGTGAACTGAACCAAACCCAACCCTGACCTGCAAAGCAGCTTCAATGACTTCTTCTTAATCCTCTATTTGACAGTGAGCCATTAACTTCATGTTTCTTTCGATTCCGATCAGGAAATGAAAGACTTCTCAGGGCAACAGCTCAGCCTGCAGTGCCCCTCAGCCTTGATTTCCCATGATCAGTCCCATTGCGTATGCCTGTGTATGGCTGTGGGATTATGTTTGTGCGGTTTTCCACCTACATCTCTGTGTGTGCTTTATATTGCCGTATTGTTGGCATGCAGACACCCATCTTTGTGAATGGAAATGGCAGAGAACCACAGCTGCTCTCCAGCTTCAAGGAGAAGGTGGAGAGAAGTGGGAACACTGTACTAAAGTAATCACAGATTGGTTTGGGTTGGAAGTGACCTCTAAAGATCATCTAGCCCAACCCAAATGCCTGGTGTCTGAACTGAAGATAGGCTACAGGGACATCACAGGACCTCTCATTTGAAAATCTTACGTGTTTTTTTCCGGGAAGCAGTTCAAGGCCACCCAAATAATTATGGACTGTTAGTGGCCTCAGCTGGAACTGAAACAGAAGTTAAAGACTAAAAGGTGCTGATCTGAGTCTCTGGTTATAAACATTCTTGTCTAGAGAAAAATAAGTCAGGAGGAAAGAGGGTTAAAACAAACTTGAATTAATAAGGGAAGAATGTAATTTATATTCTGCTGACTCTCAAGAACTGTTCTGATGTTTGTTTTGTTTGGCCTTTCTATCTACATCAGGATACGAAACCCTACAGCTTGAGTTTCAGTGATTTCCCTTTGAAACAAGATAGTATTTCAACTCTCCAAAGACTGAACTACCACAGCTGTGATGGTGGAAATGCGGAATAACTCCACTGATCTCAGTCCCAGCTGCTCTAATCAATTTTATGAGGTATGTCTTCAGCTAAGCTCTCCTGTCACTCCTGTATATGAGGCAGTTTATGTGGGTTTGTTGGGTTTTTTCCCTTTTGCAAATCTTTTCTAATGATAGCAGTGCCTTCTGAAAAGCATTGGATTGACACTCTGAACATCAAAGCCTCTGCCAACAGAGTGCATACAGAAACAATGCCCAGCCTCTGTTCTTGAAGCATAAACTGAAGGGAGAGATGTTGAGAGATGAGGATAATTCAGCCTCTAAAGCCACTCAAGCCCTGGCCCTAAGTAGCGAGAACAAAGATCAGTTTGTCTCCACACTCCTTCACCTTTTTTTTTTTGCCAACTCTGTTGAAAGCATTTTCCAATGTCTCAGTCTTTTAGATAGTTTGACAATAGACTGAGTAAATTTCCCCTATCTCATGGTCATAATTCTGGTCATTTCGGGAAGAGCTGCTGTTCATTCAGTCTGGTTCCTTTGGACACCTATCCCATGTAGTCAGTATGTGGCTCTTACATCCTGTAAATGATGTGACATTTCATACCTGGTCACCAGCTGGGTTAGTCATGCCTGGTCACCAACATTTATTTCTGAATTGTTCTCTCCCACCACTTTTTCTCATACTTCTACTCACATTCTCTGTCTTTTGGTTTCCAAGTGGTCTTGCTTGGTGAGTTACAGCTCCTACAGGCTTTGAGCTGGCTGTGTCAGCTCAAAGGTCTGAAGGTGGTCTCAGCATGCTGCTGGTGTCACTAGATAACACACATGGGTCGGGGCAGCAGCTCTATGCTATAGGATCTCATTTCACTGACAGCTGCAATGGATGTGAATGGTAGTAGTGATAGAAATATTTCTTGGTTTCCGTCAAGGCAGATGCTTCCATGCAAGGGACACACACTTTTATTGGTATAGCAGCTATGTTATCTCCAGTCTTATTAGAATACACAGATTTACAACTGCTTATCTCAGATGTGAAGGAATGTCCTGGCCTCAAAGCATCTTATTTTGTGTCATTTTCAACAGACAGAAAGCTTTCAGAAGCCCCAAGGGCTCAACCATTGCTTCTTGATAAAAATAGCTCATTGTGCTTTCCCTGTGATGTTATCTTCTGGGTGAAATCTGAGATCCCTGCATGCAGAGGATTCTTGCAGCATCCCTATAGGACAGACTTTGGGGGTTGGTTTCCTCCAAACATTATTGTTGCAGAGCAGCAGATTATCATTTTTTTTTGTTTCTGTTAGAATCATAGAATAGTTAGGGTTGGAAAGGACCTTAAGATCATCTAGTTCCAACCCCCCTGCCATTGACAGGGACACCTCCCACTAAACCATGCCACCCAAGGCTCTGTCCAACCTGGTCTTGAACACCACCAGGGATGGAGCATGTTTATAAAACAAATGTTTGAAACTAAAGCTTTCAATGATAGCTTGTAAGTCTGGTGTCAGTAAAAAAGCCAGTAATTAACATGTACTTTAATTCCATTTATGTATTTGTATAATTTCTTAATACATGTATTTCTTAATACATATGTATAAAATCTGACTTTTGATGGATGAAGCTGATTCATAAACCTTAGGCAAGTATAGGTACAGAATTACCTATGGAAGTAGTGGTGCACAGTGCCGGGCAAGGGATAAGAGTGGGAAGTCTTTAATAATTCTGTTGAAAGAGGTGGGTTTAGCTCCACTCCCCTCCCTGTATATCCTGCCACCAGATGGGGAAACCTGACTTCACACTGTCATGACTGCTGGCAGGAGACAGCACCTTTCTGCCAAAGTTGTGCTTGCACCTCCATGGCAATGCTACTGACGGCCATGGAGAAGGCTTGTCAAAATACCTTTCTAAATGGATTAAAAGTGAGTAAGTTTTGCAGAGATAAATTGCATGCATTAAAGAGTCTGTGCAAGAGACCAGTTGTAACAGATACCATTCTTTGTGGTTCTCTCTGAGGAATGTACCCTTCAACATGAAATGTAAAGCATAGCAGAGTTCCTAACCATGGGGGTCAAGGAATCTGCACAAAGAATTGAGTGGGTACAGAAAGTTATTTTTATCATGGATTAAGCATATTTTTTTCTGTTTCTTCACAAATATTTTATAACTTCTTTTTATTTTGTCATGTGGCTTGAATGTTGTAACTATATATTTTTACTTCCCATTTATTTATGTCTCTCTGGAGACAAGGGTGGTTTCAAAGTAGCTGCCTAATCTTAATTTTAATTTGAAAGATGTAGAGATCCTTAACACTGGAACACCCCAAGCAAGTTGTTAGCTTCTCTTATGCTGGTCTGAAATACCCAGAGGGTAAGAGAAGTGCACAGGCCGGTTTGAAATGATAGGATGATACAAACCTCTATTGTATTGATGCTCATGAGAGGAGATGCTGGGAACTGGAACTGGACAGTTGGACTGCAGTTTCTGCCCATGAGATTCTCCATGCAGTTCATCATATGCCACTGCATGTGAAATATATTATCCTCCTGCAGCAGGAACCCAAGCCTCCATGCTGTATTTCCTCAAGTAAAAGGGTTTATCTTTATAGTCACTCTATACCTTATAGAGACTTGATGTGCAGCAGTATATGTAGGCCTTTGTGGTGCAACAGATTTGCAAGCAGTGCTATCAGAGCTCATTCTCAGACAGCAAGCTGAGTAACAAAGCCATATGAAGAGCTGTAAAGCTCTGTGCTAGCTGATTTAGCCTGTATATGAGCTGGACTAATTAGTCCAGATGGAAAGCAAGACTAATGCAGTCACTCTGCTTCTGCTTTCTGAGCCAGTTTGTTCAGAGTCAGCTCTGATATTTCTACACAGCAGTGCATTGTCTGTGTAAATATACTCTCTGTGCCACAAATCAAATCACTTCGTAGCACCCTTACTGCTTGCATGTGTCATTCCTAATTCATACCTCTATACATCCTGGGCATCCCTTGTATAGGATCTACAAGTGAAAAAGCCACAATTTTCCCCATGTTATTTACTGGTAGATTTTGTATTTCCTACCCTAGATGATCTAGCTTACATGTATTTTTCAATGACTTTTAATATGAAAATTCCTTGATGCTGCTGTGAGATGGCTTCTATTTTGCAATACCAGCACAAAAGAGTATTTCATGCATTATTTCTAATGTAGCTGTCAGTGTTGGCAAACATATTCCAGTGAAAAGATTAAACAGTCAATACAGCAGCAGCATACAAAGCAGACTAAAAAGTAGGCTCAGAGAAAGACAGTTCTAAGTGGGTTATCTTCACATGGATATAAAACATACAGGGAAGAAAATGAAATACTGTTCATCAAAGCTATGATCAATTATGTAAGGACTGAACAAGGGCTACTTATGAATAATTCTCCTTTGAATTCTAAGTGTCTTTTAAAAACATAAAATACAATTTAGAAACAGATTATGGAGCACTGGAGTGTAAATGTGTAGGAAGGTCTGGGGAAAAAAATCAAGTATACTCAGTTGTGGTGAGATATATATGAAAAACCACAATGAATGTTGGGTGAATGTGGAGTGTAAAGGAGCAGAGGTGGAGAAAATGAATCTGTACCACAGTGCTCAAAGAAGCAGCACCAAATGTCCTTATGCCATCTGGGTGAAAGCATGCCTTTGCAGGAAATAGGGGATGTGTCCTTTTGGCTTATTTACCAACGGTGCAGTCCCCTCACCAGAATTCAGGATGCCGTATGACTGAGCTGACGAGCAGACTGCCCACCAGATGGAAGCATCGGAGTCAGGCACGATGGTGAAAAAGACATGCTGGTGCCAAAGCCTTGTTTCCATGACACCAGATCCGGTTTAGAGAAATCTGTAAGAATTTGCAGCAAATTGCCTAAGAGTTGATAGCAAATTTGGATTTAGACAAGGAAATTCTTAGGGAAATGTCTCAAGGCCTCAGGTGCCGCACAAAGCGTAACAAGTATTGGACAGCGGATAAGAAAACGTGTTCTAGGGAAGTTGCTGAGTTTTTAATCAATCATAGCTGCAATTCTGTGCAGATGTTGGTGTAAATGTCAGCACTCAGAAAGTTGAGTGAGCAATAACTTGTATTTGTTTAAATTATCTTTAGTACTAATGAAAATTGGAATTTCACTCTAGCTGCATTTAATATTGTTAATGCCAAAATAGAGCAAGAAATATCAGTAGGCCATAGTCTGCTTTTTCACAATTCCTGGGTGCAAACAATGCAGGCTGGATGATGTACCAGCATTTATCCCAGGAGCTGCATTTTACCATCATCTGACTTGACCGCAGTTCATCATTTTCATGTGATGTGGGTACATCATATTCCTTCCTCCAAATATGAACTAAACCCCTAAGTACTTCTGCATTTTCTGAATCATTATCGACAGTTTTATAATTTCCTTTGACTGATTGGCCTTCTACAGTAGCTGGGTTTATTTTCTTCCTAATGCATGTATAAAACTTCTTCTTGCTATATTAGCTTCACTCCCAACTTCTTCATAACTTTAGTCTCTTTTAACAGTTTTCTGCCATACCCTAGCAGTCGCCCACCCCCATGGCAACCTGTTGTGAAAACCTGTCTCTGGTTATAGGCTATAAAACAATTCTTATAAATGTGCTTCCTAGAGAAAAGACCGCTGACACATAGCAGGATCTGAGTCACCTACATCTCAGAAGACACGAGGGCTCGGTAAGTGTTTGATGAGACCATCCATACCTCTATGCAGGGTTTTAGCTGCAGGGAAAAAAACATTTCTTTGATAAGCAGTGATAAGCAGTGCCCTTTTGAGTTCAAGGAATTTAATATGTATTTACATGACTGAGCTGTCTCTGGGTGCTGCTTGGTTACCGACTCATGGCATGACAAGCTGAAGATGTCTTCAGTGAGGAGGTAGCCAGAAAGCCTTGAGGTCAGGGTGTGGTTTTGCATGAACATGCCAGACCCTGAGAACATGAACTTCCCCTTAGTTTCTCTGAACACCGTGGCAGTGAAGGATGCAGTGGAGGGGTCATTTGCTCAGACCACAGAGGGGGAGGAAATGTCTAACACATCATACCTTCAGATATGAGCATAAATTCAGATATTAGTAAGCAAATCTTCCCTGGGAGGGTGCTGAGGCGCTGGCACAGGTTGTCCAGAGAAGTTGTGTCTGCCCCATCGCTGGCAGTGTTCAAGGCCAGATTGGATGGGGCTTGGAGGAATTTCATCTAATGGAAGGTGTTCCTGCCCATGGCAGGGGGTTGGAACTGGATGGACTTAAAAGGTCCCTTCCATCCCAAACCATTCTAGGATTCTATGATTCTGCGCAGTAGCAGAACCTTGGCTTGATGTGGTTCTCATAAATCAACTACACTGATTGTTCAAGGGGAGAGAGCACACAGATATATGGAGATGCTAAACATGAGCACCAAGTGCCATTTGAGGTTCCCTGAGCTGTGGGGCCATGTGGGCAGGTGCAGCTCCAAGCACATGAATCCCTCATAGCTCCTATGTCATACCTGGCAGCTCCGTATGAAAGTTCAGGATACCTTAATGCATCTCAAATGGAAAAAATTGCAAATGTTTAGGCATATGAATTAAGCCCATTGAGTGGGAGTCAGATTAATACACTATAATTGAGGTAGTGAAGTAGAGGTATTTGCAAATAAAGCTTCCTTCTTAACCCGTAGAAATCTAGTGAAGGCACCCTAGTAATTTGATAGAAGAATAAGCGGATGCATCTGGACAAGCTGAGTTGCTCTTTCTAAATACTGATCAGAGATAAGACGCTCTTGCCTCAATAGAGGCACAGCAAAACTAATCAGATGCTTGGGTATCTCACCTGGCCCCTGGCTGCTGCTCCTGGGTGCAGGTCCTGTATTGTAGCTACCCTCCCCATGCAGATATCATGGATACTTTAGGGCATCTTAAATAACATTGGCCACTTACGTGTGAGCAACAGGAAAGCTATAATCAAGCTCTAGAACTCTACTGGCTGCATAGGAACATTACCCAGCCAGCTCACATATCGACATTTACACTTCTGTATCTTAATCTGGAGCTGAATCTCACCTGCTGTTTTTGATATAGGACACACATAGTTTAAAATAATTGTTATTTCTAAGGCTAATGTTATGCTTAGTCTGTCTCAAAAGATAACATTTCTAGATTGCATGTCAAAATGTAGCTGCTGCAGGGAATACTTTGGTTTATTTTTAACTGATGCAGGATGTGTCATAGCCTCAGATACTCCATTTGTAGAAGAAGAATTTACCAGCAGTTTTCTGTCCTTTGCACCACTGAGATCTGCAGTCTCTTCGAGTGATTGACACACATCAGTGAGGACAGGGAGGGGAGTGTTAGCATACCTAGCAATGTACATGTATGGCTTAAAGTGAGGGAGGCATATTAATGTAATGTGAGCAAGGAGATGCAATGCTGTGTGATTGGCCCTTATAATATAAATAACAGCTTCTGTGACCTTGGTTTTGCTATCGTTTATTCCTAATGTAAAGTGATGTTTTGCAATAAAAGAGGATATTGCAAAGACTGTCTCAGGAATCAGTCTGGTCACGTCAGAGACAGAGAGTCTTTCTACTTCTGCAGACACTTCAATTCCGATCAAGGCGAAATTTTCTCCACTTCCCTGGAGGAAAAAAAAAAACCTCTGGAAACATTTTGTGGCATCAGCTTTGTATGAGGAGAAACAGAAGAGAAATACCCCTTTTTCTCAGTGGTTCAATATATCACCAGGTAACTGTGCCCTGATGCACTGGAGAAGAACATTTAGCTTGAATGAGGATGGCAGAAGTTAGTGAATAATTACTTGAATATATGATATCTTTCATGAGAAGATTTCGAAGTGCTTTTCAGACAGTAAGAACATAAGCTTTGTACCACTTGGTGATGTAAAGCAAGGTGGAGGAAAAATCATGTCATACTGAAAATATGTGGTTGGCTCCATTTCAAAAAATATAGGGCTTGGAAAAATAAGCAAGTTCCCTTATCATTGTACCAAGAACAGAAATAACAAAAATAATAGTTACAAAACTTATGGAGAAACAAAATGAGCACTGATGTTTACAAATTAGTTTGAAATGGGGACAGCTCAAACCCTTCAGATTTTGACAAGAGGAATGGATCCTTGCACGCAAGGATGGTTTTATTCTGTGCTGAAACTTCAATTATCTTGTTTCACCAGGGGCTTGGTAGCCTACATGTTTCCTGAAAGTTTTCCTAAAGACTTTCAGTTGTTCAAGTAACTGTATGCTTTGTGACTAGCATTTTTTTCTTACCATTATTGTTACCTGTTCTTGATATACAGACAAATATTAACATAGAGATGACTGATAGGCTTCAAAGATCAGACTGGTGTAATTCCTCCTATATCCTTACATCCTATTGTGATGTTTCACAACCCATGGTTCTAGCATCAGCTCTGTTCTATAACTCCACAGCATCTCTTGTGCTTGCTTATAGTGATCCATCCTATATTGTATCTATTTCTGCCTCAAGACTATGCAGGGCATGCATGTAACTTATTGCTTGGATAACTTTGTGTCTTGTAACACATTAAGTTCATTTATGGATATTAAAATTGTCTTCAAGTGATGAGTCATAGAAAATGCCAACCCATGTCTCTCTTGTTCCCTTGTTCCTGGCTCACATAATTTCATTTGAGCTGTTAAAGTTTGGTGTGTAAACTTGCCTTGAAAACACTGCATTTCAAATACATTCTTCAATCTAAAGGGGGTGTTAGGGTTTATAGTCATGTGTACCATGTCTTTCACAGAGTATGTGCTCTTCAGAGCTCGACTGCACGGTACCAGACAGCTTCCCCAAGGAGACAGCACTCCTTTGTTCATTTCTTGCTTATTAGTTGAATTCTTGGCACAGTTGTTGGACAGATGTCCACAGTGGTTACAATCACAAGACTGTTTTGAGTCTTCTGGTTGTTAGGTTTGGTTTCTAAGGAGCTTTCAGCTCCCTTTTCATTGTCTGTGCCCTTTTGAGACATAGCTGTCCTCTCCACCACCTTTCTGAAGAGCAAAATAATTTTCTCCATGATTCTGAGTGTAGAACTTTCTTATATGATAGCACTGCTATTTCTCAATAATTCAGTTATCATACCCAGTCCACAGGTATTTCAAATCTAAGAATTGGTTCTGTATATTAAAAGGAAAAAAATTCAGAGGTGCTACCTCTGCAGAGCTTTTACCATTTGTATTACCTTCACCTGGATGTTACAGAAAGTCCCAGCAAAATTCATGCTGAATGTAGCAAGAATGGATTGAGCTGGATGAAATATAACATGATGGCTCCAGGGTTATGAACTCATCTGCTGGTGCAGTTTATCTGGTGGCTACAGAGATATCAGCTGATGGACTCTCACAGTGAGAAGGGAGCAATTTAGTTAATATATTTTGAGAGCAGTGATGATAATGTAAGAATGTTTTTACTGGTCATATGAAAGGTCCATCTAACCCAGGATTTATTTCTCCTATACTTATGGGTGAACTTTCTCCAACACCTGGAAAGGGGTGGTATATTTTTTTTAACTGATAATGGGGTTTGCTGCTTTAGGTTTTCCCAGGCTTACTTGAAACTTGTCTGAACTAGCATCTACAGCATCCTGAGGCAAGAATTACAGCCTAATCACACAATTGCCACCTTCTGCAGTATTTGTCTTATTTCCTTTTTGCAATAGGGGAACTAGCACTGTGCACTAGCACTGTGAGGCTTGATTTGATGAACAAATTTCAGATTTGTTCTGGGTTCTCCTGCTAATGATTGCTAATGTTCTGTTTGCAGTTTTACTCTTGCTAAACACTGAATCACCAGCTTTTTGGAACTATTACAGCCCAAGTGCTCATTCCTCAGTGGTAATAACCAGCTCAGGGCCCATCATTTCATATGCTAAGTTAGGAAGATTTTTGCAATTATTTGCACTGCATTTCTGCTTGCTCAGTTTCTCAGTATTATTAAGTCCTTCCTCACACTCAGCACTTATCTTTACTATCCCAAATAACTTGATATCAGCACATTTTATCACTTCCCTTCTCACAGTAAGTTTTGCATTACAGTACTTATATCACGTATGACTATGTTGAATATCTTTATTTCCATGCTAGTTCCCAAGGAAGGAAAATGCTGTTCCTCACTGTGAAAACTCTCTGTTTAACTCCTGCCTTCTTTTCCCCAACTTTTAGCCCTTTTTTTTTTTTTGCCATAGGTGCTCAGCTTCTTGAAAAGACTTTCATGAGTAACCGCACTGAGGTTTAGAAATGTGAATAGGCTCTCTCAGCCAGATTTCCCTTTTCACATGACTCATGACTCCTTTAGGGAACTCCCACAAATTTACTTGTGAGGCATAACTCCTCTTTCTAAGAGCTATGCTGACTCCTTCTTAACACATTATCTTTATTGCCTATCCTAACTATTTTATGACACTCTAGTAATTCACCCTGGTCCAGATGCATGTCTGAAGATCTCTGACTCTCTTGGAACCACTGAAAAAAAATCACAATCACATTTATTACCTTTCTCTTCTCAGATGAAATGCTGCTTTTAAGCAAGGGGTTATACATCATAGTGTGAGTTATATTCACTTAGAACATGTGTGAGAATACAGCCTTGTTCTTGTGACTATCTGTCTTGTTCATTTAAGAAATCATTGCTCATACTGATCCTCCCATTTGTCACAGATTCTCTAATAATTCCCCCCAAAAGAAAGGGTTTTGCATGGAAACTTCCCTAACTCTTTTAGAAAAGACATTTATCCAGCTTTTCTGTAATGCTGTGCTATGATCTTCTCTGAGGGTACCTTGGAACTTTAATCACATATTGACAATACTGAGTCTCTGGTATGCTTCCTGCTCTTGATGCATTTGGCAAGGATTTACTGTTAGTTTTCAGACTTTTTGCAAGTTGCTCTTAAGCAACACTTCTGGCCTATTTTACTGTCCTTTTAAGCTTTCTTATTTATTATTTTCTTCATTTGGATATCCCTCAGTTTTTAAAGGACACTGTAAGAGATTCTGCATCCTCGCAGGATGAACAAGCAATAAAATATCTGCCACAGTTTTTCTCACTTCAGAATGATGATTGCAGTGAGGATTTCTGCCAGAAAGAAAAGCGATAGTTAAGAGAGTTAAATAGTCTTCATGCTGTCTCACAATGTTCTAAAGGTAACTATGGGAGAAACACTGCAAACACAGCCCACATATGAAGAAAGATTTGAGAAAGCATATAAGGATGTCAGCACATCAAAGGTCAAAGGGCAGGATAGGGGCAACTCAGTGTCCTGTTGTTAGGGAGCAAAGCTGGAAAAAGCCCTGGTTTCCTTAGCAATACTTGCCACCCACACCAGCAACTTCAGCTCTCTCCATGAGACAAGCGTAGGCATGTGCTCCACGCTTCCTCACACTGAACAGTTTTAGTGATGCTGCTGCCTTCAACCCTGAGCTGCTCCCTCCTTTTGTTATACTTAAAATCAGCCCTGTTACTGAGAGATGCCCACTTTCCTATTCTTCTAATGATGATTTCATGCCTAAATTGTCCTACACGATACTGAAACCCTTAGCCATAATGTTTTCTGGTGTTCATGCTTTCATAAACACTTCTGGAGCTGAACAGCTCTGAAAGGTATTCCTGTGCTGAGTTTTATGTCTTGCCCTTCATTCTTCTTGGTGTGAGCCATCATAAAAAGGCATTAGTTATGTGACTTGTAATTTCCTGCTGGAAACTTCACAACCATTAAGCTTTATCACTTTGACAAGATGAAAATAATCTTACTCACTAGCATCAGACTGGAATTGTTCTGATGATTTCCGTTACCATGCAGTTTGCTGTAAGACATTGGAAAGAGTAGGAGGAGATCACAGCGTGGTGCACTCAAATCATGAATCATAGCAGCATGTTATTTGGGATCCTCTGCCCCTGCACCTATGGCTAGATTTTGTTTACTCAGTTTGAGAAGTGAAACAAAAGAGGACTTTATCTGGAGATAAGTTTAACTGTTGGTATAAATTTGGTGTTTACTGTCATTCTTATTTATGTGCTCAGTGTGAAACCGGTTACTGCATTTTGGACTGCAAAGAAATATGCCTTTGGAAATATGATAGAAGCTAATGCTTCTCCTCTGTCTTATCAGAACACATGTTAGCAGATGAGGCCATGTGGGAAAAGTTCGTATTTTCTGCCCATATGAGCTGGAGAATTAAGGAAAATGTATTCTTTTAGTCTCAGTAATGGCCTTCACTTTATAAGTATAATCATGCAGGCTGAAAATCCAGAGTGTGGTTATTTCCTCTGAAGACCAGGTAGGTCACAGACTACTTTCTTGGAATTTTTATGAATCCCTGTTTTTTAAGTACTTTTCATGTTCTTTCTAGATGTTTCATACAACTGCAAAACATGTTAGTCAAATGGACATCCTTGCATCTCCTGTGACAGAAATCAGTAATGTAGACGCCAAACAAATTATAGCTTTTTCAACACAGAGACACTAAAAACCAGACAGAAGATATTGTTGTTTTCTGTAGAGAGGAATGATACTATTTGATTGCAAATGCAGTGCAGCAAAACAGAAAGGGAATGATCTGTGTTGCCAGCAGCAGTAATGACTGTAGACAGATCACTTTCCTCTCATCCTGCGCATCAGCAAGCCTGTAATACTGAAGACAAGGAGGGATGTACTAGCTGTCAGCCAATGTTGGAGAAGTATTAGTGAGTGTATTTCCTTAAAGCTTCAGCTCGAAAGCATGACAGGAATAGGCAAAATGCCTTTGTGAAGCCTTGCTTTTTCTGGCACACTTCCTCCATCCATAATGAATTGTTTTGTCCCTGCAGGGATACAGTTGAACCCTGGAATAGGTTATATAACAAATTAATTTCAGTATTTGTCAGCATTAAGAAACAACAACCAAAAAAGCCAAAAGAAAGGGTTTATTTTTACCAAAAGCTTGGTAAGAGTCCTAAAAACACAACAGAGAATGTCACTAATGAAAATGTTTGCTCTTTTTTGGATTTCTTTATCTTTTAAAATATTTTTTCATGTTTCTCTGGCACTTGTAACTAACAAAGAGAAGTATCCTCTATGCACCTAAGTATATTGTCATTTTAATACGTGCCTTTTGGGAGAACAATTGGAATTCTTGTAACTCTTGGAGCTAATGTTATTATTTATAAGTACTGCGCTGTTACTGCCAGGCATCCACTAGGGCCCCTTGTGATAGCGTCTCTGGAGCCGGACTCATGTTTTCAGTCTGCATTCCCAAGTTGGGATAACAACTGAAAGAAACAGCAGCAAGCAAAATCAATACTGGCATGATTGTGCGGTAGAACAATAGACTGGGAAATACCTGAACATATTTAAAGCATTAGGTGTGTTGCTTATTTGAATAAGTAACCCAGTCCTGAATCTCATAGTCGGAAATCTTGCAAGTATAGAATCAAAGAATGGTTGGGGCTGGAAAGGACCTGAAGTGTCCCAGTACCAGCTTTTAATTTGGCACTTCTATATTTCTGTAGTTATACAGTTCTCTGATGCTTTTCAAGTGGTATGCAAGTACCTGAAATTTGACACAAATGCTTCTGTCCTTTGGGATTGAACATGTTTTACCACATATTTTAAAGGGTAATTGATAGAATTACAAATAAACTAAACAAAAACCCAAGCAACCTTCCCACCTCGCTCTTACCCCCACTCCAGGTTTGCATTTTGGACGATGCTCAATTTGGTGCAGGCAGCTTACACTGGGCTCTTTACAACTTCTGTGCCACATGACTGCATTAAAAGCAAGGAACGAAACTTTTGCAGAGCAGCTGGAGCTCAGAGTGTGTAGCAAGCCACCACAAATGGGAAATCAGGTATAACCAGAAATTCTGCAAGAAACATAGAGACTGATCAGCAAAGGTAAACCATGTCTCCAGGACAGGAAATGAGACTTGCTGAAAGTCAAGCAAAGTCAGATGTGTGAAGATAATTATAACAAATAGACCAAGGGTTTGCAGGCACTTAAAAGGAGAAAGATAACAAGAAAAGAAGAAGTAGGGCCACAGTGCAGCAAGGGCCAGTGTCTTTCTCAGAATTCAGGGTGAGCTGGCTAATGAAATCACAGATATATATTTTCATACCTCTGTTAGGTGGGAATCTAGTCCAGCTAAAAATCACATACTGTTTTTTATAATGAGGTTTATGCCAATTCTGTATTTAAGAAGAATGGAGGTGAAAGCAGCATCACAGCTATAGTCCCTTCAATCTGATGTTATATGCAAATTTGAAGACAAAATAATTAAGGATGTAGAGGTAAATGGCATAAAATGGAGGGTTTTTTTCCCAAAGTAGACCATGCCAGACTAGTCTGACCATTCTCTTTGATAAGAGCATGGATTTTTTACGTGGGGGTATTGTTGTATTTACTGATAAAATGAAGTTGGGATGTTTCCTCGCTACAGAAGATGATTGCAATTCGGAATAACTGCATGGTCTCAATAACTACAATAATACAAGTTCCATAGTATATAACACAGTTGTGAGGTCGAAAAAGCTTTAGGTACAAGTAACAAGTTCATCAGTCTGAGACAACAGCAAAAGAGCAAGCTCATAAATAACTATGATTTCCTGACATTACACAAGTGTGATCCTAAAAGGCAGTGGGCACAGCTGGAACACTGTGCGCAATTTAGGTCACACAGAAAGCTTAGCTCATACAACAAAGGCAAACAAAGCTGGTGAAGGGTCTGGAGAATAAATCTGATGAGGAACAGGTGAGGGAACTGGGGTTGTTTAGTCTGGAGAAGAGAAGGTTCGGAGGGACCTTATCGCTCTCTACAACTACCTGAAAGGAGGTTGTAATGAGGTTGAGTCTGTCTCTTCTCCCAAGTAACAAGCGACAGGACAAGAAGAAATGGCCTCAAGCTGTGCCAGGGGAGGTTTAGGCTGGATATTAGGAAAAATGCTTTCACATGTCTTTTCCATGAAAAGGAAAACTTAGCTCAGGAGAGTATGGAGAATGGCCTGTTACCCTGTGACATGTTTTTTATACAGGCTTGACAGTTTAGCCTTCAGTCTGGGTGTGGGGAACATTTTCCTTCCTAAGGACCATGTATGCCTTTCCAACACGCTGGGCAGACCACACGCTATGCTCTGCTATCCAGTAATAACACACATGCTCATTTTAATCATAGGCTATACCCTGTAAAATGAAGTCACAGGGCATATTCAGCCAACAAAATGAAGGTTCCCCCACCTGCTTTAGCTTTGCGCTGTCAATGCACTAATCTGTCTTCTCTGGAGACTGAAAATTCTGGGTTTAGTCAGGCAGGAAAATAAATACTGTAATTTCCAGCAGCAAAGTCAGGATGTTCTGACACAGAACTCACACTGAAGTCAGTGGAAGCGCTACATAGAAACAGCTTTCCTGCCTGCAGTCTTCATATGAGACTTACATGTGCTACACTGCCTGCTCTGGCAGTTTTTGGGCAACAGAAAGCTAAGGCCAGGGCAAAGGCTGCTGCTGGCTGCAACTCAGAGACATGCCGTGGGAAAGTTTAAGAAACTTCATTTTCCTTAGGCTCTGCCAGCAAAATTATTCCCTTGTATTCAGAAATGATCTTTTTCTTTACCTAAAGTCTCCTCCAAATCCAATAGTAGGAATTAACAGCACTTTATTTATGTTGTAAATTAATCCAAGATCACTAAATCCCATTTCCAAACTAGCTTTTGCTAGTCTATTGTACTTAAAACACAGGGCTTCATTTCACAGACCAGCCACTCTCTCCACTGTATTTAGAAAAGGGATTGTCTTTACTATTTCATACCATGAGTTTCTGTGCATGACAAAGAAAAATACTCATAAATGACACTCAAAGGAAATACCACACCACCTTGTTTTCTGACCACAGAAACTACTCTGATACCATTGTAAAGGTTAAAGGCTTTAAAACTAAAATTTTTTTCAAGTAAATCTACAGAATTCGGCAAAGATCAATGATTTGGGAATATTGCTTTATTAAGTGGTCTGTTTTTCAGTTACATTTTTGCTTCAAAGGTAAATGGAGTTAAAACTGACCACTTTGTATCTCTCATAGCAGTGCTCTCACAGGAGTAATACCACTTTGTGTATCATTTTTACAAGACAAAAAAATGCATTCTGAGTTGCTGAGAATTTTTAAATGACTTTTGGATTGATTTTCTTTCATATTTTGCTTCTGAATATTTTTAAATTTAATTTCAATTTCTAAATTTTCTGTTCATCTTATTAAAAAAAAAAACAAACACAAACTTTTTTACTTAGAAAAATGTAGCAATAAGCAGCCAATGGAGAAACAAACAAATGTGAGAATGAAGAGAACTTCATATTATAAAATTAAAAGTCACCTTTGACAGCACTTTAAAATACCTTTCCGACCACATAACATCTCTTGGTGGTACAGGTAAGCTTCAGAGTAATGGGTCTAACTACCATGGATACGGGGAAAAACCTGGTTAAAATGAGAGGTTAGTGTAGAGACAACCCAGTGTCTCTGGTGTAGCCAGCCTGGCTGGTGGGGCCCTGGCTAACTCTGCAGTGGTAACAGCAGCAGGGTGTTGATTGAGGCACCCTGGCTACTTCATGGAGAGCCAGCCTGCGTCCACATGAGGTGGCTGTAACTTACTGCTGTGTCTGCCCCACAGCATTGCCACACAGTCCAGCCAGACTTTTAGCAGTGCCTGCACCTACTTCCAGTGGACATAGGACACTCACAAATGATCTTCACCATTTGTAGATATCATAGAATACCAGGTTGGAAGGGACTTCAAGGATCATCCGGTCTAACCTTTCTTGGCAAAGCATGACCTAGACTAGATGTCCCAGCACCCTGTCCCTGCCCTGGTGTCTTCCAGGCAAGGACCTGTGACAGACAGATAACACCTGAACCTACCAAGTCATGGGGGAGATTCAGGCTGGATGTCAGGAAAAAATTCTTTACACTGAGAGTGGTAAAACACTGGCACAGGTTGCCCAGAGAGGTGGTGGATGCCCCAATCCTGGAGACATTCTAGGCCAGGCTGGATGTGGCTCTGCGCAACCTGATCTAGTTGAAGATATCCCTGCTCACTGCAGAGGGTTTGGACTAAATGACCTTTAAAGGTTCCTTCCAACCCAAACTATTCTACGATTCTGTGTCCTCCAGGGCTGCAACTTTCACCCCTTCATAGACAGACCAGAGACAGCAGCTGCCTCCAGCAGGGCTCAAAAGGACTCGGGGATGCTGACTGATGGAGATGAACATGAGCAGCTTGCGCCCAGGTAGCCAAGAAGGCCAACAGCATCCTGGCCTGTACCAGCAATAATGTGGCCAGCAGGGCAGGGCAGTGATCATTCCCCTGTATTGGGCACTGGTGAGGCTGCACCTACAACACTGTGTTCAGTTCTGAGCCCCTCACTACAAGAGAGACATTTTGGTGCTGGAGCTGGGCCAGAGAAGGGCAATGGAGCTGGTGCAGGGCCTGTAGCACAAGTGTGATGAGGAACGGCTGTGGGACCTGGGCAGGTTTAGTTTGGAGAAGAGAAGGCTCAAAGGGGACCTTATCTCTCTCTACAACTGCCTGACAGGAGGTTGTAGTGAGGTGAGGTTGGTCTATTCTCCCAAGTAATAAGTGACAGGACAAGAAGTAACAGTCTCAAGCTGTGCCAGGAGAGGTTTAGATTGGATATTAGGAAAAATGTCTTCACTGAGAGGCTGCTCAGGCATTGGAACAGGCTGCCCAGGGCAGTGGTGGAATCTCTGTCCCTGCAAGTGTTCACAAACCGTGTAGATGAGGCCCTCAGTGACATGGGTTAGTTGGGCTTGATGATCTGAAAGTATTTTCCAACCTGGTTGAGTCTATGATTCATGGGCCTGCCCAGAGTTTCTGCACAGGCAGCGCTGTGCCGAGCGGTGGTACAGCTTCCAAACCTGACCTGGCCGGGCCCGGCAGTCCTTTGGGCTCCAGCAGCCGCTGCTCCGGCACGGCCTCGTATGGCCCAGCCCACTCCGCTCTCCCCGGCGGCCTCCGCCCCATGGCACCCCGAGCGGAGCAGCGCTGCCTCGACAGCCTCCAGTTCCCACTGCCGGCGGCACGCAGGGCGGGTGAGGGAGGAGGGCCAGACCGTCCCGGCAGGTGAAGGAAGGGGCGGGCACTGGGCGCGGTGACCCCAGGGGGGCAGGGCTGAGGAGCGGGGATGAGTGGCCGGCGTGGTGGCTGCTGCCTGCGGAGCTGAGCCGTGGCTGAGGTAAGCGTCTCCTCATGGTGTTCCCGCTCCCCCCGCAGCCACTGTCTTCCCTCACACCGCGCCTCGCACTGGCCATGTGGGGCCGGGAAGGGCTTCCCGCACGTCCGCGCCCCTTCTTCGTTTCCCGCTGCTGCCTCCTCAGCGCAGTGCCGCCGGGAAGCTCCTGGGGTGAGGCCCCGGGAGCCTGGGGAAGTGCCGTGGGTTGTCCTCCGCCGCATGGGGACAGGGACGCGAGAGGGGCTGGCCGGTTCCCCTCGGCAGGACTCCTTCCCCGGTCTCGATCTGCGGCCCTCGGCTGCCGTGTGTCTCTGGGAACATAGGTAATCCCTGCTGCGGCTCCCTTCCCGCTGCTGTGAGGGAAACGGCGGGAAGACACCTCGTGTTTCTCTGTCCCATGTGTTGACACCTTCATCTCGGTGCTGCAGGTGGGACGCAGTCAGTTTGGCAGTGTGAGTCCATCTGTGTGAGAAGGAAGGGCTCTTCAGGGGGAAAAAGGTGTAGGTGCTTTCCTTCAAAGGGGACAAGATGAAAGGGCTGTGCTGTTTGTACATTTATGCCTAGTCGCTTTGGTGTTGAGTTGTGAGCGTCATGAGTAATTTCCTAGCATGTTTCCAGTGGTAAGTATATGTTGAAGGGTGAGGCAAGACTTTTTAGTGATGAAGTGCCGAGTACAAATGCATTTTTGACAGCATTTTCTTTAGCGTTACCATCTTGTTCAAGCCCCTTCAATCCTGGGAGGCTGCTCAATATTTACTTGGGCACATTGTCACTTCTGTGTAGGTTTGAAGTTCCTGTTCATCTGCAGGTGTAGGCTCTGTGCAAACTATGTACTCTGCTTCTTGTGTCAGCAGAGAGCAAGGGCACCACATATGTTTATGGGTCTTGTCAGCTTTTAGCCCATAAGTAATCAGTGCAAATTGGTAGAAACTGAACTAGATCTTTAAGATCCCTTCCAACCTAAACCATTCAATGGTTCTATGATACTGCTATCCAGAATGAATTGAGAAGGTGGATAAATGTTTCCCCTCCCACTATTCTGTCTGGTAAGACCTCTTTTCTTGGGTCTTGATGATGGTAGCAAAGAACAGGTCAGTAGTGGGACTGAACCAGCCTTCATCATTATCTTCATCATTATAGAGAAGTAATGCTGCTTTGTGGATGTCAAAGAGTCTGTCCTGCTGATGTATGCACTCTGTCTGGCCAGTGCACAGGCAGGACTTCAGTTTCCTGTATGAACTTAGTTGCACTGAACTGGTATATTTCCTACTGTGAAAAGCAGATTTCCACTTTCACTCTGCTTTTAGAGTCCTCTGGGTTATGCAACAAATTCAGATCTAAATGATTATACACCTCTCCTGTTTATTTTTAGTTGTATTTATACAGGAAACATACAGCTGGAGTCTGCAGTTTATTTCATTTATGTACATCTTTCATGCTACAGCCAAAAGTAGAATTAACTTGCTGTTTTTCTTTTGGGCTTAACAAGTTTCTTTCCCTTCCTGTTACTGTATTATGGAGCCATCTTGCTGTTGCAGCAGAGCTGATTAATAGATACCCCTTGCCAATATTCCGTTGTTGAGAAGTCAGTTCTGGGTCAGCTTAGTGGTGGGTTAAATGCTGTTTCCTGTTTGTAATTTTTTTGGTTTTAAATCTCCCAGCTCTCCATGAACTTCTCCACAAAGCATGACAAACTTCATGCTACAATGTCCAGAAAACAAAGAGCTTTTTTTTAAAGTTATAAATGATGGAGATGCGGAGATACCAGTTCTGGAAAAGGGTTTACAGTTTTCAAACCAATAAGAATGAATGCAGCAAGATAAATTCCTTCAGGCGTCTCAGGCAGAGCTGTCCAAGTGAGAATTCCTGTGTTTGAGGCCAGTGTGATCAGTTGACTATGAATCTGTAAGCTCCCACAGAAAGATGAACCCCTTGTACTTCTGAGACCAGACTTCCAATCTAATTTATTGTTAGAAACCTCATCTTACAGACCCCCCCAAAAAAAAGCCAGGAGGTGTATGTGAAAAGTCTTCTTCTTCAATGTCTTACTTAGGTGGACATGGAGCAGTCTCCTTTCTGTAAAACTGACCAGGGCAGCCACTTTGATAATGAATACTAAGTAGAAATGGAAATGCTTTAGGAACTGTTAACTTACTCTTTACAACACTGAAACACAAACATGGATGACCAAAAGGCATATACATATATGTCATTTTACCTGCAGGAAAAGTACTTTTGACACTCAAACCCCAGCGGCTACATTGTTTGCTCTTTGTTAGTACTTTTATTGCTATGCTTTACAATACCATAATGTTGCAGTAATAGTAGGGTAATGTGTTTTAACTTGACGACATTGACTTGGAGTTGGTGCATCTTCCAGTCTGGTTGGCAGGAGATGTTAGACAATGGGTAACTTATGCTTTCATCAGATTATCCAGCAGTTTCATAAGTCGTTTGGAATGTGCAGCCTTGCAAGTATTGTGTCAATTAATAGTTGCTGGCATAAGCCCCAATTTTAAAAGTACTTGCAGATGTAAGTAAACCTATTATTTGTAAAACTGTTAGTTTGTATTGCTGGAGGATTTAGGATCCTGGCTTAGTGCTTCTATCAAACCTTGCAGGAAAGTTCATACAAGCTCAGACTCTCAGCAGAATTGATGGATAGCTCTGTAAACAATGGTGAGGACTCATAACAGTTACTAGGGGACTTCCAGAGCAAAATTGGTTTTGTTTAGATTAGAAAGTATTGGTTGATACAATGATACTTTCACAATGCATTTTTGTGTTCTGATGGGGATTTCTGAGGGAGGAGAGAAAATAGCCTCCTATATAGGTACTCCGTTATTATGTAGCTAAGCATTCTTCTGGCCTTCTTTTAAGAATTTAAGAATTTTTTTCTATGGCGGCAATTCCTGACATTGCTACACATTTGCTTTTGAAGCTGTACTGTAGTGGAACTAAGTGTCTGGAAAGGAACTGGGAATCTGGAAATCAGGGGCCTTAAGGCAGCCTCAAAGGTAATCTGAGAGTCACAGTGTGTGTCTGTAAAGATAGTACTAAATGGAATGTGCATTTTTTATACTGCTATCACATGTATATATGTCACTGTCTATTCCTCTAATATTTATGAACCATTGCTAACTCTCTTGTCTACTCATCTTATGCTAGAATGTCTAGGCAAGTTATGCTCTTTGCAGCGTGTTGAGGAAATAAAGTACTGAAGTTTTGATCAGTGTAATTATGCTAGGTATTGTTTTAAACTGTAAGGATTTATTTATCATGCTACATCTTACAAGCATATGTATCATCAGATTACTTGCTTAGCATAGACAACTGGACTAGAGCATATAACCAGAATTCTCAGTACACTGTGCTTTTTAAGACCAATATGCTGTATTCATAGTATTTCTCAAAGACTTATTTGAAGTTTTTTTCCAATCTCACCTGTTCTCCATAAACTCTTACGTTGAATTTCTTATGTCTTTGTTAAAAAGAAAGGGGGTTGAAGAGTCCACATTTAATTTAACACATGCAAGAATCTGAAAACTATTTTTCCTGAGGTAAGGGATGAGTTCTAAATAGGGCAATAGTGAGGGGAGAATGCAGAGACATGACTTTCTGTGGAAGCAAACCTAGATGTTGTTCTCTGCCTATCCCAGCATACCAGCATAACTGAAATTATTTATTTTGCTTCATGCCAGCTCATTTTCAGTAATGACCAAGTTCTTATCTCTTCCAAAGTATTGTTATTGCAGTAGTTACATATATCTGAATATCTTTGGCAGGAAGATACTTAGAGGTGATGTACAGTGCAGAGAAGGAATTAGTCATCCAGAAAGCAGACCTTGGCAATACTTACATTTTCAGCTCCTGCAAACTTTGAGTTTAGGAGCAGAGAAGAGAAGCCTGTTGTAAGGATTCCTGTCCTGCTGCAGCCACAGGCTGATTTAACCAGACTAATTCAGGGGCACCTAATTTGTAGCTCTCTCTAAAGTAGTTCTAGCAAATCTTAGCTTCATGAGGAGTGAACATATCACAGAATCATAGAATAGTTTGGGTTGGAAGGGGCCTTCAAAAGTCATGTAGTCCAACTCCCCTGCAATGAGCAGGGGCATCTTCAACTAGATCAGGTTGCCCAGAACCACATCCAGCCTGGCCTTGAACGTCTTCAGGGATGGGGCATCCACCACCTATCTGGGGCACCTGTGCCAATGCTTTACCACCCTCATTGTAAAGAATTTTTTCCCTGCATGCCAGATCGATCTTCTAAAACAGTTGTAAAGAGCTGAGCTAAATGGCTGGTGTGAAAGAAGCAAATCTTTGGCTAAGTTTGGGAGTCACTGTGTGCTGAATTTTGTTGCCAAATTAATCTTCATATCTGTGGATGCCCCGAAGTAGGGAAAGCAGATCTTTGCTTCCTTACAGTCTTATCTTTCTGGAAAGGCCACAGGTAAAACTCCAAGAAGGCTAGGGAACTCCTATTTTCATCCTCTTTGTGTTTGAGAATTCTCACTGGCTATGGTTAAAGCTTTCATGGATTCTTATTTTATTTACATTATGTTATAATGTTGACTCACAAACTGTACATCACTAATCATGTATTATCAGGATCACTTCCATCCTAATGCAACAGGAAGTACATTTGAATCATGAGATCTGTTCTGTCTTCCAGGAAATGCATGTGTTTAATTCTCCCCATTCCCACCTCACTCTTGCAATCTTAGTCAAAGAAGGAACTTCCTAATTAAGGCTAACTTTGTATCCTTACATTTTTAAAAGGTAAACACTTTTTCCATAGTTAAATGCAACCACTGTACTGTAACTTATAAAAACATGAGATTTTTTTATCATTGTAGACCATTTCCTTGGATGTGTTAGAGTGGGAAGATGAGTTTTAGGTTCTGTTCTTTATACTATGACTGACTCTAAATTTATGTAAGTGGTGATGGTGTATATTGTAGTGTGCAAGCACTTAGGGATGACTCTAGTAATTCCTGATAATTCCTAATGGATTTAGGTGCCTATAGAGAATTTTACAGCATGGAAATGATTTTCACTCTCACAGGACATTTAGAAAACTCAATACATGCACATAGATTTCAGATCACGCTACAAAAACTTCAGAGTGGTCCATGTAAAGAGATCATGGTTGTTGTTGCTTGATGCAGTAGACACTGCAAAAAAACTTCATTTACATGCACAGTATTATAGCCTCTTGACACGTGTATGCACAGAGGACTTTCAGATACTGCTGTAAAACATGGTTATGAGAGTGGTAACAGTCTGAGGCCTTCAGGCAGAGAGGGGTTTTTTTTCTCCTTTCTTTGTCAAAATTGATGGTGTGACAGAAAGAGTGGAGGTGGATCAGCTATTTATCTTACCAATTATTTCAAGCTGTGCTGTGCAGCAATACCGCAATATGCTTTTTGCATATATAGAGTAGTACCGCACTGGTGCTCTCATTAAGGCACTGTATCGGTTTCAGTATAGTTTCAGTGAGTTTAAAAAAAGAAACCCTCTGCTGACTAACTAGTGCTTCTAGGCAGTGGCTGCGGATATCTAGAGCAGAGGAGAAGCAATACGTAGACCAGAAATTTACTAAAGGACCCAGTTCTTAGCATTGACTATCAGTATTTTGTGTTATACTTCATCTCCTGTCTTACAGTTAAGTCCCAACTTGCTGTAGAAAAACAACCTGCATTTTGAAGTTTGACTGATATTCCTCATTCTTGCTTCTGGCAGTACTTGGAAAGAAAAGGCTGGGAGTGTCCAATGGCAGCAGTGTGCATGTCTGGAACTGTTGCTACCTCGGAGGTCTTTGTCTAAGTGTTGGCTGGAGGGAGAGAGAGAGATGATGGGAAGTGTGCTGCAAGACTCATCATGAAAGGTGATTTGTGCATAAGACGTGACTAAAAGCAAAAGATTTTTCAGGAGTTTGAAGCATATCCAAATAAGAGGAGAGAGAACAGTAGAAGGAAGTAGGAAGATTTAGGATTCCTAGGTTTAGTAGTCAAAACCAACCAACCAAAGACACTAGGTGATGGAAAAATAGTCTGCATGGATGGAGTTTGTCTCTGTTTGGACAAGAATGTGAATTTAGGCTCTGCTTCAGTGACCTGAACTCCATTGTTACTGAGTGTAAATGTACTTTTTCATTGTTGAGGATAGCCAGTATGGAACTGCCAGCTGAACTGCATCTTTTGGTGTTATTCCGCTTTAACAGATAGAAATAAGGTCAGGTCTAGTTTAGTTGGCAATCTTCCTATTTAAAGAACCATGAACCCATGCTGTGCAATTTAATAATTAATCCTTAAAGAGAAGCAAGACTTGATTCTAAATATTCTTAAATTGGGATTACTTTAACTCCAGCTTAATCTTGTATTAGCCTTGAGTGTTTCATTTAAAGATACGCAAAATAAAAATCAAGAACCCTTGGAGGAGGGAAATCTTACTGAAAATGTCAGTTTCCACTTTCATGTTCAGTTCTTTTCCAGACAAATAAGCTTCCTGCTCTCCAGGAGAGCTTTACTCTGCAAAATCAGTCACTTAGATGTCTTTGTCTTTATTCATGCAGCACTTCAGGGCAACATTTCAGATCCTGAAACAAGTTCTAGTAAGTGTAAAAGCATGTGTCACTCATTTTAATTTTTCAGGTAATAACTGCTAAGTAACAAAAAAGGAAGAAGAGCAGTGGAAGTAGATAATGTGAATACATTACAATTGTCTGGTGAAATACGGCTTGTAAGACCAGAAAGAAAAAGTGGTTTGGTAGGAAGCTTTGTTTCCCTGTTCTATTTTTAACTTCAGCTACTGTAGTGATAGACATTAATCATCATTCTTGAAACAGTAATTTTTATAACTATTTGCATATTTTCCTATTAAATAAATAGTAGTCTGTTGAGGTGGGGAAAAAACTCATTTTGAGGTTAGAAGTCTCATGAACTCATGAATTTGGGGGGGTTATACCATGTTGAGCCTATAGAAGTAGAAACTAGATGTGACCTGTGATTTCTTTTCAGTGTCTGCATGTAAATCTTATTCCAAGTTAAAGTCTCTTTGAGATGGTCCTTCATCTCATGTTTTATTAGCTCTATTACATTATTCTATAAGACTTACTTCTTAACATTCTGACATGACTGAGGGACAATCTCTTTATTGGTGTACTTGCAAGACATGTTAAAACTCTTCTATAAAATAAAAAGTTTTGGCTTAAATGCCACATCCTTAAATATTTCACCTCAGTCTACTTAGTTCCCCTTAACTTCAGCAGAAGTTGCTTGCATGCATCTAAGTGCTGAGGTTGGCATTCAAACCAGAATGTAGTTAACCTTGAGAGCTACTCCCTGCAACCAAGCAGCAGAGGTTTAAATTATTAGTCTGTAATCTTGTGAAACCCCACTAAAAAGAGTAGTTCATTACCTTGATGTTGCTTAACAGTAATTCTATTACAACATGTCACATAATTGTTTGTTTCTCCTAGACCAAGGTAGAACTCTGAAGAGTTCAGTGTATTACAATTGCAAGACAGTTATTTCATCAAGTAGGAGCATCTCTTCACTTGGAGCACTGTGATCTTACTGCAGAGATGCCATAGGTTGCTACTGAACATTGTTCTTTCATTACAAGCTCTTCCAAGCCTTTTACACAAATCTAGTCTACTTTGATCAAGGCTATGTGCTGAAGTCAGCTTCTGGTATTTCCTTATCCTAATAAAACTGTACAGTTCAGGTACATAGGCTTGTGCAAGAAAAGTCACTTTTTTATTGTTTCCTGTACTTTCCTATATTGCAGGAGGAATTAGCATTTTTTCTACTTTGTCTTGATAATGATGTAGAGAGAAATTTAGTACAAGGAAACCTGTGCTATGACCCTACAGGTCCTATTGACAGATGAAAGGCTTATAGTTAGCTAATTGAAAACTGATCTGTAAAACTGACTAATCAAAATGAGGCATTTCAAGCTGTGTTTGGGCAAAAGAGTGATCCGACTTGCACAACTGCTGAGCATCTGCAGCTGTTAATTGTCTATAATCTGTCAGGCTTTAGCATTCAAGCTTTCCTCTGTATTTTTTCAGGGTTGGAGTCAGTTATTGGAGTCAGTTAATCGGACTCCGCTATCATGCCAGGTGGGAGTGTTTCCAAAGTACTGTGTGGTCTTGAAGGAGTGGAGTGGTGTTTGCGTAGGCAGACTTTTGTACATGTTGTGTGGAGAAATACACTTTCTGCTGTCAAAGTGGGCATACCACCTGTAGGAGCATGAGATAATCAGTGGGACAATGTGCAGTCTCTGTTGTCTGATGTCTAAGAGAGAGTACTTACCTTTGATATCTAAAGGGAGACTTGCATTAGGACTGTAAATAAGTGAATATACTCAACAGAACACTAATCAGAAAGGGTTTTCTGAGAAGACAAAATACTCTTTGCAGCAGAGGCACACAAGCCTTGCTATACGATTAGTAGGTCTCTTTCCCCTGAACAGCTGGAGGTAGAAAACTACTTTGAAGAATACTGATGGAGTCATATATGACAGAACTGGGATCCTGGGTTTAAGAGAACCCAAACAAATAATAAGATGATGCATGGTCTGCCCTAAATATATTCCAGTCCCACCATCAGTAAGCTTGTGTGGGTACTCTTACTCATGAGTAAATTAAGCATGGCAGATTGCTGGGATTATGCTAGATAAGTGCTTGATGTGTGACTGTGCAGTGGAGGAGGGAGGGAAATTTGGAAGGGAAAGAGGAATATTTTAAATGTCCTTTTCATGTTTAAACTCAGAAAGCAGAGTTAGATAGCTGAACTATTCTCCATCCACTTTGAGAAAATTACTGTATTTGTGGGAAGCGGTTATGGGAAGAACGTGTGGTGAAATCCTTTTTTCCCTCCGAGCTTGAAGTGAGTCACTTCCCTCCCCTCCAAAAAAGTGCCCTTATTTCTGTCCCTGGGCAAATAGCACAGCTGTTATAAAGAAGGTTGTAGTTCAGAAAGCCACAGATCTGAGTGCCTGACAAGGCAAATTGAAGCATTATCAAGGGAATGCATGAATTTGCTGAGTCTCACCTCTTTTGCTTTGAGGTGCAGATAACCTTTCTAATAATGATGGAAACAGTGCTGATAAGATGGAATGCCGTATTTCCCCATGTACACATTACTAGATGATATCCAAGTGATTAAGTCCAGAAACTATCTGTCACATTGGCACTACGCCTGCTTTGCCTCTGCTGCCAGACTGTTTCTCACAGTCATGTCATCCTTGCTCCTGCAGTGGAGAGCAGTTGTGTTTCTCCTCCTCCTTGCTGGCTGGCAGCAATTCTGCTTACAGAGTTGGCTGGTGCTGTGTCTCCTTGGTCCTAGAGGAATGAGGGGACTGGTGGGGTAGAAGGATATCTTAGCAGAAGAAGGGTGACCCAGTGCAGTTACCCAGCAAAATTGGTTTGGCAGGTGGTGAGGGATTAGTGACAAATCTGTTAATTACTGAAGAGGTACTAACCTCTGATCTAATGCGCTGCAACAATATCATGCTACTTAATAATTAGTTGTTAGTAGGAAGCTCACTGCTGAGCTGTTGAACTCAGAGCTAAGTCTCTTCTTCCAGAGTTGGTGGTCTCACTCCAAGGAATGTGGCACTTGGTTGATGGGTTTTGTGTATTGAGAGAAAGCCAAGAGATTTGCAGAAGTATCTTTGCTAGGAAATGTGGCAAATGGAAGTGTGTGTTTTACACTTTATTTGGCAATTTCATACAATTCCCTTCCTTCCCAGAGTATTCTCTTCCATTTTAAATAGCAAGGAGCAAATTAATTAGATGAGTGCGTCTTGCTTCTATGCCTGTGCCATTTCTATCTGTCTAGTCAACATTACCGAGTAACTTGACTGCCTACACGTTACTCATTCCCTATAATTTTTGTAGCCCTGAGAAGATGCTGAAACATGCATGGTGTAACGGTCTGGTAGGATTTTGCTCTAAATGCTCTTGCTGGCTTGTGTCAGTTGACCAGGTATGTGAAAGAAATGCACCAGACACATGAACTGGGAGTTGTGAAGTGTCATTGTTACCTTCTTGTGGAAACAAAAGTTGTGAGAAAACTCTGTCTCCCGCACAATCTTTACCAGTTTTAGTAGTGAGTATTGGCCAATCTTCCTTTCTTTTTTTAGTTTCTTATTTTTGGGGTTTTAGCTTTTTGAGCAGTTCACAGACCAAATATAAACTTGGGCCGATACTCAGGCATGAGTCCACATAATAAGCAAATATAAACCTGATGTGTTCCTAATCATCCTGTGCTAGGAAGAAGATAAACTATATCACTGTTCATTATTTAACCCTGGTGTCTTATTGTCTGATGGTTTGACGTTGTGTATTTCAACATCACCTAGAAGATGAGGGAGCTTGTACTAGAATGAAAAGGATTGAAGATAGTGTTCTGTAGAACAGCCAAAATACCAAAAAAAGGATGGTGAATCTTGGAAAATAAGACCTCCTTGATTTTTTCTTTTAACTGAACAGTTGAGATTTCTACAAAGCGGAATGAAAAAATGATATAGAAAAAAAAATATAACATTCCAAATGAGCAAAAAAAAAAAAAAATCAAGCTTAAGATTTGAAGGTGTACAGTACATAGCAAGAACCCTTTCAAGGTCAATAGTGTATAATTTAGTCATAATACTTTGTAGTATTCACTCTGGCCTTCCTGACTTAAGGCTTACTTTCTTCACATGCAATTAAACTATAACTACTGCAGCCCTTGCACTTGTTATTTTTGGTTGTGCCATGCCAGCTGCTGGTTCTTTGGTAGACTGCACAGGAGAGGAAGTGGCAGTGGAGCAACTGACGCAACAAAAATGATTTTGTTGTTACTTCCCTGTTGCCCATTTAAAAAGAAAAATAAGAAAAGTTTTTACTAACTGTTTACTACAGTAACACAATTGTTACTACAATTATAAATGACTTAAAAGGTAGATATGTCTTATGTCTTGTGAGCAATTTGATCTATTCTTTTTTTAATATAGGTCAACTGAAGGTTATTGAATCTGTAAGTTAATGCTTTTGCTGCTTCTCTGTTTTTCTTGTGGAGAGAATCCACATGAGATCCTTGAAATGAGGAACAGTTACTGCTCTGAGATCTTACTATTTATTCTTGCTCAAATGCAAAGAAAAATGGATGTTCTTGTTTGTACAGTTAAAAAAATTTGGCACCATGTTATAGCTGGAGCGATGTAACTGCCATCTGTTCTTCCAAGAAAAACAAAATAGCTGTAGATGCATCAAAATGCTTTTGTTTTTCTGGTATGAGAGGACCTTTGTTGAGGTTCTTTCCAACCTGGTATTCTATTCATAATCAAGCTGCTTCTTGTCATTTTCCTTTTCTTTATTTAAGTGATTCTTCGGAGCAAAAATCCTGCTTCTCTCAGTGGTGTATCTCCATTAGTTTATCATATAAGCTGTATGTGCTTTTGTGTTTATAGCAAAATCTTTGTTAACCTGTGATGATGCTAATTTTTTTCAAGTACATAATGAGATGGTTTTAGTTTGAAGCATTGGGACTGTTAGGTTCTGTATCTGCTGGAGATGTACCTGACAGAAATTGAAAATGAACTCTACTATAATGCGGGAAATGTCTTTCATTAAAATAGTGGCTTACTAGTTAATAAACAACTAGAATGCATGAAAGATTGTCTCTCATTTTGTGGAAGAGAAGGCTTTTTGAACACTTTCTAGTACACTTCTAAAGCTGAGAGTTCTTAAGTGCAAATTTTCAGATGATGCTAAGTGTATCAGGCTGTGTGATTCCAAAAGCTATATAGATGTTACAAATACCATTAAATATTAAAAAGGTGTGCAGAAACAGCACTTATTTGAAGTTCAGCTTCTCTAGACCTTCCGTTTTGTGGTACCAGTAACACGCAGCTGAATCAATGTGCCTGTGGTATGTATGAACTGACATTTGGCTTGGCTCTGGGCAAACTGTTGTTGTATTTACTATGCAAAGATGTCAGGTTTGATTACTAAGGTTGAAACAAGAATAATCTCACTGACCCAAATTCCTGAATTTCCTTTGTGCAAGTGAAATCCAGTTTCAGCTCTTCATTGTGTACAAGTGACTTGTATTTAGAATGCCTTAAGGATATCTAGGGTTTGTATAGCAGGAAGATAATCTAAATATTGCAGAAGCTTCTGCTGGAATGAAATATGTTCATATGAATTCTGTGGAGAACCAAACCTTGGAAATGAAAGGATGCTGTACAGACTTCTTGAACATAATGCCTGTTATGTGCACAAAACATGAAATCCTGGAAATCACAAAGAGGAGTGCCCCTCTATCGAAACCAGTTCATCTGTATAGAAAGCCTGGCTGCACGGTTTTGAAAGAGCTTTCCAAGGAAGCCTAATGAGAAAGATGCACAAAAGCAATGTATTTTTTGCAGCTCATCTTGCTAAGATAATTAGAATAGTTGCTGGAGTTTATAACATACACTATTTCTTTAAGAACTGTGTATGTATGTATTTTTATATATGTATATGTGTGTGTTTATACTGTGTGTAATAAATAAAAGTAAGTTTTGGAGGTGAAAACTCAGTGAGGCCAGGACTCAGCCAGATGTTCTGTGGACCAGCTTTCATGTGACCACAGGAATGGAAAGAATAGATAATGCAATTAGATACTTGAGAAGGGATTTGGGAAGAAGCAAGTTCTCTAGGGTAGGTTAACAGAATCCCAAGAAGCATCTTCAAATTAAAAGGGGGAGAAGAGGGGAAAATAATCTAACTGGAATGTAGAGTGTATGCAAAAAAATCCAGGCTTCTGCTAGATTCAGGCATTGGCAGGGATAAGTCCTTGTATCTTAATTAAAAAGGTGGTGAGGAGGAAATGGACATCTTTTAAAGTGAATGTTCCACTTACGAGTCAATTACAAGACAATAGCAATAGCTGTATGGAGTCAGAGCTGAGGATATAGAATCTTCTTCCAGCCTAAGAATTTGCAGCTCAGGGGCTTACTGGTGTCATTTTGGAGTGCCAGAGACTGAGATTTGGGAATGTGAGATGGCTTTCTGAATTCCCAGTTTCTCAATCAGTGTGCACTAAGCTAGATGCATTATAGCACTTTCGTTTGGTTGGTTGATTTGTTTTTTTTCCCCTCCTCTGAAATATTAATGATCACCACTCTAGGAAAGGTTTGATTTATGTGTGCAGGACCACTAAATCCATTCCCATTATCTTCAGTTTTCTGAGGTCTTTGTCCCAGTGTGAATGAGTTAACCCTTATAAAGGACTTTCAGGACAGGTCAGAAATGAAGCTCATTTGAGAAGAAGCCTTAAGTGACCTCAAGATCAGAATGGAAAGTAAGAATCTAGACCTTGTATTTTAGCTCTTTGCCTTTGACCTATCTTATTGTCAGGAGTTTGCTACTTTTGCAATAGGACGTGCATTTTTTTGTAGCTATTGTGAAACCTTTCTGTAGACTTAGTTGGCACTACGCCTGTGATATGTTTGATTAGGCAAACTGTGATCTGTGTTGTAAAGTGTCGTGGTTTAAGCCCAGCTGGTAACTCAGAACCATGCAGCCGCTTGCTCACTCTCTCCCTTGTTCCTCCTCCTGCTCCCAAATGAATGTTGTTTATGTCATATAAAGTATTGCATATGATTGTCTTCTGTACTTGAAAATAGACTTGCATAAACTTACTTTTGGATGCAGCTCAACAATTTTGGAGGTGTAGGTCAGTGCCAGGCTAATCCTTGCTTTTGGAGTTCATTTAAACAAGATTTAAGAGGGAGTAAATGTTTCTTCTTTCGGTTGTATTTGTGAAGCAAGTAGTTAGTTCCATAAATGATAACATAAATTGGCATTGTCCAAACTGGCTTGTAGGAGCAGCTTATTGCATGTAATCATATATTTTTAGGGTTAAGTGATATGAAATCAAGGATACCAGAGAAGGACTCTTCATCAGGGATAATAGTGATAGGACAAGGGGTAATGGGTTTAAACTTCAACAGGGGAAGTTCAGGTTAGATATAAGGGAGAAGTTCTTTATTGTGAGGGTATTGAGGCACTGGAACAGGTTGCCCAGAGAAGTGGTAAATGCTCCATCCCTGCCAGTGTTCAAGGCCAGGTTGGGCAGAGCCTTGGGTGACATGGTCTAATGTGAGGCATCTCTGCCAATGGCAGGGAGTTGGAACTAGATGATCTTAAGGTCCTTTCCAACCCAAGCCATTCTATGATTCTATATATTACTGTTCCCTCTCAAGTCCTCCAAATAAAAATTGCTTGCTAACTGCTTGTCTTTCTGATATAGCCTTACTGTGTGCATTTGTTCTAATTTAAAAATGACGTAAAATCCCAATTACATGTGATCTGGTGGTTACAGTTAAATTCAGTTTTTGTAGAAAGTAAGCAGGAGCTTGCAGAGATTCTTTTTCCTAGTGTATGTTTACTAAAAGGAAAAAAGTAGTATTTACCTAAATGACGAAACATATGGTAGTCTTAAATCCTGCTTATTGTAATCCATGCTCCTACCTGTTTTGTGTGATTAGAACTGGGAGTGGCAAAATACTTGTGCCTTACAACATCCTTTAGAGAAGCTCATATCGTGATTTAAAAGGGAACAGTCATTGTAATCAGAATAAAGAAACCTTGTTTCTGGTACACCTACTTGCTTGCATGAGGTTGCATAATCATAGAGTCATAGAACAGTTAGGGTTGGAAGGGACCTTAAGATCATCTAGTTCCAACCCCACTGCCATGGGCAGGGACACCTCACACTACACCATGCCACCCAAGGCTCTGCCCAACCTGGCCTTGAACACCACCAGGGATGGAGCATTCACAACTTCCCTGGGCAACCCATTCCAGTGCCTCATCACCCTTACAGTAAAGAATTTCTTCCGTATATCCAATCTAAACTTCCTGTGTTTAAGTTTTACCCCGTTACCCCTTGTCCTTTGACTACTACTGTTTTGAGCACAAGGAGCTTCAAAGCTGTTGGAGGTGGGGACTGTCCATTAGCAACGCAGCCCAGCTGAGCTTTCTAATTCTGTAAGTTGCACTTGCATGCTCATTAACTTAGTTTGAGATTCGGGTGCCTAGCCAGACCTTCCAAGTATGAGAAGAGCAAACTCTGAGATGCTTCTCTGCTTCATTACTTAAAAACCAGTAGTCTACTGTGTTGTACAGCACTAAAGGATAAAGTGAGTCTTTGCGGTTACACATTGTCTTTAAGCTGTATCACACAGTCTCTTTATAAGCAAAATGAAAATAGGAAATGTTTGTCTCATTTTGTTTTCCAAGGGTCTGTCAGAAGCTGAGCTTCCTCTTTGATGCTGGCTGCAGCTGTTTGCCTCCAGAGGTACGTTTCCTTGACTATAGGGTTACTATACACTGCAGTCCACCAGAAGAGGGACACACAAGCTTGGAGAGCTCACAGATGACAAGGTCAAATGCTTCCTCTAAACCAGGGCTTGCTGGACTTCTTCGGTATGCCATTATAGCTTGTTATTGGGGTCAGCCATAGAGTTTATACATTTACCCATTGCATTTTTTTGCTGATAGACATTCAGAAGGACTTTATAAACTTTATGTGGTTTTGTTGTGGTTTAAAATCCTGCTACAGTGTTGTTTCAAAATGGGTTATTTTCAGTAGTTTTTCTCTTGGCTTGAATATACACTCACATGGAATATTCTCTTTAATTGGCAATTGTAGTCTTGGACTTAAATTTTGTTGGTTTTGTACAAGCACACAGTGTACAGTGAACCAGTGATGATGTATGTCTTGCCAAAATGTTTTAGGATCAGAAATGGTAGAAAATGGTGAAGATAAATGTAGGCCTTGAAGGTGTGTTTTTTATCAGTCTTCTTTTTGTTTTTTCCCTTGGACTCTTGATGTTCTTTAAATCAATTTAAGTAAAATTCTGACAAAACAGAACAAAGTATTTCTTAACAACAGATTTTAACTTTATATGGTGAGATGTCTGCTGGTTAGCTGGACCTTTCAGATATGTTTTATGGTCAGTAATGGATATTTGAGTCCCTTTTGCGAATTTCTGAAAGCCTTTCAGCTTACATACTTAAAGGTGTTCTGACATCTAAGCAGAAATTATTTTGTAGTCCAACAGTGCTTCCTAGATTCAGTTATTAGTGATGGAATTGTATGCAGTTCATCACAAACTAGCCTAGCAGTAAAATTGTTTCAACAGTAATATCTTGGGATCGAAACTGCTGCCAAGGAAATAAATCACATGTGGAAACTCCCGCTTGAAGTGTCTATGTGTGTTTGGGGAAACTCCCTTTGCAGCTGCCTGCAGCACAAGTGTCAGCAGGAATAGGACTTTGGCAATCCTGTTTGTACTTCTGCTTTAAATAAGTTACGTGACTTATTTAAACTAGGGTCTAGTTTAAATTGTTCTACGAGTACTGATTAAAGATATGTGTTAACCATAGCTGCATTTCCAGTCTTTTTGACAGGGACCTTGTATATAGTTATCAGCTCTATATACTGTCCATCTGGTTTGAATAGTAGATGAGAATAGAAGTCTTGCCTTAGTAACATGTCTTTTGAATTTATTTGAAAGAAACATGATAAGCAGCAAAAACATTTAAATCTTGCCTTCCATTTTGAGTATTACTTATGCTGAGTGTTACTTATGCCAAGTGTTACTGGTGCAGTCTGGCTGGCATAGACTTGACACCAGCTATCTTGCTGGGTGAATGCTCCTATACAGTTTTGAGGGGCCTTTTGATTCAGTAGAAATCCCTTAAACTTATCTTGAGAAGCTGCTCATAATAAAATTGTCAACATATAAAATTGGCAACATAGAAAATGATGTTAAGATAGCTGTGCTGATTTTTAATTCAATCCTTATTTACATCAGGATAAAGCCTTAGGCTAGCTGATGTAAGAGTATCTGTTAAATTATAATGGTCTTCTATTAAGAGTTTGCAGAAGGTTCTTCTCTTCCAGCTGCACACTCTAATTTGAGGATTTTTTACAAGCTATGCCTATACTGCAAATATTTTGTACTTTGGCTTACAGACATTTGAGCAATATATGACATTAACCATATCCCAAAATCAAAGTCGATATATCATCTTCTAGGACTTGTGCCAAGCTGTTGAAGCAATCGAGAGAAGTTACAACTTTGTTTTAAAGTTGGTAGGCTCTTTCTCTGAAATAAGGCTTACTTATTGCAGGCCAGTGCTGGCTGCCTTTTTTGAAGTTCCAAGCCAACAATATGTCCGTAGATGTTCAGAGTTTAAGAGCAGTGGGATATAAATAAAAACTCAAAAGCTTTTTAACCTGAAGTATCTGTCAGTTTTAGATTGAATACATATTATCAAAGCTTCCAGCTACCTTTTTAAATACATATCAGTAAATAAGTAAAAATATTAAGTTGTAATCAGCTCTTCCTAAGCAAGCTGAATAAGGCCGTGGTAGTTGAAGTTTAAAGAATAGGAATTCTTTTGGCATTTAGAAAGAGATTTTCAGAAGTTCTGGCCTAATTTCTCCCCTTTGATGCTGATTTTATTTTTTTTTTCTATTTTAATTGTAATTCTGCAGGTCACCCAGCAGAAGTAATTCTGATGTGTGCTTATTGATGTTTTCCCAGGACTGCCTTACTTAGCAGAGGAAGAATTCAGGCAAGTAATGTACACTTGCTCTTGCAGTTGGCAGTTGTGGAGTATACACTTGACAAATACATCATATCTCAATAGCATGGATTTCTTTCCACTGTGATCTAGCAACTTCAGACTAAACTAGCTTGGTAGAATTAGTGAAGGAATAAAACTCAATCTAAGCTACTCCTGATTCAAGCTTATTAAAGTCAGTAAAGCTTGACTAGAGTATGGCCTTTAATGCTTTACTGTACTGTAGGCTTTTATAGAAGTATATGATGTATGAACTCTTAGGTTATTCTGAGCTGAACTTGACTACTGAGCAGACTACTTGCTGCAGCTGAAGTGGTTTTCATGCTAATTCAGTTTTTTTCTATTGCTCTGTTAGTCTTTCTGCCTCGCCTGTTGCCACGATCTTTTTGTGCTGCTTTTATTTACAGTCCATTCTTGCAGTTTCCTGTAAATTGGTCTGCAAGAGGAAGCTCTCTTGCTGCAGGGACAACTCAACCTTCAGCTAGGCTAGTGAATTTATATTGGCAAGGACAGCATAGTGCTAGAGGTATATTTTATTGCACTTGCTTTCCTTTAATTAAAGATAAGTAGGATTGCTTTGGGCTGGGAGCAAGAGCTGTGCCTAACAGTGGTAGAGATGGTTGGCTGACTTCCTCGGACAGTGGCCCTGCTGGAATGAAATCCAAATGGTGGCTGCTGATGCTTTGGTTCTTCCTTTTAAGGCTGCTTGAAACCTCATAATGTTAAAGAAATGAAGTAACTCCTTTTGAGTGAAATTCTCCCACGGCTAGCATGGTGAAAAGCTGCTTCTCCCCACTGATTCTGTGGGGACAAGTGAAGGTTAGTGGTCTGAAAGCCATACACCAGAGTTCCTTGCATGACAGAATTCTGCATTGTGAAGATGGATATATTTAATACTCTTCCACTTCTGTGACAGGCATATGCATAAAGATTGCATTTCTCTTCAGTCTATTCATTTGCAGTTTTGACACACAACCCTTCTGATTAATGTTTGCTCTAGAAAGTTGAGCTGAATTTTCATTCTTCCAAATCTGGGAAACATCTAAAAAATTGTCTTTTTTTTTTTTTTCAATTCCTTAGTGAAACACCACCTTGTGTGTGTGTGTGTGTGTGCGCCCATGTGTGAAATGGCTACTGCTTTAGCTCTGTGACTTATCTTGGTAGTATTGGAAATCACCTGAAAAGCCAAAAGGGGGTCCTGGAACTTGAAATGAAAAATCCTGGTTTTCTGAATGCTTAACTGAAGAAAGGGAGAGGACAGCATCAGGAAGGTTAGATTGAAAAAGCAGTACTTCAGGAATATGTGTTGGATAAATGAGGCAAAAATCAGACTATTGAGGCCAAATAGCATAGTACTTTAAAATTGTGGAGCTTGGAGGGGAAAACCAAGAGGTGTGTCAGACCAGAAAAGGTTTTTTTCCCTATGTTACATAGACTCAAATGCTGTCATTTTGACCATAGCTTTTTTTACTGAGGTACAGATGGTGATGCAAGCTTAGAGTATGCTGAGATAGCAGAGCTCTGGAGGGAAGGATTGCTTTAAATCATTGTTGTTTAATGCCTAAAGACTAAATTGGTACCTGATTTTGTAGCAGATAAAGCAAGTGAATTTAATTTATAGACTGTGGAGGTGTAGTCCCCTTTACATCTTTTCTATGTGAAAAATCTGTGAATTAAGCCACTGAGACAACTGGGCATTGATTCTTAGTAAAGAGCGTTGGGATTTTGTGTGGATATGATGATCCTTTTAGCTAACAACACGTGTGTGATATTTAGTTTGCTGCTTCTTCCTGTATAGCCTTGCTGTGGAAGGAGTGCAAATAGGTGACCTATGGTGAGGACTGAGATTTGCTTTCTAGCTGATGCAGCCATGGCTGATATCTGAAATGTTATTTTCTCTTGTGCTTCGACTGTTGGGTAGATTACAAAAAAAAAAGATGTGTTTTACAGAAACTTCTTCCTTCTATCTTGGAGTACAGATTAGTGTCTGTTTCCCCAAAAAAATGTGAAGTAAGCTTTATTTGACATAATTATGTATGTAGGTTTTGGCCATCATTCTGAAACTTGCTAATTGGTTTTGTCTTACTTGAACTTTCTAGCCTGGGGTGCTGTTTAATTCCAGTCAGTGAAAAACTTGAATCCTTTTAAGGGCTCCAGATGAAGTGTAAAACAATGGCATTTATTCACTTATCAGTTGGTCCCGTAGAATTGTTACATTGTGAGCCGCTTAGGTTCAGATTTTACTGTCATTTCTTGTTTGTGTAGCATCAAATGTACAGGCAAGACTTGCTCTAAAGCACATACATGCTTTCAAAAGGCTTATTTTTAGCTTCTTGGGTTGAAGAGGAAAGGACAAGCTCCAGCTATGGGGAGTGAAAACAGAGGTGAAAATACTTATAATAGTTCTGCGGTGCAGTGCAAGTACCTGAAGCACAGGCAGCATTTCTGAGCTGTGCCTCTGGCGGTGTGAGGGAGCTGAGCACCCTGTAAGCAAAAGGACTTTCTTTTTCTCCCGTGGGAAAGTAGTTGATTGAAAGGTGAGTAGGAAACAAGCGAGCACTGGAAAATCCCCTCTGCTTTCTGGCTCCATGAGTGACAGAGGTTGAGGTATGCAGGGTTTGATTTACAACCTCTCTGGGAAGCTGGGAAATCTGACAGAGATAGTGCTGCCCACTAACATTAGGGGAACCAGGAAGTTACAAAGGAAACAAGTCATTGCCTAGGCGTCACTTTGGCCACGGTGCAGTGCAGATGCACAGGCAGTTGGGGCAGGGTTTCTTTTGTGTGTTGAGTGTACAGCAGCTACCACAGTCACTTTCAACCTCACAGTACATGGAAAGAGAAGTGCAGAGATGTTTCTGTCATGCCTGAGAGGGGTCAGAAGTCGTTAATGGCTTTGTCATCACAAAGGAAACAATCGTTCGGTGAAACTCTCAGCAGAAAAAGTATGTGTCGATCAGGCATGGTCACCAGGTTAGTGCATGTTTGTGGCTTGTCTTTCTGTCATCATTTCTCTTTAAGGTAAAGAGCAGACTAAAACTAGGAGTAGAATATGGTATCTGGGGTAAAATACTTTTAACTCATGCAGAAAATTCAAGGGTAAAGAATTGAAGGGGGAAGAGATGAAGAGAGTGTTGGTTGAAAATTATTGCCAGGAAAGAAAAGCAAGTTGGTGCAAGTTAAACTGAGTGAACTTACAACAATGTGTACCAGTCAGGCTTAGGTCTCTGTTCCCTTTGTCCTGTAAGATTTATTTGGCTTTACATTTTTTGTACTGTGTGATTGATCCTTCTGAGAAACTGTTGTGAAAGGGGCTGTTAGAGGTATTAAGAAATGGAATGTTTAACCACAAAAGTAGGAGAGATCTGAAAGAGCATTTCAGAAATACTGGAGAATGGTTAATAAATGGAAGAGACCTGAACATTTAGCAGAAAGCAGTTTTAAGAACAGATGGTAAATACCTAGATAGTTGAATCAGACTACTACTTTTTGTTCAGAATTGCTGAGGGCACATCGGGGAAGCTTTTATTTTACAATTTTGCTGCATGTAATCTGCCTCATTTTGGCAGATTTCAGATTTCAGCCTTCTGTGGAGACTGAAACTTAAGTCTGCATTATACAAGGAATACATTCATTTTATATGGTACAACTTACTTCTAACATAACATATATGTACTCAGAAGGAAACTAGCATCTTGCTTTATGTTTGACTTTCAAATAGAATCTAAAGACTAGAGGTTATGAGATACATGGAGTTTAAAAAGTTCTCAGACCTAAGTGTCATAGAGATACTTGTTACAAATTCAGATCAGGTCTGATTTTTGTACTGCAGCACTGGAGTCTCTTTTTTAATTTTTGTATCTAGCATGACCAAACTGGGCTCCAAGACAAACTATAAATATTGTTATAGCAAGTGAGGACTTCTAATACAACTTTTGGCAGCTGTAGTTTCAGAGATGAGGTTAATGTATTTTTATGCCTGTATACTGCAAGATGTGGAGATGATCACATCTGCCATATGTTCTGCTGAAGTTAAGCAAGAACTGAGGACTCGTGGCTCTTCCAGCGTGAAATCTGAGGTTGAATCGGCTTGTACTT
The DNA here is from genome assembly GCF_963264785.1 of Psittacula echo. Lineage (NCBI taxonomy): Eukaryota > Metazoa > Chordata > Aves > Psittaciformes > Psittacidae > Psittacula > Psittacula echo. The sequence continues at coordinate 9,863,449 of NC_137735.1, forward strand.
GTTTTAATTGGGCTGAATGCCAATAGCTCTTAAGGCCAAAAGCGGTAAGTGCTCTTCTATAATGTAATCCAGATTTCTAATGTGCAGAGTATTATTTTCACCTGCAGAGGGGCATTTAGCCTGTAAAGTTATGCTCTTGCCTCCAATACAGCTATTCTGTATGTGCTGACTAAGGGAATAGGTTAAAATTACTTCACATTTGCGTACTACACAATAACAGAAGTCTACTCTCCATTTAAAGTTTCAGCTTGGTAAGGGTTTTATGATGCAGAAGAAACTTCTGCATCTGACTGGCATTATCTAGGTTGCACAAAGGGTGTAATTTCTCAGTTTTTCATGCTGTTGTGACTTCTTTGGTACTCCAAATAAAAACCAGCTCATTGTGATAGTGTTTGAGGAAAGTATACTCATGTGGTACACTTGGACTGACTTTCTTGATACATACTCTGCAAATGGGTTTGGTTTTTAGTCTGGCAGACCAGTTTATATATATGAAGTAATTCCAGTAGTAATTGTATAAGCTCTGTATCACACTCAAGAGTGCTAACTGCACTCTTCTGCCTTTCCAAAAGCACTGCTGAAAGATGAAGCAAATCCTACAAACTGCTGCTCCACCATTTCTCCTACTACACTCTAAGGCCTATCTTCTCCCTCACAGGCATAGAATTGTCATGGGGATAATCTGAGAAACAGTGATGCGAGGCCTTTTATTGTCTGCTGCCACCTCTTCTGGTTCAGATGGTTCTGTTCAGTGCTGTTTCAGTGGGGAAGAAGGTTGATTCAAAAGCCACTTATAATGGGTTTTGGGGCTTGATGGAAAGCATACTTTAAAAATACACATCTAGTCCCTTGGTGAGTGGAAAGAAGAATAAGTGTGTAGCCACTACTAGAAGCTTGCCCAAAATAGTGCATGGGTAATACCACTTTCTGTTTGTAACAGAGGACCAGTGTCAGAAACAGCATGGCTTGGCTCTGATTGCACTTAGTGGGTTCTTTCCATTAACCTCATTGTTAGCTTCACGGAAGAGGCTCTGCTTATGCATCTGGGGTGAAAATGAGTAGTGGGATCTTTGGCTTGTGGTACAAAAATGTAACTGCGTTAGAAACAAATTGGAAATATCTTTCTGTTCTTAATGATCACAGAACCAACAGGCTTTACAGTGACTTCAGTGCTTGCTGTTGTATATACCTGGTAATGCAACATTGATCTGCTCTTCATGTAATGCATTAAAAAAAATATAAAAGGAATATTAAGAGTGGAAGGAAGAATTTCAGCAAGCTGAAGGCAACATATTGTAGGTGCTAAGACCAGAAAAATCTTTAAAAGCATCCATTTTCGTTCCTCCCACTCCTGCTATAAAGATTCTGGGGTTACACTGTTTTGACAGCTTTCTCCCAGCAGCTTGATGCAAAGTGGTGTTCTTCTGGAGTTGTAGTGTCAAGAAAAGAAAAAAAATCTGCTTAGGACTAGATTCAAAGTACTTAAATGGATTTTAGAAGCCTACCACAAGCATTTAAATTCAAAATACTAAAGTCCTCCCTATCTGTCTGCAAATATAAGTGCTTGAGGAGCCTACAGATGTGATGGAGAGTTCCATAAACCACAATGAGTTCCAGAAAATAGGCATAAGGGGTTGTTAATCTATTGAAAAGCCTCGTGTATTAGGTGGGCTTTTTAGCTCATATAATGTGGCTGAACTCCACCCAACCAAATACATGTGTCCTTTTATTCACTTTGTGGGGATGGGAAGTTCTCCATTGGTCTCTATTCTCAGGATTGTTTTATAGTGAGTAGTCAAAAAATAAGAAATGATTATGAATAGAGGAAGCAGAACCTCATACTCTGCTGTCATTTCCCCTCGGCAGTCATCACACTGTAGAACTGGATTTATTCCTCCCCTCTCTCTGCTTCCGTGATTTGGTTTTTTTTTTTTTACTATCTGCCTGATATTCTGGCTTTTCAGGAGGAGGAGAAAATGCCCCATCCAGGCATGCTTTAGTGAGTAGCCTAACTAGTCTACTCCTGTACAGAAGGCCAACATGACCTAGTCAGATATTTCTGTTCTATGTATTTACCTAAGGTGGGATTACCCTTGTCCCCAGTGTTTGTCATTGGCCTCCCTGAAATCTGTTTACTGCTTGTTTTGGATAACCTCACTGAGACATTTAACTGTGCCTCTGCTGGTTTGTATTCAGCCTAAGTATGGAACAGCAAAGGCTAGGTGCTTGAGTTCCTTCTTGTTCTTTGTAGTAAACACACAAAGGATTTGAAGACCCATGATGAACTTGAAACTGTTGGATAGCGTTGAGACTAATGTTAGAGTTAGTTTAAGAAAACTGACATCAGAGTCTATTTGTCTGAATAAAAAGGTTCAATTTTTACTTAATCTTTTTTCTGAATGTAACTAGAAACAGACTGAAATAACTTAATCATAAATTAATTCCTAATGTTTCAATGTTGCTAAGCCTCTTCTTAAAAGAAAAAAATGATCCCAGGACTTCCCTTTGCATTCTTCATTTCAAGGAAGTGACTCTTAGCAGTACTGCAGTGTGGTTTGGTGTCAGCAGCCAGCTGGTTAATATTCACCATTTCCCTCACTTGGACTTTTCTGCAAGGTGTGGGGAAATTATGTGAAGGAATTGGGGGTGTATTAACTTTTGTTACTTTTTTTAGTTCTTAAAAGCTTTAAATATCTCTGTGTAGCTCCTTCTTGGACCTGTTAACACAATGCTGTTGCTAGAAATTTCATTGTGGAGGAGAAAGAGGAAGGAACAGCTCAGCTTGGAAAGATCCCAATCATATAATAAGAACTGGGAGGAAATAGCAGAAGGAAGGATGTTGCTGATACAACAAAAGTAACTTAGCTTTTCGTGAGCAGGAGAGTCCTGGAGGAAGATTAAGAAACCATGGTGCCTTGCAATGTCTGCTGTGAGAACATTTCTAGGGCCTTGGATCTGATCTTCTCTCCTTGTGCTTGTTTTACAACGCTGGGGACTAAAGCCTAATTTTTGTCATTAGGTTTTCTAGGCTGCCCAGAGAATTTAATTGAGTTTAACTTAATTGCTGGGTAATTTCCACCCCTCCCCGCTAATGCATCATGAGCAAAGGGCAAGCCATTAGATCTACATCCTGAGCTGATCCACTGAAAGATCAATTGAATTGCATTCCTGTTTTTCCTAACACATGTACAATGGATACATACTATTGAAATTAATCCCTCAACAAAACTGCATCCCTTGCTTATTCTTTTTAGTATGGTACTCAAGTTGCCATCTTATGCTGGAGAGAGTAGTGCTCAGGTAGGTGTGTTGTACTGCGGGCTCTTGGATTCCTGTACTGAGCTACACTATTAACTTCCAGTACTGTCCCTTTTGGGGGAAAGGAAAAGCAAACAAGATCCATTAGACTTCAGTCCTCCACTAAAAGCTCTCCAGTTCTAAACCATCATTCCTTTATCAGAAACTAATTAACTGGAACTTCATTAATTTGCCTCTTACCAGCAAAGGTCTCTAACTCTGCATCTGACGATAATGACCTTTTATGTCTAGGGCAAACTTCCCCTTCAGTTCACACATTATTTCTTTTCTGTATTACACAGTAGGATTTTTAGCCTAGTTCTGTTACTGGTTGAAAAAAGAAAGGGCTCATAATGATGTATCAGCCACGAAAAACTGCTACTTAAGAAACAAATTTTTTTGGCATTAATAATTAATGTATAAATTAAATAGAAGCCTGCAGCAATGTGAGATGAAATTCATTTGCACAGGATGTTGTCACACATGACATCCAGTATGAGATTATATGCTAATGCTTTCATTTGGAATAAAACGTGTATATAAACAGTAAGTACTGTTGGTTACTGCAGTTACTAAAATACGACTATTGATTCCGCTAATTATATAGAATATTGCATTTCATACACCCGTGGCATAGAACTTTGGAGAATAAACTGATTTTCTTGCTAGTCACCTGCCTGATTAAGTCTCACGGTGTTATCTGGAGCATTTTAAAACATAAATACTTAAATAACGTTTACCAAGCACTCCTGCATTGTTTCAACAACTGCCAATCACTTTTGAGAGCTGTATAAAAATAAATCGGGACTTTCTGTACCATGTTTTTTTTATACATTACAAACTTCCTGGAATCTCTGAGCACCCGTCTGTGCTACATACTTGACTGCTGAACCATGTTAGTTGTTTGGAAAACTTGTTTAAGGAAACAAGCTTTGTTTCTCAGTACTCATTTCTTAAAGTAAAATCTAAGTTTAAACTGGTTTTAATTATTCTAAATTGCAGAATGATGGCCTCGCAGGAGCAGGTCTGGCCAGTCCCAATGAAGGCAATTGGAGCACAAAACCTTTTGACAATGCCTGGAGGAGTGACCAAATCAGGGTATCTTCATAAAAAAGGAGGCACCCAGCTGCAGATCTTGAAGTGTAAGTTGACTAAACTAAATGTTTTAAATGCTTCCCTTCCGGGCCTTTAGCACGTTTCGTGTTAACAGACTATTTAATGAAGCTGATCTTCCACTTCACCTGTACTGGATTACAGGTTTACTGGAATATATAAATGAAAGACCCATATTGAAAGAATTTCTTTTCATTGTTTTGGAACCGTAAATCTTGGATGGTAAATGTCGTGGTTGGTTTACTTGGTTAAATCTTTTCTCAAGTCCTTCCCAAGTAAGGTTTTAAAGACACAAACACATTCCTGGGTTATGTATCAATTGCAAATATTCTTTTCTAAAAGAAATTAGTACTCAGCTTTTTTTCCAGTTGGTTATTCTGTATTGGAAAAATATCCCCATCTCCTGCTGCTGTTGTGAAATAGGAATTTTCTCACTGCCAACATTAGGTTGTGCTTAGAAACAGTAATTGCTTCTGGAATCAGAATCTATTTACATGGAGAAAACTTAAGATTATGAGTTTGTTTATTTATATGCTGTTCATTTGCTATCTCTGTTTACAACTATACTTTTATAGTGAAGGACAAAGATTACTGCCTTTGATAAAGGAGAGGAGTGTTGCCCCTTTAAAAAAAAGGAAAATAAATCATCAGGGAGATACCATCATGAGTTCGGGATGTTCATAAATATGTATTTGTACCCTGTGGCTACCTCCTTCCTTCCCGTTTGTTTTAGGTTGCATTGTTGCATTAGCTTATTTGTCTAGTGAAGGAGCACAACTGGAGGTCAGACCTGCAGTCTCTTAGGCTTCTTTTGAAGTTATCAGATCAGCTGCTTCTGAAATGAGGGAAGCAGATGCTCCTTTTAGTCCTGAAACACTGTGAGCAGACAGCTTTACCATGCGGCTGATGGTCAACCAGCTGTCACTTAACTAGTTTGTGCTGTTTTATGATTAATAAGATGACTAAAATCTTAAACAAGAGTTCTGCCCAAGTTAAGAGGTTCTAGTTAATGTATTGCCTTTGGATTTATATTTTGCTCACTTTCTTTCTTTATCTTTTCAGGGCCATTGAGATTTGTGATTATCCATGAGGGATGTATTTACTATTTTAAGAGCAGCACATCTGCATCTCCACAGGGTGCGTTTTCTTTGAATGGTTACAACAGGTGAGTGCCAAGAACTTATTTAATGCCCAGGCTCCTCTACTTAATGCAATGCGAACTATGGTTTTCATTTCCAATGAAGTTAAACAGAACTACATCTGTTATTTAGGTTATGCTCTGATCTCAGACTCCAAGAGTTGTATTCCTTTCAAACTGTATATGTGATGTGTCCTGTGCTTTGCAAGTATATAGCCTTCATCTTTTGTAATTTAATCAGTAAGGCTGTTAAAATTGCAACAGGCTTACTTTTGTTACTGACTTAATGCAGACTTTGCACATGCAGGTAGATGTGGATTCTTTTGGATAAATTACCTTTGTTCTCTAGTGAATTCACTGTCACAAAAATAGAAAGGAATCAGAAAAGAATATTTATGTAGTTACTGATACAGTAACCTCAGTGTCAAAACTGATTTCAACTACAGTAGTGATAAATGAGAGAATGCATGTGCAAAATGTCTGACTCATTTGTTACCTCTTATAAATCTTAATATTTGCTTTTTAAGTTAAAGACAAAAATACATGGCTTTCATGTTATTAGGAGTACCAGAATCTGACTGAGTGCAGCATACGTACAAGGCCTATGATTAGAAGCCTAATCTAACCTTAGGAAATTGCTGTTGTAACTGATGCTCAGAAAGTACTGCTGAGAGTATATAGAGAATTATCACATTATTGGTCCTAACCACTGCAATTTTTTTTGGTATTTTTAAACATGTGATTCTTTAACTGTATGATGTTCTCAGACTTTTGGAATAAGGAAATACCTTTATTAGAATATGAGCCTTCTAAGTGGCTGCAACAATGACATATTTTATGGGAATACAGTTGTAAACATTGTAACTAATTAAAAATTCAATATTAATCTGTATAAGAAACTTGTGATATAACTTGGTCATGACTCTAGCTTCTGTAATCACATTGACATGAAAAATACCATGGAATCTGTAGATGCTAGGGACTATGTTACTGCTTTTCATATTATCTGCATTCTAGCAGTCTTGTAGAGACTTTGACTGTAATCAGGACCAGATCTTGGTTAGTATTATGCACAGTCATAGGGATTATTGAGAAATCATTTGAAGTGAAAGAATTTGTTAGACCGGGTAGTTGCATAAGGCTGTGTGAAAACAAGTCGCTCTAAGGCTTCCCTGGACTTTTATTTTGCAGTTTTCATTCAATAGACTTTATGTGTGAAGAGTGGACATGAGATGAGAAAGATGCTGAGTGCACTAATAACTCAAAACATATAGTGATGCCTATTGCTAGTATCCCTCCCAGCTGTACCAGGAGTATTTCCCACATTAACATCCTTATAAGCCTTACATTAGTCAAAAAGCGTTCCTTTTGTGCCTTTGTTTTGGACTGGGCAGATGCAGAAAAGTACATCTCCAGTTTAAAAGTAGGACTGGGGTTCTAAAAAAGAGGCAATCTCTAATTTTGCAGCTTCAAAAAGCAGTTAATTAGCAGTTAATTAGATTTATTCTTTTTTTTTTTTTTCCCCAAAAACATTATCTTGAGTAAGTCCCTAACCAAATGTCAAATATCTCTGAGAATCTTCTTTTCTATGTTCACAAACCATGTTCCCCAATATTAAGGACTTACAGAAATCCTATATTGATGATGAAGTTGGTGAGTTAGAAAAGTTTAGGAACAAGAAAGGAAGCCCCAATAATGATTTGTAAAAGCTTTAATCGGGTTTCTCTTTGGTTTATGTGCAACAAATCTTAAAAATGTTACTTTTAGACTACCCACGGTCTTTGGATTTTAGTCTCCTTTATTTGTTCCAAAGCCTTACAGAGAGCATCTACAACTGAATTCATGCATATGTAAGGAATTTCCTCATTTGAGACCCCCCTGGGGGAAAAATAATGACGAACAAACATATCTAATGCAGTTTGTGAAAGAGGTTGAGTTGTGCTTGGTTTAAAATAATAAAAAAGGGCAAGAAAGTGTTTGTAACGGAAAAGTGGAAAAATAAATTAACTTCTAATATTAGTTCTCCTTTATTTTCATGGAAAATGTGTATCTTGATTTTTTTCATCTGTGCCTTTCTGATATGAGGATCACAGGCACCTTAAATACTTCTTACTGTGGTGTGAAGCTTGTGAATTAATGCAGTTCATTAAAACCATTGAACAGGTCGAAACATCCATTTGCAAGTATGGCTGGTAGTTTAAAGAGTGCTCTTTGTCCTGTCATTGTTGTTGCATTGTTCTTTCTACCCCCTTCAGTGGATCGGTGCTACAAATGCACCTATGGGAAGTTTTAGGGCTTTCTTCTGGGCTTGGGGATTATTTTTCCTAAGGCAGAACTGGCCTGTAAAACTGCTTTCTGTCAGAGCTTTATGACTTGCATGGCAGAAATATAGATGAAGGGTTTCATGTATTGGTGGTTCTGTTTCTCAGGGTTATGCGGGCAGTTGAGGAGACGACATCAAGCAATGTGTTTCCTTTCAAGTTAGTTCACATTAGCAAGAAGCACAGGACGTGGTTTTTTTCAGCTTCTTCTGAAGATGAAAGAAAGGTAATTTTCTTCTTCTTTTGCAGTATAATTTTCCTTGAAGCAGAAAGCAAATCCTGGACTTCTATAAAGTCTAAATGAACTGGATATTCAGCTGTCACCTAAATTTGTATAGCTGGTTCTTTTGGCTCCTCTGAAAATAATTTCTGAAGTTTTAACTGTTAAGTTAGTTATTCAAGTAAGTTATTCAGGTTGTAATTTAGGGAATGGTTGTAAGGGCATACAGATGGCATGGTTTTTCTCCTTATTCTTCATTTTTAGCCAAGGAACAAATTTTTGTATGTTAAACATTTGATAAAGCGTGAAACCTTTTCAGTGAGATCTCTCATCCATAGACATACTATGCACAAGCACCTGGCTTTAGAAAGAACAGCTTGAAATTTGCAGACTAAAAGTTTAACATATTTAATATGTTTAATGTACATTCTTACAGCACTTTAGATAGAACATTTGACTGGTAAGTCCTCTCAATATAAAGGATTCATGGATGAATCCTATTTCAGTGTAAGTTCTTTACAGAGTTACTCTGTTCTTACAGAGGATGGATACTATAAATCTTTGTTTAACAATTTAAAGATGCTTGTATTGAATGTTGGGTTTGTTTTTTTTTTTTTTCTTATTTAGAATTGGATGCTATCCTTGAGGAGGGAAATTGATCACTACCATGAGAAGAAAGAAACAATAACAGAATTCAGGTATAAATCCTTAATCTCTGTTCGCTTTTTATCCCTTTTGCTCTAGTTCTTGACAGTGGTGCTTTAGGCTTTTTGCTCCTACAAGCAATTTAGTGTTAAACCAAAACAGATGCAGTAAGGCCCAAGAATGAAAGGCCTTCCTAATACATGGTTTAAGTAGTACCAAGACAAAACCAGATCTTTTTACTAAGAGAACTTTAAATGTCAGTTTTGTGTAAAATACATAAAAACTTTAAAAAGACAGCAGCAACATATCTAGCTGTTAATTGGGAATGAGGAATAGATCGCTTCTGCTTTGCCAGCATTCCTTTGCAGTGCTGCTGTCCTCCTAACAGATCTGTTTACTGTCCCAGGACCCATAGCACAGTGATGCAGAAGGTACTCTGTCTTTTCTTTTGCAGTGACTCTGGTTCCGATGCAGACAGTTTCTATGGCTCAGTAGAACGTCCCATTGATATCAAGTATTCTCATCATTCAGCAGATAATGAAGGTGATAAATTAAGACACAATAAATAAGATTTACTTGCTTGCTTATTTCTTCTGGATTCTGCAGGAATTATTCCAATAGCTTGAGCAAACTGATCTAATTTGCAACTATAAATTCTTTTTACAAAGTATGTAGTTGTTGTAATTTTAAATCAGAAGCAGTCGTTCTGTGCCATAAACTTAGTAAAAATAAATGGTAACTAAAGAAATTCAGATCTTTCAAGGAGGTGTCTGACACCCTTGGGCAGAATGGTCTAGTGTGAGGCATCCCTGCCCATGGCAGGAGAGTTGGAACTGGATGACCTTAAAGTCCCTTCCAACCCAAACCATTCTGTGAGTCTATGATTCTTTATTGGGATGATGATGTTGTCTGTTTAATATGAAACAGAATTCATCCCTGCGGTTTACGAGGATATTGAATTAGGCACGGGATGTGCTTCTGTGAAATGCACAGGGAAATGTTCTTTGATGGCTTTTAAACTGAGTAACTTTTTAAAGTAGAGTTCTGAATGTCTGATTCTTAGCATAGCCTGTTTTTAATCAAAGTTTGTTAGTTGTTCATTGCTGTAGTTGTTTCATAGTAAGCAGTTTGGGCTGAGTGTGTTTATTTTTTCATCACAAGTGAGGACATTACAGCAAGCCTGTCAGATAAATGTTCACAGTATATTGCGGCTACTGACTTCCTAGTCAAGAAATGTGCTACTACAACCCAGCATGAGAAGCCTCGCCTCCAGGTTCAACATAGTTCCTTTACTAGGCAATATCCCACCTGCCCCTTCAGATTTCTAAGGGCAGGGTTGACTGGAGCAAGTACTCTCATTTCCTGACAGGAAATTCCTGACTGTTTTTCCTGACTAGGACAAAAAGGCAGGAGTGAATCTTTTCAGGAAATCTGGTTCAGTTGCTGCAAAGCCAAGGAGAACAGACTCGGCAGCATTTCATATAGGATTGCGGTTTAGTACTTTGGTGTTTCTGGGAGAGAAAGGTTGTATGCAATGCCATAGAGTGTTAAGTTAGGTTTCTGTGGTGCAAAATCTGAAAAGCTTCTGGTTTAGGGTTAGGTTTTGGGGATTACTTTTTTTTCAACTGGATTTGTCAGTGCATCCATCCAGGTGTATCTCTGCAACTAAGAAGAATTGTTCTCAGGAGGGCTATTAACACTAGAAAGTGTCACCAGAAAGTCAACTTTAAGTTGATAGATGAGGAAAATGTAAAATGAAGTCTAGCTCGTCTCCCACTGTTGTGATGGCTTTTTTGAACTGACAAGAAAACTTAAGGAAATATCTTTTCTAAGTAGCAAAGAGATGGACCAAAATTCTTCATTATTTTTTTCCTCTTTTTTTTTTTTTAAATGAACTGAAAACTATTTAATTAGGAAAAAGCAAAAAGGAATCAGTATTCTTTCATGGTTCCAGGAGTACTTCGTCTGATACACTGATTTTTATTTGCAGATTATGACCAGGAGGAAGAGGATGAGTCTTACTTGCAGCCAGATACTTCTGATATAGTAAAAGATGGTATGTGATTCCTTTCATTCCCTTCACAAAAGGCCCCCAGTGAAGGCAATATTCATGTAGAATGCCAGATTATTATTTTGGCTTGGTCATATCTAAAGCATTGCAGGTGGTAAAATAACTGAGGCAATGCACAGGTATCTAATCTTGAGAGGTATTTAGGGTCAAAAGTTTCTAGTAACGGCACAAACAATTACAGGGAGTGTTACAATTTTTCTGCACTGGAGGGTCTTGTGTCTGGCCAACAGTCTAGAGGAGGGGTAATGCTTTTAATATGGTCTCTCTGATCAAAGTCATCATGACCCATCCCTGAATAGAAATTGTGGGAGTTTGCTACATAAAACATTCAGAATTGTGCTGGAAGTTAAATGCTTGTCCAACATTTGAGTACTGTCAGACCAGATGCCAGTGAATTATCTTAAATCACATAGAAGATTAATCTGAAAAGTCTCATTTCTTGACATACCGTATTTCCCCTCAGTGTGTAATGTATTTTGGATGTTTTCTTTCTGTAGATATGGTCCTGCCCCCAGCCTACCCGCCTCCACCAGTTCCTCATGTCAGAAAAGCTCCCTACTCAGAGTCAAGGGCAAATTCCTTTCCTGGCAAATCTCCTGTGCCAGCACCACCACCACCTCCAAAAAGAAGCTTACCTGATATCAAACTAGAGGATATCTTAAGCGTGAGAGAATCTCAGTGCCGAGCTGAACCTAATCTAAAGATCCAGGCCCCGGCTCGAAGGCTGAGTGAACAGCTGCCCCCTGTACCTCCTCTACCTCTACTCAAAAAGACTGTGGGTATCAAAGAATCTTGCTCGTCGCCTCCAGAACCTGTGCCTTTAGCTCAAGGTCTTGCTACCCCAGAAGGGTGCGAGAGGCTAAAAACCTTAAACATTTCACCACGAACTCCTCCTCCACTACCAAGCAATAAACCCAAGCTGTCACAGCTTACTGAAAAAACAGTAGAGCCCAGAGTGCCAAGAGAACATGGTAAACCTGGACTGTTTGTGCCACCAGTGCTCCCAAAGCCACCTGTGCCAACCCACCAGCCACCTGCAGTCAAGCCTAGATCTGAAAAGTTTTCATGTCCACAGTTACAGTAAGTAAGAAAACACAATGCACTATTTTTTCCATTGTGCATTAGGTAACTAGCTGACAGACTGATTTCTCACGTTTGTGTTGACATCTGTTTCTCTCCCTTGCTCCATCCCTCTCTTCTTCAGTGTTGTGCTTATTTGCCCCTATTGCAATGGGCTGAGCTTCTGAAATAGTTCAGAAAGAAACAGGAAACACACCAAACTTAAAAAAATACACCAGAATTTTGTAGTTCATTTCTTTTCAGGTGTGTCTTAAAGATGTAATAGCCTTTGATCACAGTTCAGAGCCTCAGTGAACTGCAAAAACTATTTTAGGCTTCTGTGGAGATAGGAAATGTGTTTCATTTCATATTAAGATCAGGGAGGTGGAACTAGTTATGGTGGTGAGTCAGATAAAAATATTTTTGTCCACAGGATCATTTAGAAGCTCTGAAGAACAAATAATACATTCTCTAAGACAGTACAGGGAAGACACTGATATACTGGAGGCCAGCCAGATGTTTGGGCTATAGCACAAGATTCATGAGAAGAGGCTGAGAGAACTGGACTCATGCAACCTTTAGGAAGGCTAGTGGGAGACCACTGCTGTCTAGAACTACTTAATTGGGTAGGTATGGAGAAGGCGGAGCAAGACCTCAGAGGTCTGCAAGTGATAGGGTAAGAGGCAACAAGCAGAAGTCACAACCTGGGAAATTAAAGTTAGGTGTTAGGGAAAGGTTTTTACCATGTGGCTTGTGAAACACCAGAACAGGTTGCTGCTGGCAGCTGTGACATCTCCATCCTTGGAGATACTCAGAACTTGACTGGACGCAGTTTTCTGAGCTACCTGATCTAGTTGGACCAGCTTTGTGCAGGAGCTTAGAATAAATGATCTCTGGAGGTCCCTTCCAACCTAAATTAATTTTTGATTACCTAAATTGATCTGTGAGTACTGTGTCCAGCTCTGGGGCCCCAAACATAAGGATGTGGACCTGTTAGAGCAAGTCCAGAGGAGGTCATAAAGATGATCAGAGAGATGGCACACCTGTCCTATGAAGACAGGCTGAGAGAGCTGTGCTTGTTTAGCCTGGAGAAGAGAAGGCTCTGGGGAGACCTTAGAGAAGTCTCCTGTTACCTTCAAGGGTCCTGCAAGAAATCTGGAGAGGGACTTTTTACAAGTGCATGTATGGATAGGACAAGGGGGAATGGCTTTAACCTGACAGAGGGAAGATTCAGATTACATATAAGGAAGAAATTCCCTGTGAGGGTGCTGAGGTGCTGGCACAGGGTGCCCAGAGAAGCTGTGGCTGCCTTGTCCCTGGCAGTGTTCAAGTCCAGGCTGGATGGGTCCCTGGGCAACCCAGTCTAGTGGAAGGTGTCCCTGCTTATGGCAAGGGGGTTGGAAATGGATGAGCTTTGGGGTCCCTTCCAACCCAAACCATTCTGTGATTCAGCAGCTAAACTGAAACTTTTTCTTCAGTTCTAATTTTATTATCCCTTCAGTGTTGGCTTTTTTTGTATATTTGTTCTGTTTTCCTGAGGAGATGTCCTTCAGTTTTTGTTCTCTTTCTGCCAGGAGATCACCACCAGATGGACAAAGTTTTAGAAGCTTCTCATTTGAAAAACCAGCACTATCCCCCAAGCCAAAGCAACCTGATGATGATTCTGATGATGACTACGAAAAAGTAAGAGCAAGCAGATGATCCATTCTCAAAGAGTATTTTTTTTTCTTGCTTATGTGCACTTTTGGGAAGCTTTTAAATGCATTTTTGGGGGGAGGAACCCCCAACTTTCTGAAAACATAGTGCTGTGGGGGCTTTCTTGGGGGGGAGGTTGAGCTTTCAAGAATGCCTTGATAAATCCTTGATTTTAATATAGGATATAAAGGAGGAAGAAGAAGTATAAAGTAAAGATTAAATCACCATTAATAATTTCAAATACAGCTGATGGCTGTAGCATATTTGCATAATGTTGTTAGAATTTTGACTTGTCATTGACTCATGCGGGGATTGCTTTTCTTCATATTTCTTACAGGTTGGGCTGCCTGCTTCAGTATTTCTTAATACTTCTGAATCCTTCGAAGTTGAAAGGTAAAATATGACTTTAAAGTAGTTGCTTAGAACTCTTACAATGTACAGATCAGTAGTCCAAAGAGCATGTTGATAGGTACAATTTGTGTTTAGAAACATAACAGAAGTATTTTAATTGCTTTAATGTGGGAATCACTGTTTAGGGGAGTTAGCTTGGTTCTCATGTGTCAACTGAAAATGCACACAACTTGCAAAGTGATTTTTACTCCATCTGGAGAAGGTTGTTCTGCCGGGGTGCTTGATGGGACAGAAAGTCAGATCTGCACTGCATTGCTGGGTCAGATGCTGGAACAATGAAATTCTTCCAGCTATGATGTACTGTGGATTATTGCTGCTGAAATAGAGATTTCTTTAATAAGAATTCTAAGAATCTGAGCTTTTTACCTGTCTGATTCAGAACATGCTAATATATATAATTGCTGTTTTAGGACATTTAAAGCTAGTAGCCCACAGGGACAACCACAGAATGGATTGTACTGTATTAGGAACTCATCTACCAAGCCTGGAAAGGTAACTTGCAATTGCTAAATCTATCCCTCAAAACCCTTTTTGATTTATAGATACCGGATATTATATATGATAAAGTACTTAAAAATTCAGCTGTGCTCTTTCCTTAAAGCAAGACAATCTGAGACAATCACTGTCATAATGTCAGTGATTTTAATTCTTTTAACCTGGATTGTAATTAATTCCTTAATAATACATTGATGTAGAAGAGCTTATTAGCACAGACTGAATATGGTGTATTTTTTTTTCTTTCAAGGTATTGGTTGTATGGGATGAATCTGCAGAAAAATTGAGGAACTACAGAATCTTTGAAAAGGTTAGTAGCTGCACTGTGTGGGCATGTGTAATACATGTGTATACAGGTATGAATTCCATATATATGTGCATATAAAATGTGCATGTGTGTATGTATATATCAGAATTAACAAGTTTAACTCTTCTTCTATCTAAAGACTTCCCATTCCTGAAAGTAAAAATAAGCTGATTTAGAAACACTTGGTCAAAGATGAGAGTTTGAGAAATTGGATCTGGGCTTTCTAGTTGCTGTATCAGGCAAAAGACAAATCAGTTGTCAATTTTCACATCAAAATTTAAGCTCCAGTCAAATCCTAAAGGAAGGAATATTAAATTACTGAGTTAAATTTGGACTTCTTTGTGTAAGTGACTGGTTTGCAAAGCAGTAGCTTGTTCTGATAAGGATGTTATGGGCTTTATTAAAACACTTAGTTGGAAAAATTATTGTCAATCATTACATACATGTGGCTTTTTTTGTTTGTTTGTTTTACACCAGGATTGCAAGTTTTACCTGGATTCAGACATCATGTTTTTGAACATGGGGAGTTTGGTTGAATACTACAGCACTCATGTCTTACCTAGTCATGACAGCCTGATTCTTCGGTGTCCTTATGGTTACTCTAAGCCAAGGTGACATGACTGGCATAATTCACTGACGTTTAGGACAAACACATTCTCTACTGCCCTTGAATGAGATGTGGACTCCTGCCATTGATGGACATGCCACTGTTTGCACACAGAAACTGAGTCTGTTTCAACCACTTATTCTCAACTGAATTGTACATAACCTCCATTTAATGAACTCTTGGTAAAACCTTACAATCCAGATCAGTGGATTTCATGGTCTTTTCTTTTAAAAAGAGCTGAAGTGATTACGCTGTGAAAGCTGCCCGTGATACCTACACCTTTTATGAAACTGCTGCTATTAGTAATCTCCTTGGAATGTGGAAGATAGACATGAACAAAGAAGTGGTCTGAATACAACCCATACAGAAAAGGGAAACTTCTGAAAGTGTATCAGAATTTGCTTGTGACAGGGAATACTAATACTCTGACTTGAAGGTATTACTCCTTAAGTCAGCACTGGTGCTAAACTGAGAACTTTTGTATTACTTGTATAGTTGACGTGTAAATAATGAAGACTTCTGTGCAAATAATTTGATTTACTATAGGTAAAGATGATCAGGAAATGTGGCTATCGTTTTTTAAGCCATGTCATACATAACCACATAAACCTTCAGATGACAATGTCTGCAGTAATCAGTATCAGTAGGGTACTAGCCAGCTGATAGAGCTGTGGCATCCCACAGGTTGCTTTGTGACATGCACTTCGGGTGAGCTAATATTGATTTGGCTTTCCTGGGAGCCCCATTGCTTAGTTCTGAACTGGAGGAGTAGGTGCTGCTGGTTTTAATGGCCATGAGGAAAGAGAAAGGGCTACTTAATCATAACGGGGAAGGGAAGGAGTCTTTTGAACACCCCAAATTGTGGTCAGTCTCTTGGGCTCAGGTTGTGAGCCCACTGCATTCTGTGCTGTTCTAGGGCAAACACACTGCCCTAGTCTGCTGTTTGTAAATCACCAAGAATTTTTCCATTATTAAAATTTCTGTTTGTAGTTGCATGCAGATAAAATCTGTTTTTAACATACTATCAAGCAATCAGTGATAGGCATTATCAGGGTGCTTGTGATACTCATTCTGTAATCTTTTTGGGACAGGTATCCTAAAACCAAGGGCTTGATATTTATGCCAAAATTACCCTATTCCTAAATTTTAATAAGAAGAATAAATTTATTTTAATGGCCTGTTAAGTAACTTTGATTCAAAGTTATTGTGGCCTTGTACTCTAATAATGTTTACAAGACTTGTAATTCTGTCACTCCTGAAGCAGAAGAAGGAATCTAGTTTCTGTCAGCTGAATCTGTACCCACAAACTTCACTTTTTCTGTTACCTTTTCACGTCAGTTTTAATCTTGTTGCAGTTAGATGGTCACAGCTTTGAAAACATGAACAAAACCATTACAGAACAAGAATTTTCTGTTTATGAAAACAGTAAACCAGGAGTTAATCCTTAAGGGATTTTCCTTAATGAACAGATGCAATATTAGGACCAAACATAGGAAGCAAGGCAAGAAACTCTGCCTCTGCCTTTTTCAAGTGACACAGATATACACAATATCAGCCTTTTGATCTCTGTTCTTGCTGTAATAGGTTTTATGTGTGTAAAGAATATGCAGTACTTAAATGTCAGATTCTGGTGGTAATATTGGATATTTTGTTTCTAATTACCTCTATTTTAAAGGAGAATTCCTGTGGTTCATACTGTCATATGAATCCACTCTGTAAAGAAGGCTCAGCCAACAAAGCATTTAAAAACTGGCTTCAGCATATCAATATATGGATCTCAAAGCAAGTTCTAGTTTCTTGCGGTATTTACACCTACTGCTTACAGAGTAGATTTTTCTCTGGGAATAACTGACTTCACAGTGTTGTGACAGTCACACTCACACTATGTCTGGGGCCCTGCTCAGATATTTACTTCTTTTTGGCAATTATATACTCTTAGGATTTTTAAACTGTAAAAGTACTTCTGTAATCCAATACCTATAAAACATAACACTGTCTACCTGGGTAATACAAGATTTGCAAATATGTACATTTTTGTGTTAATATCATATTTTTATATAAATGTATATATTTCTGAAGTGGATAAACTTTCAGTGCCAGTTCACCTAATTCTGTGCAGTTGTCTTTAACTTCGGGGGGGGGGGGGGGGGGAAGGGGGGGGGGCTCATGCTTTTGCAGTTGTGTTGACTAGTGCTGTATTCTTCTGGCTGTGAAGTTACATGAATTAGTTTCCAAACCCCTCAAGAGGCAAATCTTCGTGTAAGCAACACTATCAGAAATTGAGCATTTTGGTCATCAGATGTGTGGCTGGGGGTGGAAATGACCTTTTTCCATTTACATCAAGGTTTCTTGAGTACAGGCTTGAGGACTGCAGCAGCCACCTTATCTACATGCACACAATGCAAGTATAGCCATAATAAAAGGAGCATCTTGGAGGGACAGAGATGTTCGAGCAAGAAATCTAAGTCTCCAAAGGTGTTCTTCAAGAGCTTGCTTGAGGAAAGAGAATCTTCCTGCTCCCCATCAGCAAATAGGCCTCCTACTCGGAAACATCTGTGTAACCTGGTGGGTTTACATCTGCAGGTTAGTACAAGTACAGTAGGCTGATAGCCTGGTAGGTTTACACCTCAGACATCTCCAGAGTTTAAGGTAGGGAGGTATAGATAAGGATGTGCTGAGTAATTCCCTCATCCCTCCAGAAACAGGTAGAAGGATTCCAGACAAATCTGCAATTGTTTATGCTCTCTCTTCCAAGTCATCTTGCTCCTGCACACTTGTCTGTTCTGTGCAGAATTAGATGCAGTTAAATATCTGGTGTTTGTAGAGAGGAAAGGCACAGCTTGATCGTGTGGCTCATAGTCTGTCTTTTACACCTCTTGCTAATCTGGCTCTCCTCTTTCCTTCTCCACAAATAGGCCTTCTGCATCTATTACCTCCTGCAAGCTCTGTAGCTTTAAAACAGTTTGTGGAGAAGTGTAAAAGCAGTATTTGGTGTGCCAAGAAAATGCAGTTTGTGAGTTTTAACAATACCCAACTCAGTCATTGATCCTAGTTTGGAAAGGTCTTGCCTCTTAGATCTAAACTCCCAAGAAAGACCGTTACAGGTGATGCTGGGGTGGTGGTGGTGGTGCTTTATCAGGGGAAAAAGAGTGCTTCTGAAAAGAAAGGTTTTAATGAGGGGCTGTCAATCAATAGGCAGTGTATTGTAACAAGTAAACCAACACCCAGACAATTTTTCTACAATAAGGGTGCTTTGTGTCAGCATTTAAGTATTCCCTTGCTCAGAACTTCGGGTTTTACAAGAAGGTAAATAAGTAGCGTATTGGTAAATAAGTAGTAGTATTGGTGGCCTCCGGTGTGCTGGGCTGTGGCACGTTCAAAAGGATGCCAAAGAGTTCTGAAACTGTGATTGGTTATTTTGAATCTGGGGACATCTGCTGGTCAGGTCAGGCTGTTCCACGCAGAGATTCCAGCAACGGGAATACGGCATGTACGAGTCATCTGGGTAGAAACCAGTCTTGAGTGACTTCAGATAGAAGCTGGAGACAAGCTTAACTTCAGGTGGCAGCTTGATGGACCAGTTCTTTGAAAGGTAAGACGTCTTCTGGCTTTTCTTTCTTATATACGTAGCAATGTTGTTTAGCAAAATTACTCATTTGAATGTCTTTTAATCTAGATGATAATAAAATGATTTTTATACTAATGCATTTAAATTATTCTTAAAATATACTTTGAGGTAGAATTTACATAGTGGACATTTGAGCACTGCCTAAATTATCTACATGGTGCGGTATTAAAGTTAGTCTGAACATGAAACAGTTAAGTTGGTCTGAACATGAAATACTTCTAGCAGGAAATCTCATGATGTTGCAATAGTTTCTGTTACTAAACAGCCAACTCCTCGATGTCAAGAAAGTTATTATCTAGCAATGGGAGTGCCTGAGATAACTGTGATTACAGTCTCTTAAAGACGAGAGCTCATAGTACTTTTACTATAAATACTCAGAGAACTGAAGTCCCAAATAACAAATGCTACTAAAACTTTTGCATCAGGTAGCATTTGAGCTCATGTTAAAATCAGATGAAGTGTGGGCTTGGGGTGTGTAGTAAGCCTCATAGTATAGCCAACCCCAAAATCTATTCCTTCAGGACTTCCATTCCTCCATGTTTAATCATAGGATAGTCTCTGCTACCCCTCACCTGCACCGCTTTCCTTACAGCATCTCCTTACTAGGGAAGTGGGTGACCCCAAACTCTTGGGTTCATGACATAGCCTTAATGGGTGTGTAATCATAGGGATCTCAAAGACTCATTTTTAACATTGTTTTACTCACACCTATCTCTACTGGAGCTGGTTTGCACAGAAACAACAGTAATAATTGCTTGCAGGGTTAGATTTCTAGATATATAAGCTCAGGGAAAAGCACCAAACTCTTCTTTGAGTCACTACTTCTGCCTTTTAACAATCACTTTGCACTAACTCCCCCTCTGTACAATCCTGGCACAGCTTGTTCTTGCCCTGGGAGGCTGATGAGCACTTCAGTTCTGACCTTGAAAGCTTTTTGCACGGACTGAGCCTTGTGCCAGTACGGAAGCTGGTGATTTACAAGATGATCTGGAAGGTCTGCAACAGCCCACGGGAAACAGAAGGGCCTGTTCCACGTAAACTTATTGAAGGGTTTTATTCCAGGCTGAAGAAGAAAGATGCGAGGTGTGGCCTCACAAGCTGTCTGCTTCAGGCTCCAGTGGTTATTAATTTGCACTGCACTAACATTCATTCTTTATTTACTTTTTCAGTGAAGTTCCAGCCACAGCCCAACCACGGGAGTACTCCTGAAATGTGCCTTTAAAAATTAAACGCAACTTAAAGGAATTCAAAACATGATATTCTAAGATTACAAAGCTTCTCCCAAGATTACTTACTTTTCTCTTGTATATAGCAATAATTAAAATATTAAATACTTTAGAATATTTTTCTTACATTTCTCAGCACTCGTCATTACTTTGAACTTGCCTGGGTATCTTGTTTTCTTTTTCCCTTCTTTGTTTCTTTCTCCTGGGGCTGTTTTCAGTTCTAAAGTTAGTTCAAAAGTTCTAACTTCTGTTAAAGGCACTTTTCCTTCTCCTCTGAAGGATGAGGGTGTCATTAGGGAGCAGCTAAAAATCTCAGCAGCTGTCCTGACACTGGAATTGCTACAGAAGCAGCTCCCAGAAAACATACGTCTTAAAGGTACGTGATGCTCAGGAAGTCATCCATACAGCAATTAAAAGAATCAGCTTTACTTGGAAAAGGGTTTTAGAAAAGCCAACCCAAACCTCCGCAGGGTGTTGTAATGTTAAAACAGAGTTGGTTGCTTGAGTTCCTTTTGGCTGAAGCAATTGTTGCACCTTTGGTGTGTTTAATTGAACCTGTTATTAACAAGCTTGAACCATGAAGCAGGATTTACGTTTAATCTCAATTGTGCAGAATAATTTCCCTACCTCCCCCTGAGTATAAAGTCAATATTTTTCAATCGTAAAGCCGAAGTGGCCTGTCAGCTGAACAGTGTATAAAACCTGGCAACATTTAGTGTCAGCCTGTTCCAGCTGCTCCGCCCTTTCCCACCTGCTGCTTCAGTTCTCTTCATTTTTATGTTTTTCACCTCAAATAATCCTCAGATGTGTTTTTGTTTGGTTGTGGAGGGAGATGAAAGCAGATCAGAATCCATTTATCTTTCATGTGGTTGTTCCATCAAATGTTTCTCATGTGTATATACATATATATATGTACATTAAAGATTGTTCCCACATACTAGTTTCAAAGCACTGGGGAAGTTCTCCTTTACACAGAATCATAGAATGGTTTGAGTTGGAAAGTACCTTAAAGATCATCTAGTTCCAACCCCCCTGGTAGTAACTAGTTACTCATAGTAACGCTCCCTGCGTGTAAGCCCACCTCTGCCACCACCAGCAGTGTCTGTCCTGGGTACCAGGGACACACACAGCACTTCCAGGGTAATTTGTAGAGAGAATTTGTGTTTTCTGACACACACCATCCCACCGCTCCAAGTCTGGTACAACTGCTCCAGGACCGGCTTTGACTTTGCTGGCACCTGACATGGAAGTTTCAACACCAAGACCCCCCTTTTGAAGGCCCGTGGGAACAGCAGCAGAGAAATCACATAGTGACATTGTTTTGTTTAAAGAAACCAGAACTTTGTCTGGGAAGTGCAGTAAAAAGTCTCTGTGAGATGAAAACAGATGATCACAGCTGGGAAGCAAGTCCTGACTGATCAATAGACTGTCCACGGCTCTGGCAGGCCAAGAGGGAAAGATCTGTTTTGATCAGGGACTGTAGTGATAAGACAAGGGGTAATGGGTTCAAACTTCAACAGGAGAAGTTCACGTTAAGATATAAGGAAGAAATTCTTCACTGTGATGGTGGTGAGGCAGTGGCACAGGTCGCCCAAAGAAGTGGTAAATGCTCCATCCCTGGCAGTGTTCAAGGCCAGGCTGGACAGAGCCTTGGGCAACATGGTCTGGTGTGAGATGTCCCTGCCCATGGCAGGGGGGTTGGAACTGGATGATCTTAAGGTCCTTTCCAACCCAAACCATTCTGTGATTCTATGATACTGTCATTCCTAGTCTGTAGGTAACAAAACTGACCTGGAACTGCTTGTGTGGAATGAGTGCACCACATATAAAGGAAAAGATAAATGTCATGATGTGACAGATGTGACAGATGTGACATATGCCTAGTGCTGTGCTTCTCACAGGTAGCTGTAAACAGTTTGGTCATCAAGGAGTGCTAAAGCCAGGTAAAGAGGTCAGTTGTGTAAAAATAATTGTACAGTCTTATTTTTCTGATACCTGGTAAAATCAAACTAAAATAATGTATAAATAAATACACTGGTATTGACCCTCTTACTTGAGATTGTATGATGTGAGTTGAGCCCAGAGCCTGCTGAGAAAAACAACTTCCCGTGGAGCAGTCAGCAAGCTGAACACCTATACTGACCAAATAGCACCACGCTGGTAAGAGCTAACAGACAAGTTCTTCATGTCTTAAATAACACACAAGTGCTTTTTCAGATTGTCCTTGATGCCTTGTTTCTGCACACAGTGAACTGCTTTAGTACCTGTCAGGGTGTACATGTCCTCCCCTCTGTTTCTACCCATGTAATCCTACCTTGGCCTTCACTCCAGCCTTACTGTTCCTGCAGCTGGGTAGAGGAAGTCCAGGAAGCTCAGGCCAAAAACTGAACAGGCAAGGTTAACATCATCATGCATCTGCTTCAGTAGTCTTGGGCTGCAGAGTGAGTTGGTGGAGTTGGCAGATCCAGCAGAAAGCTGGCCTCACCCCTTTCTCACCCCTCTGCTTTTCCACCAGGTTAGCCGGGTGAAACAACATCTCTGGCCTCATGGTTGTGGGGTATGATGTCAGATGCAAGGGGAAGGCGGGAGGAACTGTGGGCAGTCATAAAGTGAGACAGCAGAAACAGCACTTGTCTGCAGCACTTCACTAGAGCAATCAGGTGGGATGACAAAATACATCATTTGATCAGCCTAAGGTGCTTGTGACACCGAACCCGGTAGTTACACAAACACTCTAATCCAGCACTGCTAGTGCAAGAAATGCCCCTGCCCTCCCCTGGTCCTGGGACACTGCTGCTGTCCTTAATATCCCCCTCCTTCCTGGCACTGCTGGTCTTGCAGCCACGCACTGAACTGAAGAGACCCATGCATTTTACAACAAAGCAGCATTTTTTTGATTAATTAGTTTCAACATGGATCCATTCTCCCATTTACTTTACCAGACAAGAAGAAAGAGATTCATACTTTGAATGCTATGGCTAGGAAAGAAAGGTAAGTGAGGTGACAAGACGAAGGAGAGTTTTGGCAGGTAGTCATCAGCGTGCCAAGGGGAATGCAAGGTGTGAGGCTGGTGGCTGGACCCTGCAGTAGACCCTGTACCTCCTTGAGCAGACTTTGAACAAAGGCAGAAGAATGCTCTCTGGTACATAAACATATCTACTGGGCTTAACGGCATGCGGCACTAGACAGATGAAGTGACTTTAATGTTTCAGGTCTACAGCAACAGTTCTTACCAAAAAAAAAATTCAGACATGATCTGCTAATTATGAGTAATTACACTAACATGTGTCTGGTTGTGGCAAGTTTGAGATTAGGCAGATCTATGTCCAGCATTGGTTTTTTGTCAGACATACTATAATCATTGTGTCAGCACTTCACCGGTGTTTTGGTGGTTGAATTTACACACATCTCTATGGCCTATTTTTCCATTCTAAACAGTGAAGAAATGAAGATTAATTGCCAGAGAGCGTGAATTAGGTAATCAGAGCATGTTTCCTCAGTGGAGGTGGTTGGAGCAGGCTAGATTCCTCCCACATTACAAGCGAGAGATGTTCATGCCTCCTGAAGGTACCCATCATATTTTGCTTGCAGGAGTCTGTTTTTCTACTGAGTGTACGGTTAACTTGGGTGTTAGAGCTAAATATAAAAGAGAATTTTAGTGATTCTGAAATCACCAACTCTTCATGTGACCTGAGGCAGACACTATTTTCTACACACTATTCTATACAAGTTTCCAAAAAAAAAGTGTAAACCAGCAGTATTAAAATGATATAGAAATGACAGTAAAAACATACAGGGGGAAAAAGGTAGCTAATAGAAGTGAACTTTACAGTTGTTGCTTTATTTGCAGTGCCTAACACACTGTGGGGTTATACTACCCACACAGCTCTTCAAGGGCTTTAGAAGATCTAAGGGAGTGATTGATAAAGATCTAATCAGGCCTCCTATATGCATGCTATACAATATATCCACACACTTCCTGAATCAGATACACAACTTCTCGTTAGACTGGAACTTAATATCCGGAGGATACTCGACTGACTTAAATACCTTCAGTTCTGACAGGTGTCTCTAACCCTCACCAACGCAGTTCTCACGCCTGACTACTATCGCTGGGTATCTGCACGTCTGGATCGATCTCGACTGGCCCTGAGCTTCCAGCGATTAGATACCGCCACCTCTCTGTGTTAAAGAACCCTTCATCATAACGCTTCCTGGGCAATTACTTGATTTCTCCTCCTATCTCTCAGTCTGCTGTAAGATAAGCTTCCCGGACGACCCGCTGCTTCTTTCTGAAGGGATCCCGCTCCACAAGAAACCCGTATGTCGGGGGGTGTCAGTCGTGCGCGACTATCGCGATCCATGAGGCACAGCCCCGACCGCGGTTTCCCTCTCCTCCAGCCACCGCCCCTGCCGTACCCCTCGCGCTCCTCCCACCCACCTGCCTCCACCAATAGCAGAGCCCCTTAGTCGCTGAGCGTACGCCCTCCAATGGGCAGCTCGGTTGTTGGCCTGCAGGCTCGGGAAGCCGCACCCTGTGAGGGAGGGGGGCCGCTCGGTGGCGACGGTGGGGGAGGAGGAAGAGGAGGGAGCGCAGCGGGGCGGGGATAGCGACAGCCTCGGCAGGGGCACCGGGTGCAGCGGCCCCTCTTCCCGCTGCTGCCCTTTCTCTTCTGCCCTCGGGTGAGTGCCGCTGGCGGAGGCGCAGGAGGGACGCAGCCGGTAGCGGTCGGGGGGAAGCAGAGGGGCACAGCCATTAACGATCTGCGGGAGCGGGGTAGGTGCAGCCGTGGGTGGCGGGCAGGCTGTGAGGAGAGGCGGGCTCTGCGGAGGGGAGGTGGAGGGAGGCGGGGGCGCTGAGGCTGGAACCAGCTTGTTTAGCCCGGGGCGGTGGGGAGGAGGGGGGCGGGGGGTGTCTCTGTCTGGGAAACAACCAGCTCTCGGGTGTGGGGGGTGTGTGTGTGGAAAACCCAGCAGCCTGCAGCTCGCACGGTGCCTGCAGCGAGCGGCTGGTAAGGGGAATGTCGGCACTGTGGGGTGGTGGGGGGCACAAGGAGGGAGTCCCCAGCTGCTGAGCTGGACGGGGCGGTGGGGTCGGAGGGGCAGGTTCGTGTCAGCACTCCCTCAGGAGCTACGGGCCCTGCCGCGGTGAGCGCGGTGCGATGCTCCTGCTGCCCTCTCCGCCGCAGGAAGCTGCCGCTCGGCGTTTAAGTCTTCATTGCACCCAAGCGATGCGTCTGCGGGCCCTTTCCCACCGCCCTCCTGCTTCATCTGCCCCTTCCTCTAGGCTGCGAGGTGACGACCTGATTACGGTTAGCGAAATGCGGGCATTGGAGCGTCCAAATAATCGCCCGCAGAGGACGCAGGAATGAAGAAGGAGATGCGGTGTGTTTGTGCGGTGTTACTGATTGGCAGGGTACCAGTAGTAGCGAACGGGCAGCTGTTTTGTTTCTTCTGCTGGAAGGGGTATCTCTGTTTTAGTATTTCCGGTGCCTGCTTTTGATTCAGAATGTTACCTGTCCTTCTGCACGTAATCCATGCTGCTTTTAAGGCTGATTCTTAATCTACATTGGCTTTAGTTAAAACTAGCAATTAGGAAGGGGGAAAATCCAGTCAAGCTGGAAAAATATACTGAGATAGGGGGCTAGGAATAGCACTGGGTTTGAATCTTTTATGAGATACTGCTGTAGCTCAGTGGCGTGAGCTTGTTGCTGGTTTTGTTTTATTCTCTGCTTTTTGGAAAGTTGCTATAGGTCATAATGTTATCGTACACCAAAAACATTCTGTTTTCTTGCTTAATGATTTATGTCTGATATGGAGCTTTACAAACCGTGTCTCCCTTCAGTTTATGAATTCTCAAACTGCAGCTACTGCTAGATAATTTCTGTATGCTTTGCTGAAAGCTACAGGTATCTTCATGCACACTGGCTATTTACAGCTCTGGGTTTGTAATGTGACTGGATGTGTTAACAGAATACTTGGGAGTTCTTAACTGCCACAAATTTGTTGTTTTCTATATAACAAAAGAATTTGGTTTAAAAATACAAATAATTTCTAAAATAGGCTTCCATTTCTTCTTATATTTATTGATGTAACAACTCTGTACCTCAATAAGGAAGTACTCTTTCTAGAGCTGTTGTATAATAAGTGAGGAAAAAAAAATGCAACTATGAACTGGACTTCTGGAGCAGGTGGTAATGGTGATTTTTTATATTCAGTAAGCAGATTTGATGTGATCACATGAAAGTAGTCTTAAGTGAACATAATGATCTGTGTAGTTTGCTTCAATTACAGAGCTTAAACTTGGTGATGTTCTTAGGAGAGTTTTGAGGCAGCATGTTTTGCTAGTGAGTTCATTACAGTATAGTTCACTAATGCTGCAGAATGAAGAAGAGCATTACTGAATCGGTATTTTTCTGTAACAGATCTATTCTAGATGTCTCCAGCAGAAAATGACTCAACTTTTCTTGTTATTTGAGATTCACTGTCAATATTAAAAGTTATTTTTCTTGCATGGAATTGGATCATTTGATGAGATTATGTGGGCAAGCCTGTTTGAGCACTGAGACACTTTCACAGGAGTGTGGCTCAAGCTATTTCTGCCCTATTCAAGTCCCAGATTTTGAAGGGTAGCCTCGCAGTATGAAGTGCTTTTAGTGAAACTCCACAGTCAACGTTCTGTGATTTGCTATAGGAGAAAAAAGCTGAACTTTGAAGTAGGCAATTTTGTTAATAAATAGAATGAAATATTACAACTGGAGCTTTCAGACTAGGAGAAGGGTGCTTAGCATGGTGATTGCTACTAAGCATAGCAACGTATATGTGCCAAGTGCTTTCTAACTCCGAGGAGGCTGAACAGTAAATCTTGTACCCACAGCTTTTCTGAGTTGTAGAAATATTTTTTTTAATTATTTACAAACTGGAGCAGTGGTGGATAGTGAGTAGTTTGTAAATCCCAAACTGTTGCTATGCCAATGAGCCAGTCCTGCTTTGAGGGAAAATTTCATAGTAACAAAACTTGACCTGTACTTCTATGAAGGAAAGCATCTCAGAGAAGTGTTGCTTCTGTTGTGCATGGAGGACACCTGGAGCATGAGAACTTGGAGTAAAAAATAACATTACATTTCTGATTTTGATGGCTTTTGAAGTAGAATTTACTCTTGGACTGTGCTGCATGTCTGAAATAGCATTGTATCAGTAATTCATGCTGTAACCAATTATTAGACACTTTTAGAATGGCAGGTGCTTTATATTTAAAAACTGATTGTGAGCAGTGTTTAATTCAGCAAATGCAAGTTTAAACTGCTGATTCTTTTGTGCAGGTCATTTGACATCTGCTGAGGAACTTGTCTAAAATGTTTGTGTTAAATTATACATTTCCGATGTTAACAGATTCAAAAGCAGGTATTTTTTAAAACAGGTACAGGTTCCTAGATTACCTGAGCTTTGCGATTTTCATTCATATAATTTAATCAGCCTTCTCAGGGGAGTAGGAAAACATTACCTACTCGTGCCACTTCTCCAGCATTTCTCTTCAAAAATACTCCTTTTTGGTAGGGCTGAGAACAGTAGCTGTACAAACCTGTTGGTAAAGAAAGATGTAAAGTGTGAATCATGTAAACAAGTGAATTTCCTGAGGAAACCTTCTTTTCATCAGAGGCAGAAGAGGACTGGTTATACAGATATTTTGATCTATGATAATTTTCACTTTCATATTACCCTCCTCTCTAGTTACTTTTCTTACCACTTTAAAGTATTGCATGTACAATGACAGGGTTCTAGAGTAGTATTTTTCAATGTTCAACATAACTTTATGATAACTTGTTACCATCTCATTAAATATCTGTTGTTTATTGAGAATAATCTTTGTAATCTTTAGTCAAACTGAAACAAATAATTGGTTTCTGTCTTACTTAGTCAGAGGACATTGTTTGCTGTGGTCTTGTTGGGTCAGAAATTTTAGTGGTTAGTCCTTGCAGAAGCTGTAGGGGCAGAGACTCCAGGAAACACCCTTGTTGGAACTACTGCTTTTCAAATCAGGTATAGGCTGAGGTGATGTCATTTGTCATGAGGGCTCTGGTTTAACATTCTAACCAGCAGTCATGTGAAGTGTTGCTGCTACTTTGGGGAATTTTGAGTCTAACTGTTCATCATTTCAGGGGAAATTAAGTTTTAGTATAGGGATGCTTGTGAATAATTACTGCCCGTCAGTCAAGCTGCTGACCAGCATGTATGCTTGCTGCCTTTGCTGGGTTGACTCTTTGCCTGTTAAGGAGAAACTGAAAATGTTGTCCTTGAAGGTGTAGCCAAACAGGAGTAACAACTTCTGCACGTTCCTAACTTCCTCCTTTTGACCTTGCTGGGTAGATTGCATTTTGATAAATGATCCCTGCCTGCTCTTTTGGATGCAGTTATTATTCAGTGAAAGATCAACCTTGTAACCTCAGATCAGTTGTGTTACTGAGTGGGACACCAAAAGAGTTTTACACTAGCGCTTATTTGAGTGTGTTTTCTGCAGATGAATTAAAAATCAACATACGTGAAAGCACAACTCAGTTCAATTTTAAAACTAGGATATTAAGAGCTACTCTTTAAAACTGAGGTCTGGAGTTTGTGTTGTTCACGCTAATCAATTATTCCTTTGCATTTTTAATTGACTAATGTATTGGGCTTTGTCTTTTTAAATTATTGAGGGTTTTTTTTTTCAAACCATGTGCTATGTATGGTTTTCACATCTTGACTCATGAAACTGAAAAAGTAGGGAGTAAAATATTTCAGAGTTCCGAGATTTTCTTGTTCTTCCATATACCTAATTGAATTGCTGAAAAGGGGTCATGGGAACAGCAAGCAGTAAATGCAGTTAATCAGTAACATTTTGTGGTATCTTTACTTTCACATCAAATGAGTAGATAAATGTTGTGGTACATTTATGCACTGAAGACTGGGGGGAAATCAAACTGCTACACCCACATCTTCTAGGTTTTTGGTTGGAATCAGTAAATTTGTAAAAGCAACTTTGTCTTAAAACCTGCAGTTTGACTAGCAGCCATCGAAACTTAGTTTAGCTTTGATTTCATTTTGCATGTGCAAACTTTAAATTCTTGTTGTGGTGCTTTTAGTGCTTTTTATCTCTGTCTTGGTTTAGATCTTGAATCTTGAGAGGTCTGATATGCTGTTTCAGCTTTATTATACCTAATGCCAGGTTAAACCAGAAAGTGTTTGGGATAACCTCAACCCATAAAGATTATCTTCTGTGGTGTTTTGGTGGGAGTTTGTTAGGGGTGTTTTTTGTTTGGTTGGTTGTTTCTTGGGGGTTGTGTTGTTGTTATACACTCCTGAGTGTAAAGGTACTGTTCCCGCATTGTGACTAGGGAAGTGAAGGATAAGGTATACTTTTGAGTTTATTTTTCTTTTAACAGATGAAATAATTTCTTTAGGTATTGTCACTACTAAATATTGATGAAAATTTATAAAGTATGTATGCATGTGAAACATCCCTTCTGTCTAATCAGCAAAAGAAGACATTGCTGCTTATGTGCATTAACAGAGATGCAGTATACTTGTGGGTTTTTTAATCAAAACCAGTATCTTGTCTAACCAAGCTTTGCATAGTAATCTTGCATCAACACAGCTTAAAGTACTCTGAAGTTAAAGGGGCTTCTTTTATTTTTTTTCTTCAAATTCTGAACCTATTTGCTACATTCACCTAAATATATCAGGAAAAAGGTGACTTCAAACACATGAAGTTTGTGCCAGTAATGGGATAATCTGATGGCTAGACTTGTGTCCTCACTAGGAGAGGGCATGGCACCTGGTTTGTTTTGAGGAGCAGGAGCATCTGGCTGTGTAGCTGTTAAGACACTTCCCTGCCAGTCAGTGTATGGGTAGCTCTGGACCATTTGTCATGTATTTTGCCACTTACGTGGCCAGCCCTCAGTGAACTAGTGCTTAGGTAAAGGTGGGAGCAAGGGTGGACTCAACAAGATGTAGGGGGAGGAACATGAGGACTTGGGATAAAAAGGGATAAATAGGGAAGCATAGGAGACTTGAGTTGATGGGAAATCATGTTTCATTAGTTCTGACATCTTTCTCTAGGTGCTTTCAGTTCCTGAAAAGGTTTTAATGATTTTTAGGTAAAATTCTATACAACTAAAGTGTTGCTTTATTTTTAAATATCACTTCAAGTTTCCATATGACTTGAATAACAGATTCAGTGTAAAGCACAAGATTCTATTTTGATTCCAAAGTCCATTTTCTTTCCTTACTGTGGATCTAATTTTTAAGCCTACTAGTACATATGGTGAGGTGTATCATGTTCCATGAACCTTTCCTCCCTTAAATTTTAAAGTAAAATTTACTAGCTGGTGAGTGTTCAAAGATATTCTGATAATTTTGATAACTTGGAAGCATTTCAGAAGAACTGTGTATCTTTTGTGAGTGAATTGAGGATGAAGATGTTCAAGGCTAGGTTGGATGGAGTCTTGGGTGACATCGTTTAGTGCGAGATGTCCCTGTCCATGGCAGGGGGGTTGGAAGCAGATGATCTCAAGGTTCTTTCCAACCCTAACTATTCTACTATTCTGTGTCAGGAAAATGGTGTTCATTTTTGTAAATTATTTTTTCATAAAGTGTCAGGGGCCAGAAATATCTGCAGTACACTATTAAATAAAATAGATTAAAAATTAATCTATATATATATATAATTTATAAAAAAGAGATTAAAAATTATCTTAGATGTTTGCTTAGATCTCAACTGTACAAATGAAATGAATTTAGGGATTTAGGTAAAAAGTTGGTAAATTCTTTAGAGTTTTCTCAAAGCATGTGGATTGTACATGATTTGTATGGAGAGGGAGATAAAATACATATGATTAATCTAAGGGAAAGCTGTTACGTCTTAAGTGTCAAGGAAAGGTGGTGGATTTCTGTGCCTTGGAGTTAGAGAGGGCCGTTCTTTTCTCTTTGATTGCTGCTACTTGCAGCTGAATGTCTACCTATGTGGTTTTCCCACTTTACTTTCAATGTACTTTAGAACCTGCAGTTACCTGGATACTGCTGAGTTATGTGGATCATTTTAGACTGAGCTTCTTGCCTTTAGCCTGGAAGGAGAGGGTGCTTGTGATTGCAGCATAAGGTAAGAATTTCCACAAGTGGGACATCCACTTCTGGATCTGTGTAGTCTTTGTTGTTGATCCCAGGACATTTCCTTTCTTTGTTGATTCAAGGACAAGGAAACCCCAGTTAAGATGCCTGTACCCTTGCTTCACAGTTGTGGAATGGTAGTCCTTCCAATATCCTCTAGTTTTCCATCACTGTAGCAATTTGGGGAGGAGCCAAGAGCAGAGAACACAGTGAACAGTTTGCTGCACAAATTGGAAGAAGGTAGTCTCTTAAACTGTCCTCTGGCCTGCTCAGCCACCAGAAAATAAAGAGCTTTTTGGCAGCTGGTCAGTGAAAGCCAGAAGTGGTGAACAGAAGGCTGGGAAGCATGGTTAAAACCTGAATGTCAGCCAGAAAAGCAGGACTTAAGCAGTCTTGCAAATTATGAGGGCAGCCTTATTAATTGAATGTTCTGGCTGGTGGAAAAGTTGCTGGAGGCTTAGAGTCTTTATATGTCAATACTTAGCATTAGAGTGGGGAGACACCCCTCCATGCCTCAAGCAAAGCTCACAATGTCAAAAATAAACCTTTGTAGCTGCATTTGCCACTTCAGCTGCTTGTTTAATGGGTTTGGGGTACTATTTAATGTGAGATGGCTAAAGTACTGAAGTAGCTGCTCTCCCCAAAAGCCTGAGGCTAATATTTTTCTTGCTCTTTTATTCAGTCATTAACATAAGTATAATATTTCTTGCTTGATACTGGAATAGTAGCCATTATGCTAATTATTTTTAAGCATATATTGAGACAACCTCAGTCTTGTAAAAGATTGTATAATGAAAAGACATGAATAGTTGGTTACTTAGGATATCATAGAATCATAGAATAGTTAGGGTTTGAAAGGACCTTAAGATAATCTAGTTCCAACCCCCCTGCCATGGGTTTATTTTTCACACTGTCACCTTTTTAAAGAGCTTAAGCTTGTTTCTGCATTCTCAGGTTTTCAGGGCATTAAGTCACTACTGTGTTCACATATGTTGTTGAAATATTTTAGTTCTGTAATAGGTTAACTATATTTTCAGTAATTCCTTATACCTCCAAGTCAAATGGGGGCAAATTATTGCACATTTCAATAGTGTACTTCATGGAGTCACTTAAGAATGAAGCAAATGCTTCTCTTTAGTTGCAGACCTTCAGTCAGGATTAGACATCTTCCTAAATAATGCTCTGTTTGTTGTCAGTGAGCAGTTTAAAGACCTGTTGTGGTACCAAATACTTAATGGTAGCAGGAAAAGGTGAGGTCATTCAGTCTGAAATTTGATATTTCCAACTTGTACTACAATTTTGGATTATACAATTTAATCTTTAATTTGATGTGTTAATTGTTTATGAATAGGATAAATTCAGTTAATTTGCCTGAAACTGAAAGCTAAATTTATTCTTTCAAGGATTTGATGATTTGAGAGAGTAATCTGGTAATTTTCCCCTCCTTCCTCTCTGTTGCTATAGTAATCCTAAATTTGAACCTTGTTTCTGTATACTTTTTTTCCTTCAAGCAAATTCTATAATAGCTGTGCAGTGTGTTCTCAAACCAAAATATTGATAATACAGTTTGTGTGGTTGCCTTTTTTCTTTTTCATTTGGATGTAACATCTGAGGTACAGATGCTGAAATGGAGCAGCCTTAACTTGTCTTCTCTTTCTAGCTCTGGGGAGACCTTGTGGCATTAATCTTTTTAATAGTTTTTTAGGCATGCATCATTTAGAGGGGAAAA
Source organism: Psittacula echo (assembly GCF_963264785.1). Lineage (NCBI taxonomy): Eukaryota > Metazoa > Chordata > Aves > Psittaciformes > Psittacidae > Psittacula > Psittacula echo. The sequence goes on from NC_137735.1 coordinate 9,896,553, forward strand.
AAAAAAAAAACCACAACCAAAAAAAGGCCCAACTACAACAAAATAAGACCCAAACCCCTCTCTGAATGTCATGAAAAGCTGTTTATAATTGTAACTGCAGAAGTGCACATTCAAATTGCAAAGGCCATATCTTAGTTTAGTATCCAAATTGTCTTGCAATTCCAGTTTTACAGCAGTGTTCAGGGCTTATTTGATTAGGTGCTTTCAGCCACTTCTGACATGGCTGAACTTTTGATATGGCAATAAATGCAGGTAGTTCTGGCAAGTGTATAAAGTATTTGTTCTCTTAGCAATCTTTGATTTTATTTCATATGCAAGAAAGTGGAGATGAAAGATCTAACAACGTTAATAGCAAATTGAAGAGGAGCATCAGGAGTAAGCAGAAAACCTGAAAAAGACTTGTGTAGTCACGAAGCATGGGGACAATGAAGTAACACTAAAAATGATGTGGATACAGATGAAAGACTACATGAAAAGTTTGTCTTGATTTTGAGCAAAGACAGTTTCGAGCACATGTGCACTGGCAGATAGATCTTACTGGAGTGAGGTTGTAAGAATGATTTCCATAAGGATGAAGTTGAACTTGCAGGGTGTGCAGATCAGTGGGACTATGCAGCATTTACTCTGGAGTTTTGAAATAGGTGGTTTGTGTAACTAGAGACTTAGATGCAAGAATTGCTATCAGATATCAAAGCACAAAGGTATTGGGTGGATGGCAAGCAGCAAAAGTAGTCACAATGGAAAAGGTGTTTTGGAATAGTTATTGCATCACTAATGTGACCTTAATAATCAGAGATCTGTTTAAATTTAAAAAGAGAAGCTGTTCTATATGGAGGTAAGATGAAAATGGGGTATGAAGTGATACAGCTCTCAATAGAGGAAGACTTTGCTGGAGAGATTTAACATCTCTTTCTGTAAGACACCTGCCTTCTTGGAGAGGATACATGGTTAGAGCTGACCTCTTTTAACTTAGGAATCATATAATGTGTGATGTGATTCCATGTAAAAACTAAAGTGATGTTTCTGTGAAAATTGATTTAGAATGGTCACAGGGTGTGTTGAGTATGAATAGAACTAGATGACCAGAAGATGATGTATTGGAAGTATGTTAGTAGTGGAACGTGTCAAGGATCAGTTTCAAGATTTAGTATTTTCATTAAAACACTGATGATTTCCTACTTCTTATGCCAATCTCATTTTTTCTCGTCAGATGTCAAGTGTCGTCAATACTAAAGTAGTTTTGCACAAAATGAAGTCGAGACCTTAGGACGTGACCAGTAGAAAAAGGAGTCATATTTAATAGCATTAAAAAAAATAAAATGTTCTTACAACACTTGAGGATGACTAACCTATCAAAAGTTAGCAACTATGGGATTTTGGGATGACAAAGATACTGTTGTTGCACTACTAATATTTTCCTTTAAAGAAGTAAAGTGGTATTAACATTTTCTGGTACTGGTGAAAGCTTATCTGGAATATTGTGTCTACTATCTGTCACCTGGCATCAAGTAAGAAAGAGTGTTTGGACTGGAAGAGGTGCAGGGACTGATTCCTGGAATGACAAAGGGAATGGAGAATTTGTTCTGTAAGGTGAACTCAGAATGTCTTGTTTGATCTGGGAAAACAAAGCATGAAAGAGGTTGTTCTTCGTGAGAATGAGTGAAGCAACACAGGTGGATAAAAAGAGCTTCTTAAGCTTGAGGTATAAGAACAAATGGGTATAAACTATCCAAGAATAAACCTAGTCTGGAAATTAGAAAAGATGGTTCCTAAGCAACAGAGGCATAGAAGTCTGCAACTGCCTTCCCTTAGGAGTAGTGGAATAAGGCTGTCTTTAAGATGGAGCTGGTTAGCTTATATAAGGGGAGGGGGAGGGAATATAATGTAGTTTTCCACAGTACTTTGGGTTTTGAACCCCTTAACCCAGAATAGCTGTTTGTTCCCATGATTCCTGTCTTGCTAGTCAAAGATGATGCAGTCAGTTTGACCAGATAGTGTCCAGATATCAGTGGGTACATAGGTAGTCTGTTTCTTGAACAAACAGACTAGTTGCATTCTAGGATATATAAATGCTTATAGCAAAGGATATAATAAATGTTAGACAAGGATGTTAAATACCGTTTCATGTAATGTGCTACATTGTATCTTGTGTAGTGGATATATGTTTATGTTAAGAAACCCCAAACCAACACAGAATAATTCAACAGAATTGATAATAAGCCCTGTATTGTTTTCTTCTCATGCTGTTCTGTGTGTTGGAAGGAAGCTGCACACAACATGTGCACAGCTACTTCATTGTCTTCATATTTATCTGCAAACTCTCCTTTGAGCTGTTTATAAAAAATTACAAGTTGATGCAAGCTGAAGGGGTGATGTGGTGAAAATGCTGTGTACTAAGTTGTTTATTGCCCTGCTGTTCCTGCATATTGCTGTAAGACTCTGTCCATCTAATAAGCTTGGAATATAATATAATATTTTTAGTAAGCATTGTGTTTGTGTTTGCAGTAATATGTAATAGAAGATTGGTGGGTTTAGAGGAGACTTGACAAAGAAAAGGGTTCTAGTGCCTTCTTCCTGACTGAAGGATGCTAACTGGCAAATTGGGGGATTCATGTTGACTGAGGTTACGTTGTTTTTCTAATTTATTCAATTGTTAGGGCATGTTAAGTCATGATTTAATTCCTGCTGAGGTATTTCAGACCCAGGAGGAAAGTTGTAAATGCTCATTTGTGCAGTTGTTTCATCAGTAGTGCACATTACTGGATATGTTTTTTACACAAGCAGAATTGAAGGCAGAAATACAGTATCTGCTTAATGTTTTCCTATTCTCTAACTCTGCCTTTATTGTCTGAATGTTCATGGTGAAAGCTTCATTTCTGGGAGGAAGTTCAAGCATGGAAAGTAGTTTGGTTGGGACAGGATAGAAATTTAATGATGTTTGAAAGGTTCCTTCCTGTCTGTGCTTAATGTGTGTTATTGACTTCCCTTCAGCTGTTAGCTGAATTTCCTGTTGATTTTAGGTATAAATAATTGCCAAAGCAGTATCTAGCCCTGTGTGTGTGCTTGAACTGGATTTGTTTCCTTTACTCACAAGTTTAACAATCTTGTAATATTTTCAGAACTAATGTAGAAGACTGAGAGCTAGATTTTACTCTCTTAAATTGGTGTATTCTCATATAATTATTAATATGAACAGTAAGTAATTGCATAGGCAAAACATCAGTGACTTAAATGGCACTTTGCACATGTTTGTTAATATTAGCTAAGTTACATCCCAAAATGGAATTTTTTGGGGAAAGTGCGTGACATTTATAGTTTTAAAAGCTGCTAAATAATAGTTAATACTTTAAAGCTTGAGGGAGTGTTCACTGTTATATGAATATTGACTTGATTGTATTTCGTCTGCTTTATTATTTAGGCATTCTGTCATGTCATTTACTGTTAAACAGGTGTGAACTAGAGATAATACCATATAATAAACCAAAAAATCCAAAGTCTGAAACTGTTTGGCAATGGTCTCCAGAGAGTGGATGACTGAACAGAGGTCATCTGGAAGCTCACGCCAATGAGCAGAACATCTTTAGCAATACTAGTATTTTGGAAGAATGTATTAATGTGCAGTAAGAAAACTGTACATGTTAATTAGTTTGACTTTCTGTTCTTAAAGTGTGTTTTTTCAGCTGGATTGCATAGGATTCGTCATGGTAACTGAAAAGGTGTCACATTCAAGTAAATAATGATGTTGCTTTGGATTGATAGAAATAATAGAAATAACTACTGAAAAGTTAAGCAGTTTATTTTCTAATTTGCTTAATGAATATGACACTGGAAGCTTAGCAGTTTCCTCCTTCTGGTGAACTAGGTAATTTGCTTAACTGAAAATACACAGTTCAACACTGGAGAGAAGAAAAAGTTTTCTGGCTTTATATGCATTTCTTAGTTTGGGGTTTTTTTAAATTATCTGTCAGAATTTAATCTGAGTATTGCTCAGTTGTCTTAAACTGAAATCATCTCTCATTGTGTGGTCTAGAATAGCATCCCCTGTATGCGTGGCCTGTGCCTAGTTCTGAAGGGGATGCAGTCAATATTGGAATAATTTATATTTTCAGCAGCATATTCAGATCTGGCATTTTGATTATCTCATGTGAGAATAATGCCAACCTTTTTTAATATTTTGTCATGTTAGCTGGTGACACTCTTTTTTTCTGAAGTAAATGTTCTTAGGAGTTTGGGGTTTTTTTTTGTGCTGCGCTGTGCCTCATAAGCACATAAAATATAAACCGTCTTATGAAGTGAAGATGCGTGTTGCCATGCAGTTTGATCATTGGAGGATGAATCAGAAAGCTCCCCCAGAGAACAGAAAGTATGTATCCTTTCCAAAATGTGTTGGATTAGGTTAGCTTCCCTGTGAAAAATGTTAAGGTATAGTTGGTAGAGATGGTAGCAGCTGCACACAACAAGTTTGCAACAAAGTGATACTATACAGTGACCAGATGATGTGCTGTCCAGGTTTTTGTTTCCATTCTTTTCTTCCTATTATGAAAGATCTAGAAAATGGAAACAAATTAAATTTGAGATAAATCTTGCATAGGTTACTTAGAGGAGAGTAAGGGAGTTGAGGAAGACACAGAGGAAGGTCAGGGATAAGATTGATAAGACTCATTAATAAGCATCATTTGGATATGACAGTGGAATACATTGCTGTTGAGTGTCATTGCGCATCTTTGTAAACCTGTCTGATTTTTAGTGATGCTCACAGAGGCTCATGAGGTGATGGGCGGGGAGGGGGAATTTAAAATATTTCCTGTTTGTTGTTAGCTGCTACATCTCTGAAATTCTTTAGTAAGGTCTGGTAGTAATAGGAGGGAAAATCGTGGCCAAGTATGAGACAGGAGAGAAAGTTAAGTTTACAGAATACAGACAAGAAAAATAAATCAAAGTAGAACAGTAAAATGAATTGATACTGTAAGACCAGAAACAGTTTTAAAAATCTGGATTACATCACACAGAGGATTTCTGTAGGATATTTTAAGAAGAGTGGGTTTTAAACATATTATGTGTAAAAAGTCACATTCTCTGTTAGGCCATGGGACTTACTGCTGTGAGGTATTGTTACAGTTAAGAATTCAGTTGGGTGCAAAGTAAGGTTACGCGTTTTATAGTTGTAATGCAAGGAATGTTTAAATTTATGTTCATGGTGTAAAGTGTAAAGCAATAAATCAGTGCTAATGAGTGTGTGTGTGTTAGACAGCACATTGGCCATGGTTAACCAGGATATTTGGAGACTTAAGCCACTGGTTTGATTGAGTTTGGCAGTTTTTGCCCTTGTAGACAAAGTTTTGATGTTTCAAAAAACGTTTAAAATCTGAAGCTACTGATTTCTGGCTCCAAGGTAGCTGAAGTTGAATGGCATATATTTAATGTTAAAAATGGGGTAGTAAATGGCATTTATCATGTGACCCCACAGACTACAGTTTTGTAGGGTTTCTGTTAGATTTCATAAGCATTGCATTGGGCGCTTTGTTACTGAACAACAAAGTGGGAATTGCTTGTGGCCTAATATGCATTTGAGTGTGTGGACATACTAAATCCTATTAGAATCCCTTCAGGACAAGAGCTTCTGTTGAACAGATCTAGTTCCAGGTTTGTATGAGGGGACTTGTTTACAGGTTACCTCCCTGATCTGTTATCCAGCTCCCAGCATGACCACAGAAACAGTTGTGTAGGCTCAGCAATGTGGCCGATACAATGTGGGAATAGCTGTTAAGGAAGAATTTGAAAACAATACTGTGCTCTTGAGAAAACATTATATACTACAAAATGTGGAAACAGTCTTAAAGAGAAGATGTTTCTGCATATAAAATAATACTGTTGTAAAAACAAATACTACAGTATGGCTCTAATGCAAGTGATTATTGTTTTCATTTCACACAGCTATTCTGCCCATCTCCTCAGAGAACTGCTTACCAACTTCTGAGGTTTTGTTGGGATCAGCTGGACTTTGCATGGGTAGAAACTTTGCTGGCATGTATCCGACTGCATGCTGTTTGGGAAGTCACTGGGAAAGCTGTGTTTAGAGTTCTGGCTTTGAATACTGCACACATACCCCTGTGTTTTTCAATTTCTTACGCCAGTAGCCTTTCAATTAAATGGAAAGAACTGTACTTACGTATTTCAGCAATGTAACAGTGGCAGTAGGGTTTCTATTTTACAACTTGAGTTAGGAATGGAAGTACTTTGACAGTGTGGTGTGGGTTATTCAGGATCCTTGTCTGAGTTCAGCTGATTTGACACAAATATGCATCCTTGATGTTCACTATTTTTACTTAAATTTCTGTTTCTGGGATTATAAGACCAGTGCTCGCTAGGCGTGATTTTTTTTTTTAGAACACAGTGAGGAAAGGTCTCTGGTTACTCCTAGGCAAGCATAAACAGTTGTGCTGAGTTTTTAGAAGTTTTCTATCTATTGGTAATGTTGAAAGAGTACTTCTATGAATAGGAGTTGCTTGGATAGGAGTCCAAGTAAAAATAATAAAGAGAATATGATAGTCAGCAGAGGTTTATTTAGACAAGCAATAGATATGTATACAGATATGTAGAAACATTGTGGGTTTTTTACTATTAAGCTTCCAGTGTATGTTAACTAAATAATCCTTGCCTAAAGATGTTAGTCTTTATGGGTGAATAGCGTTCAGTTTAATCTGGAAACATGGGTATGTGCCTTTCATGTTTTATACTGGGACTTGAATTCTAAGAGCAGAATGCTCAAAAGCATGATTTCAGTTTTGTTCTTTTGGTTTTAATTATGATTTTAGTATAGTTCTGTAAAACACTATAGCCATGCTAAACTGTTGTCACCTTTGGGTATTTTGGTGTGCATCTCTGTCTTTAATGTTTGGGGCTGAACCTTAAGAGAGGAATTGTGTGCTTGGGACTGGTTCTCTCAAAGCTGTATGTGCCCTAGAATCTTGGGCTGGATGGCTGGAACCAGACCTAGAATGCAAATGCATCCAGCTTGGCCTCTTCAGTGCAAGCAGCCTTTATGAATAAACCCACTTTGTAACAGCAGAGCAGGAGTTGTTCTGTCAATTAACTACATTGTGGTGTGTGAGGCCCTACAGCCATTCTAGTACTTGAGCAAGTATCAGGCTTGGATTAGTCCCTGGCTTCCTGAAACACAAATAGAATCTTTTTGCCATGGTTTGTGGACATCCTTTTGTGTTTTGTGCATTCGCCTCTATTCTGATGAATCTTCAGCTGAATAACATATCTGTCTGGTGACTAGAATGATCCTAGTTAAGAAATTAAGAAATAGGCCTAGCTGAAACTGAAAAAGTGGCCATAATTCCTGGAATGTTAAAGTCTGGGCTGCTATAGGCAATTGTGTTTGAAAGTCTGAAAATAACTTTACTAAAATGGCCATTAAACACTGTGTTTGCACAATGTACAGTGACTGGAAAACCTGGACTACTGCGTTTATTCCCAGATGTAATTCTGAAACCCTGTAGGGCAAAGTAAATGACATCTTTTTGCCCCTGTCTGGTGGAAACAGTGAGAATCTTCAGCTGGAAGATAAGTCCTGGTTTGCATAATGTTACTTTATACAGCCATATTCAGTTGTGCAGTACTTGCCCGACAAGGGAGACAGCATGATAAAGAAGATGGTTTTCTCCTGGTGTTTCATCTGTTACCGTGTGAGTGTGCGTGACCCTTGAGGTTTACCCAGAAGTAGGAAACACGACAGCATAATTTTTGGGTGGGAAGCACATTCACACTCCCCTGGGAAAAAGAAAAACAGAAATGAGCTGCTCTTAAAATAGAGTTCATGGGGGTTTCTTGACATACTATTTCCTAATATGGAACAAACAACAATCTGATACAGGAAATTAATTCCAGTAACACTTATCCATAGATTGGGTCTTTCATGTGTAGATGAAAGTTGTCAAAAGCATTCTGAGAGAAGAAAAGAGAACGCTCTTGGGTTTGTTAACTGTGTAATGGGATGGACTTTATCTTCCTGTTGCTTCTAAGACTGCTATGAAATAGTGTTAATGTCCTTTATACAGGGCATGCATTTTAAACACTGTCCTGTAATCTTCAGTGTATGGTGGATAAAAGAGGGTATAAACCACTTTGTCTTCCTAAAGTTTTCATCTGCCTGAAGGATTTACAAATGCATGATTAACCGCCATGGAAAGAAGTTTCTGAATTTGAATAAGCCTAGATGTTAGCTGTCTAATTTGGAAATGGAATGATGATACATATGTGAGGCTCGTGTTTCAAAGCTGGTTTTATGTGCAAGTGCACTGTAAAATCTTACATGGAAGGTTTATGTCAAAATTAATACTGAGGCTTGCATTCTCCAAAGATACTTGTTTCCACCTGCATACAGGATTTTGAAATTCTGTCCAATTCTGTTGTGTCAAGAGACTAAATTGTTCTCATAATTTGTTCAGATTTCCATCCTTCCCTCCTTTCCCCATCTGAAGTGGGAAGTCCTGTAGAAGAACTGGGGGTGCCACCTGGAAAAGCCTCAGCTGAACGTGAAAGAGAAATTAATGAAAAATTCAACATCTCTGCTGCATTCATTTGCCTTATTCAAGTCTAATTGAAACCTCCAGTCCTGCACCTCATTTGTGTACTTTGATTCACTCTCTTGTAGCTCAGACTGATAACACACCCATCAACATTGTTTGTACTGCTTACATATCAAACTTGCTGGTTCCAGCATAATGCCTGCACACTCTCTAATCACTGTAGCAATTTCTGAATTATTTGGAAATTATTCATGCGTCTAGTTATGAATATTCAGGTTAGTTCCGTCTCAACAATCTCAACCAACAAGTCTCATAATAATAGGGTATTTTTTTCTTATGGGACATTTGCTGTAGGATCTCCAGAGTTATAGGTATATTAATCATGAATTTGTCAAGAAACATTAAGTTCACCTTGTGGCTTTGTTGCCAAGTGGTGATGCACTCTGTTACCCAGCCTCTTCATCCTTCTTTTTGTGATTTTTATAATCTTACTGTAATATATAAAGCACATACTAATGCTTTATTCCAGTGTGGAAAGCAAAACTGATATGCTATTCACTTCTGGTTTGCCCTTGCTTCAGTAAGAACATCTTGTCTCCAAATCGCCACATCAGGATGTATAAGAGCTTAGGTATGAGCGGTTATTAAGGTTTAATCAGTTCTGGTGAATGAAGAAGTTGTACTAGAAGATTTTTGTTTTGCAGCCCTTTTTGCAGAACTCTTTTATAAATCCCTAAGATCTGTTTACACAGAGGAAAATGTAAAGCATAATCTGATAATTCATAAGCTTGATTTTTAGCATTTCAGTTTCTTAGGGCATTTCCTTGATTAAAAAAAAAACCCAAGACTTCTCTGTTTACTTGTTTAATTCCAGTAAGTCTAATCTCCACATTTAGATGCCTTGTGGTTAAAAACTGTATAGAATCTTTTCCTACTCCGCTCTTTAAACATTCCACTTTCAGCCTCTTGATGAACGGTAAATGGAAGTTTGTTCTTTAGGTATGGTCTTTTCCATACTGGAGGTGAGATTGAGAAGTGGTACCTTGATGTTTGTTCATACATGTTCATAGGCAATTTGGAGGGATTGTGAGCATCCCACCTCTGCTGTTACTGGTCTGTGGGGTTCATAGGCTGTGAAGTGTGGAGTTGTCCTTGACAGACTGTCATAATTTCTATGGGTGACTTGATCCTTTGGAATACAGTGCATTTAAATTTGCTCTGACATTGTCAGTGCATTTATATTTGAAACTAAAATGGTTTGATCTCTAAGTTTTGGGTTTTGGTTTATTTTTTAATCTAATCAGTTTCAGGGTTTATTCCAGGAAATTTTTCATTCCAGAGGGTAGTACCCAAATGAGAAAGTCAACAGTTTCTTCATTCTAGGTTCAAGGGTCTTTTCAGCATTTAACCTGAATTAACTTTAAAAAAAGCCCAAACCAAACCCATAAAATGGCTCTCTTTATGCTTGCATAAAGTGAAATTGTAGCTTTAAGAAGTCTAGAGCAGTGTTTCTACTATTTGTGTGTAACTGAAGAGTGAAAGAAAAGATTCTGTAACTACTTTCATCTCCCCTCTAAATAAGTAATTACACAAACATCTTTTAACAGTTGAGGAAGAGGCTATTTTTGCAGAGTAGTGCAAAGGGTTAAATGACATTGTTATGTTCATTGCCAGCGCCTTTCAGAAATCTCATCTCTCGCTATTGAAAATAAATGGATCCTGGCCAGAATGGGGCCACTTTGCACTGCTGTGTTTCAGTTGATCCTTTATGCATCATGATATTAATATTTTAGATGGGAATACTTTAAAATTACAGAAATTTCTTACATTTTTGAAGTATGAGGGAAGTATCTATCCCTATTCAAAAAGGAGTTTTAATTCCTTCTGTCATTTGTAGGAGCTTTTGTTATTCAGAGTGCTTTTTGAAAGCATTGGATCTGAGCAGCTTCAACAGTAGTTAACATTAAAGAAATTTTAAATTTGAAACATAAGATTTTTGGTTTCTTATATCTGTGATAAGTATTGGGTATGAGGGTGGGGCCTTTGGCTTGTTTGGCTTTTTCCCCAGCACTGATTCTGGTAGAAAACCCCCACAAACCTTTTGATAAAGGTGGATTTTCATCTGTAATTTTAGAATGTACTCTCCCCTTTATCTAAAAGAGTGGTAGCACTGGAGGAGTAGAGCCATCAGAAAATACTACTTAGAAAGCCTTATAGGAAAAGTGAAACAATGCTGCTATGGTCATATTGCACAGAGAAGGGGCTTTGTTCATTCTGCATATTTTGCTGAACCTTGAGATCAAAAGGAAATCTTGAGGAAAGAAGAAAGCTTCTCTTTCTTTGCACCTTTCCTATAGACGACTTGCAAGTCATACTGTGTCCTGCATTCAAATGAGTTCTGGAGTTTTCCGCCTTCTGGTAAAGCTGCTTATAAACTCCACAGTTCTCATGCAGCACCACAGCCTTCCCACAGAGCCTGTCTGTGTGCAGTTCGTCTTGACCTGCTGTGTCAGAAGCATCCCCAAGTTTACGATGGACAGTGGTAAAACGTTGTCCTTGATTGCAGGTCCTGACCTAGTTCTCATTTCTGTCTGAACCCACTGGTGCAACCAGTGTGTGTCTTCCTGAACTTGCTGTTCTGTGAAGCAGCAGCAGACTCCTCTTGGGTAAGTGCTACCTCTCTATCAGCAGGTGGCTCTCCTTCCTGAGGACTGTGTGGAATGTATTGTTTCCTAGGAAAACCTGACTTCAAATGCATGTATGTGAAAATCATGGAAATTTCCTCACCTGATTTTATTACACTGGCCAGTTAAACATGTAATTCTGCTTAGGTCAGTTTTGGCTCATTCTTTAAGAAATCGATGTCTGCGTTTGTGTTTTCCCACAAATCCAGTGTTGGAATTAAGAGTCTAGCAGCTTTTTATAACTTTAGTTTGAGGCCGGTGTTCATTTTTGGGTCAAACATGCTGATCAATTTGTCTCAAGCTTTCTAAATACTTGTTGGATAAAGCTGGGGCCCTGCCCTTGGGAAGCTGGTGATCTGATTTAACCTGTGCTGTGAGGTCAGAAATCTGTGGGCGCTGGCTTATTGGTGTGTTTGCTGGGAGGCTTTGGAAGTGCATGTGGGTTCACAGAAACCTAAAAATAAGCAGTATTTGGGTTAACCCTCTTTATTTGTATAGTTCTCACGACCCTGATGGCAAAAATAAGTGTACATTAATTTTCAGTACTGCTGCCACCATCCATGAATATTAATAATGGAGAAATATTTGTATTTTATATTGTCTTGGCCCCAGATACTTTCTGCACAATTAGAAGGCGAAAATGAATATTAGTGACCTGACTCATTCTTGTGTAGGGCTAAATGGTGTGTGTGTAGCTGAGTCTGTGATGGAATTTAATGTACCAATAAAGCAAGCTGGAAAAAATATTTGTCACCAGTGTTTTCTGTTGACCAGATCTTAGAGCTTTGTCAATAAGGCAAAGAGACACCATCTCTAGTGCAGCCCTTTTTATTTTATGGGCTGTTAAACTTAACTTTTAAAAACATCAACCTAAGCAATTCAGTAAGATATATCCTACCTGGTCTGATGGAAAATTTGTCCTAATTGCAATTGGGTCTGATTGATGTGACCTGAGCACAGGTTAAGGAGGAAATTTGGTGTTGTCTCTGAGTACTGAGGCTGAAGAGTTGGGGTTGGTTGTTTAGCCTGGAGAAGAGAAGGTTCCAGGGACACCTTATAGAATAGGGCAGAGGGAATGGCTTTAAACTGAAAGAGGGTAGATTTAGATTATGTGTTAGGAAGTTCTTCCCTGTAAGGGTGCTTGAGGTTCTGGCAGAGAGTGCGTGGAGAAGCTGTGGGTGCCCCATCCCTGACAGTGTTCAAGGCCAGGTTGGACGGGACTTGGAGCAGCCTGGTCTGGAGGAAGGTGTCCTTTGGAACTGGATGAGCTTTAAGGTCCCTCCCAACCTAAACCATTATGTGATTCTATGGTATGATTCCATTTGTGCCTTCTGTCTGACATTCAGTCTCCAGCTGTCACCAACCTACAGCGCAGGAAGGTGCTATTTAAAAAAAAAGTGCTAGAATACTAGAAGTGCTTTGGAAGCTGCAAATAACATGAGCATATTGTCATGCTGTGCATATGGAACTTGTTTTTCCCAAAGCATGATGGGCAGGTTTGTAGATCGCAGAAGTGGACAGGACTCTGATCTCAATACAGGCAGTCAAAGGTATTCTGGAAGTTGGGTTAAAACTTGTGTTTTATAAAGATTTTCAAAGCCAGGTTATTGACTCAGTATTGTATATCTATGGTTAGGAAACTTCCATCTCCATTCAAGGGCAAATGTGTCTGATACTCACTCCCAAGTGCTAAATTCTCTATACTTTTGTTAGCAGAAGTGAAGGGCTCTGTCAATTCTATGACCAGTTAACCTTTCTGGTTAACCAAATAGGTTAAACTGCTGATCCCTACAAGTTAGTCTGCTGTTTTCTGGATTATTTCTGTAGTCTTTCCCTGAACTCTTTGATATTTCATATAATTTTATTTTTTTTTTTAATACATATACATGAGAACCAGAAGGAATATTTTAATAAAGTCAAAGTTAGGGAAGGTAACTTTGCTACTTGATAGTCTTTGTTTTATTTTACTGTTACACTAGACCACTTTGGCATAGCATAATCTTTTCAATTCCTACAGAGTGATCTATGCTAGCTCCTGACTTCAGTTCTGATCTTGTCTCTTCAGCACTGGGTAATTCTGGCCTCATTTTGTCTCTGGTTGTAGTCGTTTGCCTTAACTGTGTTAAATTGAGTTTTGTGATATTACACTATTAATTATGCAATTGTGGTTTTTACTTGAGAAGCTTATTTGAATTGAAACTCAGATTTCAGAAATAAAATTGCAGTCAAATCTTCTGTGGTATTTGGCAGATTTTTATTTGGCATGGTAATCACAAGGATGCATTTTGGGGGCTCCTTTAAGTCCAGGTTCAACATGCAGGTTTCAGTCTCAGTGTTGGAGCAACTTCATAAAATAAATTTATCTGAAAACCATGATACTGCTCTGAACTGTACACCAAAGCCCATGTTTTTTGGTAAATTGTAGAGTTACTCTGGGGGCTAATAAACACCAAACTAGTGGAAAGGAAAAGTGTCTCCATTGCCATTTCCATCTGTGACCCTTGGTGCTCCTTTGATAAGAGGCAGTGAAGAATACATGATGGTTTGCAGAGTTTGTACTTCTGCCTAGCACATGGGGAAATGCAAAAGACAGTGGTGAAATTCCTGGCTTGTCATTTGCATGCAACATTGGTGAAGCTCATGGGATTTCAGCAGAAAAGTTTCAGGTGTCTGTGGCTTAAGATACGGATTCCCTGATTTTTCTTTTCCTCCTGATTTACGGTAGATTATTCTTCGTGTTGTAGATATGGGATCCTTAATTTTTTGGTACAGTCGGATGATGCCAGTTAAGGAAAGACTTATAAATCTGAGAATATGTTCTTAATGAAACAATTTTTTTCTTGGCAAACATTGGTTCTTTAAACAAAGAAAATTGCTGCTTTTCTTTTTGGCAGTTGGAAGGCAGCTTGATATTTTATAAGGTAAAAGGCCTGTAGCAACTGCTGTTTTGACAATTCTGTTACATAGATTCTTGCCCTTTATAAATACTTGGAACTTTAGGTCTAATTTAAGGCAGATATCTAGCTTCATTCTTTGTTCTCAACCATTTTCAGAGATTTTTTTTTTTTAATGTAAATATTGGATGTAATAAGAGAACAAATGTCGATGAGCTTCAATACACAAGTAATACTGTGTTCTAAAACCTGGTACTAATGTTCTCTCTTTTGTATGGTTTGAGGTCTCAAGTTTACCCAAATAAATGCTTGCTGGTTCTTCATGTAACCTTGTGGTCACTCACAGCCCACTGTGCGAGGCCTCTGATTTCAGTGTTTGGAGAAGGTGAAATAGGAAATAATCGCATACAGAGTATGTGCGTTTCAAGGAAGGTTTGGGCACTTGGTCTGTTTTCCCCCCTCACCCTCCTTTTTCTTGCTCTCCAACACAAGTTTGTTTCTTGAAGTACTCTCATAGATCCTAATGCATGATATTACACAGATAAACTTATTGTTGGATTTCTCTACATCTTTACGAGTCCAGTATTTAGCTTGCAGCATCTCTGTGAATAAAGATGATGGTGCCTGCAGTCAGTACAAGATAAATAACTGTTCTTGTTCGTGAAATAGTCTCTTCCTGCTCAAAAACAAAGAGCAGAGGAAATTCTGAAGATGCGTGAGCTAGGAACATTTGCTAAAAAAGAATGTAATTGTTCGTGATGTCAAGTACGTTGTCTAGTAAGTAGTACAGTCATGATTTACTTTCTTTGTTCCTAGGCTTCCTAAGATAGTGCCAGCTTTTCCTTTTAAAAGTTCAGTAGGAAACATTTGAAATGGCAGGAACAAATCCAGTGTCAGTGGTGCCAAAATGTCCTCACTGGAAATGATGGAAATTGCAGTGCAAATTATAAATGATTTCTCTATTACAAAGGTATATTATTATTTTTCATGGAGCAAGTTTGTTGGTCTTACTGAAAAGTAAAGGAAAATGAGAAGGAATACAGAAAGTACCAGAATATTGAGTGAAGTGGTAACAGTGCAAATTGATAAACAGGTTTGTTTTCCAGATACCAAGGGATAATGAAACCTTATTTTCTATAGACAGATGTTCTCCTTCCTTACCACCTCAATTTCCACGTGAGCTGAGTCTTTTCACAGTGGCTCAGTTACCTCTTGGGTTTCTTGCTGCACCACCACAGTGCTGCCCAGCCTTTTCCTTCCCTCTTCCTCCCTGCAAGTTATTACAAAACAAAACCAACCTTTAAATGATTGCAGAAATTATTTTTTTTTCCAAGAAACATAGCTATTCACTGTCTTACCTGTTTAAATTTAACTATCTGTGTGTCAACTAACTCTCCAGGTTGTGTACTGAGGAATGTTAAGCTGGTTAAAAAATTGAGATTTTTCTACTTTCTGGATGTTAATGTGAAGTTTTGTGGTGTTCATGTTTTAGAACTTTCTTCTTTTCTTTAACTCTATAGCAAACTCTATACTTTACTTTATACTTCCTCTGAGGTGAATCCTGTGATGAAACTTGTGTTAGAAGAGGGCGGGAAGGAAGGGAATTTTGAAAGGTTAAAGAAACCTGAAATATTAATACTAATTTCAGAATGTTGTTTGTAACTAATGCACAGTATCTGTAAATGCATTATAAATTTGATAAAGCTAATTTTCTGACACAAAATACCTCTTATGACCAACCTGTTTATATATACTTTATAATCTATATACTATGTTTATAGTACTTGAATACACATATGCCTGCCCCATGATAAACATGATGTGCTGCGAGTTGGCTTGGTGGCTCTCATTTGATGTGGTGCTTGATTTAAATTTCTAGTGTCTGTATATGCGTTCATATTGAAAGGATGGCTCTCCAGCTACTATAAGGTGTGATTTGGATTTTAGGTCAGATTTACTTGATTTCTGCCCCCCCTTTCCCTCCCTCTCCCCGGTAATGGATGTGTTCCCTCTGACTGTGTTTGAAACCAGCAGATTCTCAGAGAAGGGCTTCTTATGCTCTTACATTTTCCCGCCACAGCGTTTTCAGTTAAGGGTGTGGCTTTTCCTGACACAGTTGTGTTAGAACAGGCTCTCATGTAAAACTGCTTATCATGGCAGAAAGTCCTCTGACACCACAGCTTATCTCACTTGGGGGCTGCAGTACAGTACATCGGAAAGGAACTGTCTTTGCTGAAGAGTTGTGGGTGTGACAGTCTTTATTTTTTCCCTTTTCTATTGCCCGGGCAGCCTGTTGTGATTTTTCAGTGTGACTTTCCAGTTTATAGAACCCTTGGCCGTTGTGTGCCTTCAGCTTAAGTGCTCCGATTCCTTTTTTATTTATTGGTATCCATATCGTTGAAACTCTGAGAGTTCCTGATGCCTTACTCCCAAAGGGTTGTCTGAGGTAACTCAGAAATAAATTTCAATGGCTTATGCAAAATGTTGTAAAACATACAAGTTTCTAATTCAAAAATCAATACTTTTATCATCAGTAGCTGACAGCCATAAAAATAAACAATTACAGTTAAGTTAGAACAGTTAATTACTAGACTTTGGGGGGAGGATGTCACTTACTTGTTTATCCGTGAAACTGAGCAATGAAACTGATATTCAGCCATAGATATAAAATGATCACTTGATGTTAAACATTGCATTTTCTCTTAAGTCATTGCCACTGCATAGCAGTGAATCAGTAATAGCTTTCCAGCAGCTGCTTGAATGCCATCTTACACGTGGGTAAAGGAGTAATACAACTTTGGCAAGACACTGTGATCCCATTTTAATGTTGCCTGTGCAGGCTGTTAGGGACCGGCTTCTTTCTAGGGTGAGTAAGGAACAGTGAAGAGAAGTAATTATGTACGTGATTCATTCTGAAATAGCTTTTGGTACTCTGAAAGTAAGATGGAATTAGTGCAAATATTTAAATGCAAAATGATGATTGCAGATGTGCATACATTCTTATTTAAATGAGACTGTGCTCAAGATGCAACATTACACTGAAATATATCCTGGAAATGGAATGCTGCAGCAGGCAGGAGCAGGCCATTGCTCTCTGCTAAGCTCCAACTTGATAGTTTTCTCATGCTTTACTTTTAAGTAAATACACGTGTAAGGCTATGCTCAACAGAATGCAGTGTAAATTCTGAGCTGCTTGAGCTGTTTGGTTTGTGGTTCTGTTTGTCTTTGTTGAGGACTTGCCTTTGTACTGTTTCTAAACTCCCTGATTCCTTGTGTTAAGCAGAGTGGTGAAGTTCAGACTTAGATTGGTCCGAGTGTGCTATTAGTGTAAGAGGGTAAGCTGGACATTTGGATCTGCAAACTGTCATCTTTCAACAAAAACCTGGATGTAGAGATTCATATAATAATAATATAATGTTGAGCTTAATATAGCTTAATGGAGTTCAGGAGAGGGGTTGTGGAAAGTGGTAGTGGGCTCTCAAAGGCATTTTTGAGATAATGAAATGGCAGATGGTGCAGGCTGGAGAATGTGAGAAGGAGAACATAGAGGGGGTGTTAGGGATCTGAAGCTGCCAAAGGAGGAGTGGCTCCTTTCCTATAAATTCACTTGCTTAAAACTATATAGGTCTAATACCTTAAAAGGTTTTCCATGTTGATAAAAGCATTATTTCTTCTCACTATGCCCTGTATTTATTCCTGGGTGGCAGAGAGCTGGTAATTAAAATAAGTTATAATAATAAAGATGTGTGTATGTGCTTACTTTAAAAGAAAAAAAGAGGGGGGAAAAAATCCAACCATGTCTTTCTTTTAAAGCCTAAACTGAGCGGTTTAAAATGAAATCCTTTAAACAGCGCAGAGGTGTCTGTGTGTGTTTATTTAGCAACTCAGTGGGTGGAAATCACTGAGCATCTAAAACTTGAGTGTCTCAAGTGCTTACACAGGTTTTGCTAGTAGTATCCTCTTCTGCTGATTGTGTTGGAACTGTCTCGGTTCATTGATTTGTTCATTCTGAAATAAGAAACCAGTTGAGTTTGAAACTTGTTTCCTAATGCAAGATTAAAGAGGGTGAGATTTGCTATTTCTATGATCTTGAAGTAGGTATTTTTCTTCACTGCAATGATTTTGTTTAATATAATCTGCATTTCAAAATCCCTTATGTAAACTTGCCTTTTCTGTGTACATCTGTGTCTGAGGTGGTTTTAGCTAATAAGTATGTGAGTAAATTCCCAATTAAATTAAAAGGAACAAGCAAGTTCAGTTTAAGATGAGTTGCAAAGAAAAATTAAAAATTGTAGAGACAAATATCAGTATTTACTAGTTACAACATGTAGAAGACTAATCTTAAATGAAGATGTATACAATCTTTCCTACTGCATAGCAAAAAGAATTGTAATGACTTGATAATATCAGCAGACTTGAATGGTATTTACCTTTGCAAAACTGAAGATGGGTAATAAAATTAACTGTTTAAATTGGGGCTCTCCTTACATTGTGAACCCCAAATCTAAATGAGCAGTATTGAAATTAGTCTCTTTCATCTTACTGGGACAAAGAGCTGTGTTCTGCCACTTGATTCTCTGCCTATTCTGCCACCTCCAGGAAAAGACCCACTAGGTTTTCTCGATTCGTTTTCTTAGCAAAGCTGCTAAATGCTGTGAAGCAAGGGATTTCAACCATGCGTGTTTCATGTGTAATGTCAATAATTGCAGTGTGCTGAACTAGCAAGCCATTCAGAGTTAAATATTCTTAGTACAGTTCACTGAAGTACAGTTTGTGTTAGTGACATTTTGTTTAGTCATGTAAAAAAATAAGAACTTTTCTGAAAAAGCTTTACTTTAATATGTCAGATGATCAGGAATCAGAGGTTTGAGTCTCAAGGTGTTGCAAGGGTGGCTTCATTGTACTGGTTGCTTGCCAGTGGAAGGCTTCAAAAAATCTTTTAAAAAGGATTTTGGAATGAAAGTTATAATATTGTGCCCAGAAAACCAGGATAATGTTACACAAAAGGATTCTTGTGAGTGAAAGAACAATGTGTATATGAGTAATACCAGCCCAATTTTCAGACTTTCTAGTAGATACGTGCGGTTGCTGATTACAACAAACTGAAATGAACCCTGGCCAGTGGGTGGGGATTGCGTTTGTGTGTGTGCTTTCCAGATTCCAAACCCCACATGCTAATATAGTGATGTGCATGTTGTTGAATGAACCTAAAATAAGTATCTTTGTGAGAACTCTGCCTCAGGTTGCAGAGTCAGTATTTCTGAGTTTGTCTCCAGAAATATTTGCAATCTGAGCTTGTTTTGGTGGGGCTGATTCTTCATATTAATAAACATGTGCAATATCCTATTTTCTGTAATGATTTAAATTCTGATGTATACAATATTCTTTTAAGTATGTCTGATTTAACTTTTTAAGGAAAAGAAAAACACAAGCAAACAAACAAAACAGTCACCACCAAACCCCCAAACCAAACCTAGTGAGTTTAAGCCTCGTGTCTTGAACGCCTTTGTCATTGCCTGTAAGAAGGGCTTCTATGCTCCTGAAAATCAAGCTGTGTAGATAGCTTAAGGAATTGGAGGCAGCTGAAATGGGAACTCTTGTGTTGGTTTATGTAGCGTGTGTGCATTGACTTTTCCTGTATGTTAGCCTAGTTTTCTGATCTTATATTTTTGTTATTTTATTTTTTTTTTCCTCTTCTGAAATAATTGCTATCCCTTTGCACAAATATGGTTTTGGTGTTTGGGGAGCCACGCTAATTTTAGATGGAAGGGGGCCTACAAGGATGCTGGAAAAGGACTCTTTGTCAGGGACTGTACCAATAGGACAAGGAGCAGTCAGTTTAAATTTACACAGGGAAGGTTCAGGTTAGATAGAAGGAAGAAGTTCTTTACTGTTAAAGTGGTGAGACACTGGAACAGGTTGTCCAAAGAAGGGGTAAATGCTCCATCTCTGGCAGTGTTCAAGGCCAGGCTGGACAGAGCTTTGGGCAGCATGGTCTGGTGTGAGATGTCCTTGACCATGGCAGGGGGATTGGAACTGGATGATCTTAAGGTCCTTTCCAACAGTAACTATTCTATGAACTGTTATTCTGAAACAAGAAACACAAGTTCTTAATGATTTCCTTGCTTGATTTATTTATTTCTCCTCTCTGCCCCCTCCTCATAGGTTCCTTGAAACTGTGCTATGAATGGTGATTCTGGAGTGGGGGTGGTGACTTCACCACCCCCAACAACAGCTCCTCATAAGGAGAGATATTTTGATCGAGTTGATGAAAATAATCCAGAGTATTTGAGAGAGAGGAATATGGCACCTGACCTTCGCCAGGATTTTAACATGATGGAACAGAAGAAGAGAGTCTCCATGATTCTTCAAAGCCCAGTAAGAAAAGAATGCTCCGTCTTTGAAGTTATGAATTTATTATCTGTATTTGTAATATCCCCATGGCATTGGAGAATTTTGTGGTATCTTAGATCCATTCAATCTTTTTTCTGGTTGGCCTTTCTTCTAGAGTATCCTAATTGTAGGCTAATTTTTCCTCACGTTATCTGGTTGAATTTTTATTCTCTTTTCTATTTCCTCTACTTTTCCTTTTGTGTTTTATGTTCGAGTCAATCGTACATCCTGCTCCTTCTTCCAGAAATCTGTATTAGTAGGTTCAATGAGTTTTGGTGTCACTTGAAGAGAGAATGCTGGAATTTCCATTCACAAACAAAATAAGTGTTTTGTGTCACTGGATCTCCAGAAAGCAACATTTTCAAGTAACAGTGTGCACCCAGTACTTCTGCCCTGATCTGTTTTTCAGAAGAGATATAGGATGTTTCTGAGTGCTAAAGAGAAGCTGTGCATGAAAGGTTGAAGTTCATTTCAATTGCTTTATAACATGCAATGTACTCTTGCTAGGCTTTTTGTGAAGAACTGGAATCTATGATCCAGGAGCAGTTTAAGAAAGGGAAGAACCCGACAGGTTTACTGGCTTTACAGCAGATTGCAGATTTCATGACAACACATGTACCAAATGTCTACCCTGCAGCACCACAAGGCGGAATGGCTGCCTTAAACATGAGTGAGTGCATCTTAATTTGGAATAGTTGAATTCTTTTTTGTTTGAAAGGTTTAAAATGAAGACAGTGTGAATGAAAAGTGCTGTGAAGTTCAAACGCCATCCTGTTCTGCTTACAGGAACATTGCAAACATGAAATGAATTGATTAGTTTCTAAATGCCACAGTGTTGTGTAGTGTGATTCATGTGTATAATTTATATCAAAAGCTATTTCAAGTATGTTATCTTAATTGAAAAGTAAGCCTGATAAGTCAGCACTAGTAAAAAAACCTCAAGATTTAAATATATTGCTAATATTTACCACATAGATAGATTGTCTGCAGGAAAATAAAACGCTCATTAGTAGTCTAGTAACAGTGAGTGTCTTTAGAAACTAATTATTTTTGCTATTGAAGTGCTGTTTGCAGCTTTCTCCTGTGAAGTGAGGCTGTAGACAAGAAACATCAGCAAGCAAAACAAAGAAAGAAAACAAAACCTAGAATGTGTGAATGCATATATACACAGGTTTTGTGTTAAGATAATATAGATCCTTGCCGTGCTCCAAAATAAATCTGTTCAGACTGTAAAATGGCCTGGTTCTGCTTTATCACAGCTACTTTTAACCACATTTCTGATTGCACTGTAACTAGAACTATAGTATTTTTAATTATTTACCATAATCCTACTCTCTCTAGCTTGTACTTAATTGTGCCTAATTGTATGAATCTGTGTGTATCTTTTTAGATGTATAATTCTCCTGTTCAGGAATACCGAATCATGTATCTCAAAGTGGAATATCTGGGCTTACATTTTTCTGTTAACAGTAAAGTTGGGTTTAGCAGACAATAGTTAGCTTTAAAGAGAAAAGAATACTTTGTTAAGGAATGTACTGTTACCTTAGCAGTAATTAATACTAAGGAAGGAAACAAATGCCAAGTCTACCAAAGGTAAATGACCTTGTCTGAGACTGTCATTATATTTATGTAATAGAAATTGACATTATAGTAGTTAAAACTTTGCTATGCATTTCTTAGGTTAATATGTTGATATAATCTAGTAAGAACAACCACTGTAATAGTGGTGCATGGTTTTAGGTTTTAACTGATGTTGAATGCAACCTCTCCTTGTGCTTTTTTTTTTTTACCCCTTCTCCTTTTCAGGTCTTGGCATGGTGACACCAGTGAATGATCTGAGAGGATCAGATTCCATTGCCTATGAAAAAGGGGAGAAGTTGTTACGATGTAAATTGGCAGCTTTCTACAGATTAGCAGATCTCTTTGGCTGGTCTCAGCTTATTTACAATCATATAACAGTGAGTATTGAATCGACAGATAACTGAACCAATTGTTTTAACCTACAAGAGAATTGTTTCCCTCCTCCAGCTGTCATTTTGTCTTTGTGTGGAAGAGGATCAAAGTGGTGTTGAAAGCAGTATAATAGTGAAGAGATTTGTCATTGCATCTTAGGAATAAGAACTGGAACAGCTTGGATGTCAGTTACCATAGCCTAAATAGAGTCTTTAAGAGAGTGTACATGAAAGTTCTTATGATGAAAGACTCAATCTTTTAGTATCTTAAATGCTTTGAATAATTTTATGTATTATTCTTCAAGGTCATGTCTTAGTTTTATTGGTAAGTACTAAAATATCATCTTAGTCATACACTTGAATTTTATAATTCAAGGTGCAACCTTTTTGAAAAAGCAGCTATGGTATTTCTGAACATGAGTGAACTACTTAGCTTAATGCAGTGTGCC
The DNA here is from genome assembly GCF_963264785.1 of Psittacula echo. Taxonomy (NCBI): domain Eukaryota; kingdom Metazoa; phylum Chordata; class Aves; order Psittaciformes; family Psittacidae; genus Psittacula; species Psittacula echo. Next base: position 9,919,462 of record NC_137735.1, read on the forward strand.
AACAATTTTCCTTGTGACTGAGTAATCGCTGGCATCCATAAAAATAATGACAGGGAGGTCAAATCAAGGAGGTTTTATATGCCAGAAGAATGATCAACATGAATCCCATGAGTAAAGTCCCAGCTGTGGTGTGCAAACCAGTCAATTGTTTTCCTAACAGAGCTGAATTGTATTTTTCTGCATAGTAGAGGTTGTTCTTTATGTATTTTCAGTTCTTCTAGTTGCAATGTGACTGAAATATGGTAATTTTGTTATTACTGCTTTTTGAGATTTCAAGGTATATTATTTGTGAAGTGGTGAAGCTGATAAATGGTATGGGTAGGCTTAGGATAAAAGCAGATTGTTAGATTCCTTCAGTAAGGGAACATATCCAATATAATGGTTCTTGTGAACAACTCTGTGCCACCCCCTGATTTTACGTATGTGACAGGAGAATTGATTTTGTAAAAGGGATATTAATGCAGTATAAAGATTACTGAGCAAGTGGGTATGAAGGTGGCTGTCAGTATAAAGTTCAGCCTTGGGGATGTTTATGCATTTAGATAAGACGTCAATTGTAATGAAAAGCAACGTGCCTGAGGAAGTGGTTACGGAAGGGGCATGTGATTGGGATGGAATGCCTCAAGTTTGCTTTCTTTTGGTCTTTCTTCCATATACCCGTACATGAATTAGTAATGTGGTAGTAAGGCACTCCTTTGGAATGTGGTGAATGCCTACCACTTCATGCAGAGCAGGAATCTGACACGTTTTCAGTTTTTTGTGAGTGGGTGCTCTTAATTGCCAGGTGGTTGCGTTCAAGTTAAAAGCTGCCAGTGCACTCTTTATGTTAGAGAAAAATTACAACAGCTTTCTGTAAGGGTCATAAGTCTCTGTATTAGAGGAGAAAGGAATTGTGAGGATATGAGAGCTATGCCAATCTGGACATATCAGAGAGTTGGATAGAGTAGCTTCTTTTCTGGATCTGTCAGTCGTAGGCAGCTGCTGTGTGTGGAATTGTTCAAACTGGTGCAGTCCTGATGCAGAAGCAGAATTACAGAGCATGAAGAGCTTTCATGTCAAGCACAATAATGTGTAGAGTGAACTTGAGTGCCTCCAGGGTTAGACAGAATTTGAGATTACAGTTTACATAAGGCACACATCACTCACCAAGTCTTGGTTTGCTTGAGGGCATGAGATGTTTATTGGATCTAATCCTAAAGCAAGGTGGTTTGTGAGTCTTGCTGCTTGTTTGTCTTGCACTTGAGCTTTCCTGTTAACCTTTGGGGTATTTTGAGTAATACTTGTTCTTTGAATTGCATAAATAAGTAAAATATTTTCTCGATCATTTACACTTGTGCAGTGGAGAACTATTTGGGTGATCCATAAAAATACAGGTTAACTTCAACTAACTGGTTCAGTTTAATGCTCTTATGCCATACCATGTTGCCAGCTGGTTGTAAAGGAGGCTAGGTTTGTACTAGAAACTTTTGGATGACTGATCAACTTCTGTAGAAATTTTCTTCCCTGCAGTAGAAGTATATCAAAGTGTGTATGTATTTAATGTTACAAAGAGTAGAAGACATGAGAGAGCATAAAGTAGCTGCATTGTAGGGAAATTAAAAACTCAAATATAATTATAAAAATACTAAAAAAAAGCCCCAAACAAAAAAACCCCAAACAGAAACCCTGGGTAGATTCATAGCAAAATAGGGAGCTCTCTCACATGTCCAGTAAAACATTTGAAGCCTTTAAATTCTCCATTGAGAGGCACCTAAACTGTCTAGCGGGCCTGTACTTTTCTTTGTACAGATTGTAAACAGATGCATCCCAAGATGTGCATGGTGTGAAGTCAGAATTCTTCTTGTATTATAAACTCCTGATTGTGTGAGTTAAAAGAGCAAAAATGTAAGTGAAGGTCAGGATACGTGGTAGAGAACCTGCAAATGTGCTGTACTGCTCACAGTATTATCAGTTATAACATACATGAAGATCAAATTGCATACGTTACAGATGTACTTGCCCATTCCATGCTCAGGAAGTGAAGGTAACTTTCATGGTTTTGGGCCTTCTTGTGTGCTTTAGTAAGATACTTTTAGCAACTTTTACTCTTGTTTTATCCTTAGGCCAGAGTAAATTCTGAGCAGGAGCACTTCCTCATTGTACCTTTTGGGCTCCTTTACAGTGAAGTTACTGCATCCAGTCTGGTAAGCAATTACTATTTTTCATAGCTTTGAAATATGAATGACTGAATCTGCTCTTTCTGTGTATCTGTCACTGTTGAAGTGTTATCCTAGAGAATGTTTTACTCTGTGTTACATGTTCAGAATAGTTTTATTGAACATGGCTGATTCTGCTACAGCTGAGGTCTCTCCTTGCACATGTTCACCACCAGCTGTTCTCCAGTTGATGTGGCTGTAAAGAGGAGCCAGGTCATTTGGACTGCTAATGAATCACATCATGCCCTTGAAAGCTGCTGGCTGTTAAAGTCAGGCTTGTCAAGGGAAGCAGTGTGTGTTTCAGACATAAATGGTGCAAATCAGTTACAATTTCAAGCTATTGTGTCAGGTGCCTAATTTAGTTACCATCATTCAATGGTGTAGCTGAGGGTGTAGATAAATTATATTTTTGAAATCTAATGATGGCAGTTGAAGACATAACCCCCTTAACTGTTAGCTAGTGGGAGGCATTTTGTGAGTGTTCATCTTCAGTGTAGTCTCCACTGCTGCTGAAGGCAACTTGAGTTAATGTGGTTGATTCTCCCTTGCACTGAAATGAAACAGGAACTTTTGCACTGTTTTTTCTACCCGGCAACTTTCAGGAAAGTAACCTCTAGCAGAGAGGTCAGGTAAGTGTGCACAGAGTAGTAACATTTCAGACTTGACACCTTAAGGTTCCAATACTCCCCCTCAGCTATCTGTAAATTGGCTCTTGAAAAAGCTGTAAGCAAAGGAATGGAGAAAATGGAGACCTGCCCTACTACAAGATTTCTAGAAGAAGGTCATGCTGTAGGGAGTGTTCTGTGTGTTTTATTTGGGGTTTGTGTTTTGTTTTGCTGGGTTTTTTTTTAAAGGTGTCCTGCTTGTATCTCTCTGTCAGGAAATGTAAATACCTTGAGAATTAAGATTGTGTGAAGATAGTGAAATGCACACACACACACACATACACTCACACTACTTACACAGTAGAGAGCATGTTCAACACAGAAAACAGCAGCAGGATTTAATAAGAAGAGTGATAAGGCACACGCCCTAGCCAGTTGAACGTGCTGACCAGAAGCCTGCTTACATGGCTGGCACTATATCACACCTTTCTCTTAATTTCTCATATGCTTGTTCTTCCCTTCTCCACTCTGAAACTCCATTTTCTCTGATCATGTTCAAAGTCCTGTTATTCCTCTTCAGGTATCTGCCAAGTCTGCAAGTTTCTTATAAAACTCCACCATAACTCTCTGAAATGGAGCCATTTGTCACAGTGCTGTCTGTAACTGTCCACTTCTTGCACCATTACCTGCTACAGGCAATGATTCCTTGTGTCATAGGCAATAGTTTCTCATGTGCTTCTCAGGCTCTGGGGCCCTGGTCACCTGACTACAGCCTTATCATGCACATTTTGACACTTGCTAAAATAAAGCACTGAACAAAATACAGATTTAGAGCTTCAGTGGTAGATGCTGAATTAAATCACTTTGGCAGTCATGATTCATTGAAGAAACTAACTCTTTTCATTCCCAGGTTAAAATCAACATTCAGGGAGATGTAGTTGATCGTGGAAGCACTAACTTGGGAGTAAACCAAGCTGGTTTTACTTTGCACTCTGCAATTTACGCAGCTCGACCCGATGTTAAATGCATTGTTCACATTCATACGCCAGCAGGGGCAGCGGTAAGCAGACTTCTGAGTTTGTCATCTGTCCTGTTTACCCCCCATCCCATCCGGCTGGAAAATAGGCTGGTCCTCCTTAATCATAGATTTGTTTCCTTTTTGAAGGGCACAAAGCCATTAAGTCTGCCTTCAAATATGTGGTTCTGTTTGAATCAATGAGATCCTCCTTATTTGGTTGTTAAGTGAGTGGTCAGACAGCAAAGTGCTGTAATTGGAAAATACATTTTTCATATTTATGTGTCCTTTACAACAAAAGACCATATCCTTTGACAGTGAGTCATAAGAGCTTTAGCATGTTTTGCAAAGCACAATTTATCAGGGTTTTCTTAAATATTTGAAGCTTTTAAAATACCTCTTAGTAGAGCAACTGGCTACAAGTCAGTTTTACCTCTTTGAAATTTTTTGAGAGTCATCTGATGACACTGTTTCAAAGGTCACATTCTGGGGCAACAATTTTAAGGATAAATGATCAGATTGTTAAAATTGTGAATTATAGTCTTAAAATGCTCCTTAACTTTATCCTCAATGCTGTGGAATTACTCGTGTCAAAGTTCTTAACTGAATTTCTTCTGGGAGGGGAAGCCGCCGGATGGAGTGAAAGGAATGGAGGATGAAGTTGATTTTGGTTGAGGTTTTTTTGTGGGTTGGTTTGGGTTTCTTCCCTGAGTCCTTTCATCTTGGTGTCGTCATGTAAAAGCAGCCATGCTGAGTGACCCAGGGTCAATGTGACTTCCCAATCCAATCCAAAAGTGGTGAAAAATACAGGCTTTAGGGGTGGAGTATAAGACTACTATGTATGTGGCTGTACAGACACCTATATATAATATATAAAAGCATTTTTTTAATAGAGTTCTTATAATTTTTTTTCTGTTGCAAGAAATTAAGTTAGTTGTTTTCACTTTTCTCAGGTGTCTGCAATGAAGTGTGGTCTCTTGCCAATTTCACCTGAAGCACTTTCTCTAGGGGAAGTAGCTTATCATGACTACCATGGTATTTTAGTGGATGATGAAGAAAAGGTGGTGATTCAGAAAAATTTGGGGCCTAAAAGCAAGGTCAGTATTTACATCTGGAATTAAAGAGAACTATGTTGGGAGGGGGGATTGTACTTTAATCAAGAGCAAGGGAGTACTTGCCTTGCTGCTCTTAACTTTCTTTGCAATGTCTCTCTAGGTCCTTATTCTCAGAAACCATGGCTTAGTATCAGTTGGAGAGACTGTTGAGGAGGCTTTCTACTATATTCATAATCTAGTGCTTGCCTGTGAGATTCAAGTAAGAATTTTAGTATGTTTTTATAATAATACAGTCTGCTATATTCACCTTCAGATAGATTAATAGTTGCAGTCTTTACCTGGTTAAATTCTTGATCTAAACTAACATGGTGATTTGTAAATCATTTTATTATGCAAGGACATCCAAAATACTGATTAAACCAGTAATTTTCAAATGCTGTATTGGAACCATTGATTTGGTGTATACTGCCTGTTAAAATGTTTATGCCTTAAGACATTTTCAAAGCCTTAAGACAACTTTTATACAAGTGTGTTAATTTATTTAGCTTAAAAATGAAGTATATTTCTTCTGGCTTTTCTGATGTCAGTTTGGGAGGGATTTTAGTTGTTCTTTTCTCCCCTCAAGAAATCTAAAGCTGACTTTATCGTTTTTAAGGTACGTACCCTGGCCAGTGCAGGTGGACCTGACAATTTAGTGCTTCTAGATCCTGGAAAGTATAAAGCCAAGTCTCGTTCCCCTGAGTCTCCAGCAGGTGAGGGTACTGTATCCCATCCGAAATGGCAGATTGGCGAACAGGAGTTTGAAGCTCTTATGCGAATGCTTGATAATCTGGTAAGGC